>NC_092015.1:5948072-6252014 GCF_042242105.1 Pempheris klunzingeri | reverse complement strand
AATATGATAAATGAATAATCGTATTTATTTGTTTAAAACAACTGGTTCTTTACATTTAGTTTTAGTATTTCAGGATTTAAGACTGAGTTACAGCTGGAGTCTTGGACTAGAGGCTATGCTATGGATACCCATGTATTTGTTTCCTGTAAAGAAATAACCTGATTGGATTTGCAGACCGCTGATGCACAAGCCACTTCATCATAGCAAAAGAGTCAAATCCCTTCGATCTCCAACACAAGAATAGTAATGGTGATGTAATGAAGAAACTGGATTGAATCCACATCATAAAACTCCTAGTTTTATGGATGGCACTCACACACATGGTAATGACCTCATATTACCTAATGCATACATTTCAAGGGAACATTTCAAATAACATTATGGAGGGAGCACATTACACCATCATATGATGTGCTGTGATGATGTACATTTAGCATTTACTGCATGCCTGTGGCAGGCGATGCACAAACAGGATATTTGAAACCATTGCGGGGACTAAGTAAGGACACAACCACCCTGAGCACTGCTTTTCTCCTGCCATTTTCTAACCAAGCTTGTTGGATCCATTTATTCCTTCACAACCAGGGTTTTATTTTCACAGTCTTGACTGGCATTCCCATCAATTATGATATCATTATATTCGCTGGGTTAATTGCTGAGATACAGGGAAGTGGCTGAGTGCCTGAGGCAGGACACACAAGCAAGCAAACAGGTTTGAAACCAGTCCAGGATTCAGCCATATTAACCAAAAAAAACTTCCTGAAAGTATTGACATAAACTTTAAACTTGCTTAGATACCATGCAGATTGTCCACCCTTAAAGCCCATTAGAGTCTGCAACTATTCTATGATTTAATGTTGACCTACTGTACCTATCACAGTGGTGTGTGCATGATGTTTTACAATGCAATAGGTGAAGATAAAGTTTCACTTTCGGTTTCACTCCTTCAAATAAATGGCATAGATGTTGGTTTTAAAACCATGTGCGGTTGTCTGAACATTCCTGTTTCCCTGTTGAACTCTGCTGCTCTACAGCTGTGTCTGTGACGTCACCACATCCTCAGAGATGAGTGTGAAAAATTGTTATAAACTGTGTAACCCAGGTTGGTCAAAAGGGGATTTTCCATTTATGTTTTTCTCTGTCGCTGACATGTTAACTACACGTGGTAAGAAGGAACAACAGGCACAAGAAAGCTATTTCATTGTACATAATGTAGAGAGAAAAGCCTTTTAGTAGATTCAAATAAGCATTTTCTGTTCATTTAAAGCAACAAATGTACCATTTTTGACGATAATTTTAGATAATCTCTTAATGGCAGTTTAACAGATAATCTCAAAATATCAAATTACAGTATGGGTGCATTGGAAACATATTGCTGCAATATATTAACCGCACAAAACTGCCTCTTTGTGTACACTGTATTAGTCACTATGAGACCTACTCATACAGTCCTGATAGTGTTACTCAGGATGAACAATGTGTGCCTGCGTGCGTGTGTATGTATGTTCGTGAGATGTGTGTGTGTGTGAGAGAGTGTTGGGGGAGAGCCGATTCAGTGTTGCTAATGACTGCCTTCCCATGAGCTTAATCAAAGATTTGTACATTTAATTGCTGTCAAGTCAGCGCTCACCACCTGCCACGTCTTGCCACACATGTGCTCACCCCCTCTCTGGGAGCATTTCCAGCTCCATCTATCATCCCTGGCTGAAGGCTGAGACAACACAGCCTGCTGGGCAACCTGCACTCAGCCGTCCAGCCGGGCCCAGCCAGGCCTGCACAGCATGGGCCCACAGAGCCTGCTCAGTGTGTCGGGAGGTCTGTCAGCACCTGGGCCTTACAGTGCCAAACCATTCCTCACATTATTAAAAACAGACTAGTCTAAAACTGACACCGATTAAAACCAGCGAGATGTATGTTTTTGTTTTCTTCTCCCACAGACATTCACACGGCCGTGTGCAACCTGGCCATGACATGAGATACATATCAAAGCAGAGGAGTTCTGTGAAACGCCGCCAACCGTGCGCCTCTCTAGGCCTCACCCTTACTCTCACGCTAACCGCTATCACCATGTGTGAGAATTGGTGGTCTGCTTTGTCCCTCAGCACAGCCCAGGATGGAATGTGGGTCTGATCTGTTATCAGTCTCAGCTTGTTTTCCCAGCTGATGCCCACAGGCCTGGTGTAACACAGCCAGCCTCTTGCACGAGCAGTGTGAGGATCTGTCAGGACTGTGCGCTAATGCTTCTCACCTTTGGCTCCGTGGATTCCCCAAAGGCCTGAGCCTCCCGGTGAGCCGCAGTACAATGCAGTACTGCAGCATCAGGTTGATTTTTGAAATACTGGGAAGACTTACACTGCGCGCTCCACCAGACAGGATCCAGGGTGTGGAGCTGTTGGAGTTACAGGCGTAGAATAAAGGGAATGAAGTACGCAAGTGGAAGAATTCATTGAGTAATAAGGGATTAGTCACCTTTAAGTATGGTGTTCCACTTTACTTGGGGTTACACAAAGAGTAACTAATGCTTAGGTTATGAGTCATTAAGTCATTACTAGTATTCTGGGATGGTCAGTATGTCTATTCACAGATATTTATGAACTAATCATTACTTAATAATTCATCAACACAGTAGCTCCCGGTTTGCTCGCTAGTAATTCATCATTATCTACAATATAGTCCTTGATTCAGAGTCATGTGACAAAAATCAGTAGTAGAATTTGGCTCTGGAAAAAGATGTCAGACCAGTTTCACATAAGATCACACACAGTATCTCGGTGGCTCAGGTGTTACAGTTAATCGAGTGTTATAGCCTTAAAGTTTGCTAATTATCCCATACACAGCTCCAGGCTAGACAGAAGAAAACAAGCCTGACCTGTACAGGGGGAGCCAGTTCGAGGTGGCAAGTCTGGACAAGGCCTTCTGTCGTCTGGCATCTCCTGGGACCAGAGCACTGCAAAGCTAGGCGTGATCCGGACCTGCTCCCATGGGTGCCTGAGCCAGGGAGCAGGTGGAAGGCTGCAGCTGCCTCTTTGACTCCCCGAGCTCATCAGCGGCCCAGCCTTTTGACTGGCTAGAGGAAAGAGGAAAGTTGACTCGCCTCCATAGTGGGAATCCAACAGGTTCTTATCTACTTCTTCAGTCTTCCATCCAAGCGAGTGAAGGTTGTCTAATAATAATGACACCTTTAAAGCCACTTTGAAGACTTCACAAAAAACTGCTCTACTAACAGGAAGTAAAAATCAATCATCTCAGCTGTCAACATATTAATCAAATCATGTGTTGATTATACCTGAGCCCCTTGTTTCCCGTCTTAACGCTAAAATACGCTAACAGGCTCCTGGATTCAGCTTTTCTTCTCATCTAACCCCCGGCAAGAAAGCTAACAAGTGTATTTTCCAAAATGGTGAACTATTTACTTTAGTTTACATCATGTAATATCTACTTCTAATATCCTAAACAGAGAGTGAGCAACTCTCATTAGTTGAGTCTGTATAGAGGGCTGCGGAGAAGACTTATGTTTGTGGGCCAAACTGGAAGTAAGCATCGTCTGGACAAAAAGCCAATGAGATTTTTCCATTGGCTGTGGAATTATTGCTGGAAATAAATACTGTAGCAAACCAGCATTTATCAAGCTTTGAGTTTTGTTCAGCAAGATAATCTCATAATTATAATTGAACACAACAGCGTAGCTAAATTCAATTGCCAGAAGTAAAAAGCTAGCAAACTACACAAAGGTCACATGACTTCACCGTCACCACTGCTAAGTTACTCTACAATTTGAAAACTATGTTTGTAAAATACTACAAATACAAATTTAGATAGTTTGCAAGAGCGTGAGTAGAAACACAACTAGCGTCTGTGTTGGCTGGCAACCACCTTTTTTGTTTACTGACATATTTTATGTCATAGAATAAAACATGAATATCCCTTAAGCTTGTGACAACCACAGACCTTATTTCAGGCATCTAACCCATTCGAAAAACCCATTGATTTTGAGAGAAGACAACAGGAAGTGGAAAAGTGTTAACTCATTTCCAGGTTTTAGGACTCATTCCTGTAGGACTCTATAGCTGGTTTGGTTGTAAAATGAATGAATGAATTTCTCAATGAAATAAGACACTTTTACTGTTAAACAAAGTGTACCTGGTTGAATTATGTCAAACCTTTGATATCAAATGAAAAGATGAAAGATGAAGGACTGTACACAGCAGCGCAGATTTCTGTGCGGAAGACAACTTCATTGATACTGTAAGAAAAACACTTTGGGATTTATGGTGTGAAAGATACTTCCTGCTGCTGAATGGCGCCCTGCTGGGCTGGGTCTCATATTCAAGAGGAAAATCAGATTCAACTCTGTCTACTTGTCATGACTGAAGTGGTTTTCATTGCTTAAATCCTCAATTGAAGATTTTTATGGCTGCAATACGTAGCTATTGTTCATTCTTATTGCGTAACGCAGCATATTTCTGCTCCAGATGCATTTGACTCAGTTTTTCTTCAATGTTGAGTTGTAATCTGGAGAAAACCGAACCAGAAAACCCAGTTTAAGGCTTGCACCAGCAGAAAGGAGGCATGACCATATGGCTGCTCTTCAGGGAATAGAAAATAGATAGAGTTCACGATCTCTCTCATATCGTGACAGCAGATGCAATCTGAGTGGTCTGTTTCGCTGACTCACATGTTTGGGCCACCCACGTATGAGAGCGCCAAGCTAAAATCACACACTGTTTCCACGACAACCATAATTTATACCTTCAAAACAACTTTTTCTTTCATCTCACACAAAAAAAATGTAATTACAAACTAGCTTCCTGGACTCACAATGTCATAAATACTGCATTTTTGCAAAGTTTTAGCAAAATAAGTATAACAAAGAGATCATGTTTCTTTCTTGGGGAGGAATAGACTTTGCATAACCGAAAGCTTAACTCCAATCAAAATAAGGGTTGTGCCACAAAAACTTTAGAAAACAGATCTTTTTGATGATTTGGCTCGTTGCCTTTATGGATGTTGAAGCCGAGCAATGGCAAAAACAGCATTAATACACATAAATCACACTGCAAGACAAGGGGGAATGTGTTTTGTAAAAGCCTGATCTTCCATTCTTCAATTTTATCTAACTTCCTACTGTGATTTCCTATTTCAGGTCGAGCACAGCTTCCTACTTCTTGATCAATCTGGAGCATTTCAGTTGCCTGAGCCAAGATATCACTTAAGAGAAAGTCAAGACCTTTTCGGCGTATGAATGGGAGGAAATGGCCGGAGAGTTTACCCACCATGCCAGTCATTCGATAAAAACACCCTTTCTTCGCCTCTGTGTTGAATACCAAAGCTCGTTTTCTCTGCACGGATTACATTTGCCTCCATGATTTGAAACTGTTTAAAAAGCATTCTGTGGAAAGTTTTCAGATCTCTCTTTCTCTCTGCTCTCCCCCCTCCTCAGCGAAAACAGGGCCCGATCTGGCCTCAGCCCCGGCACCCGGCTTGTTGGGACAGCTGCTCAGATGATCTGGGCTCTCTGCAGGTTCCATGATTCATTTTCTGAGTCAACACCACGAACTTGAGCTTCAACCTCAATGCAGTCCTGATTCACAGGAAGATTTGTAAATTTGAATGATTCCTCAATTTGGTGCGTGTAGTAGAAATACTATTTCTGTTAATGTTTTTTTTCTATTCATTTTTCTGAATGAGGAATTCTGCACAACTTTGCAAAACAAAAAAAAAAAGAAGGAACACATGTTCTCTCATTTCTTCTCTTTTTCAGCTGGCCTAAGAGGCCATCTCTTTGCTTCTTGTTTGTTGTCATGAGATTTGAGTTTTACAAATTATTCTGAGATAATGAGGAATTTTCTGCAGTGTTTGTTGGGTGATTTTTACGGCTCCTTTCTTGTGACTAATGAAGAGGAGCTGAATCGGTTGTACAGCTGACAGACATGCATGTGAGTTCTATTACCTTGAAACAGGCCATTTGTGTTTTTTTGGTTTGTTTTTCACTGACATCTGTCTTTTTCCTTGGATTTATTTATTTTTGTTGATTTAGATCATGGATGGCACCATTCTTCATCTTATTTCTGTGTCTTGGTCAGCATGGATTTGGATGTTTCTCTAGCTCCTCTCTCTGTGGATTTGGACATGTTGTCTCTCCTCTTTGGCTCACTTGGGACTTTGTTACTGAAAAAATGTAAATTTAAGTAAAATGTAAATTAGGTAGATGTCTTTTTTCCCCAGTTGTATGTGCTGAGAAACCACACAGCTACTTTAACAGCTTGATAAACCACTAAAGGAATGGTGCAACACAAACGTAAAGATTTGAGAAGACTTTAAAGGTGTTCAGGTCGCTTCAGGTCGCTTTTGTGCTCAGTGCTATTTAAAGGGCTTCACAACTTTCATAATACTCAAGTGAACACAATGGAAACAGAAACGACAGAAATGTGGTCCTTTCACAAAGTGATTGTGCTCTACTCATGCTCCAGTTTTTTCTCTAAACTCCAGGGAGGCCACTGATGCAGGGATCATTGTTAAAATACAAATTACACATTTTAGAGCCTTCAGCAAAGTCACGTATATAGTTCCTCATCCTCATTCCAATCATACTGCTAAACAACATGGCAAGTTTAGGCAATCATCCATAAAAAACAAGTACAGGACTCATCTGATTCGTGATGAACTGTGATGGGCACTTCTGCAAAACCTGAAACACATAAAATATTCTTTAACTGGAGATACATTTTTACATATTTTTTACTGTAATTTTGACGTCATACATTTTTTAAAACTCATTACTCATTCACTAAGTACAAAGAATGTACGTAATGACTTAGGGGAATGCACTCTGTAGTGTGAGAAAGCACACTCCTTTTTTCCCATTGCCAGAAAAGCTCCCAGTCACACCCATGTGATGAGGGAACGGGCGAAGGTTTCACTGTGGCTGATCTGGATCACTCTGGTTCTGCTCCTCACCCTGAACTGAATTAGCAGCCCGTCTTTCAGCCAGTACCTCCCTTACCAGTCTGGCGTGGAGAGTGTGTGGGCTGGGATGGATTAATGATGTCAGGCCAGCAGTTTTGTCACAGCCACTCCCAGTCTGCGTATAAAGCCACTAATCACCAATCTACCTTCTGCAGACTGCTCCGAGTTCCCTACTCATGCTAAATATTATTGTTGTGAGTTGTAGGTCTAGTGACTCACACTTTCCATTGACATCTTACTCATTCAGCCGCTACAATGGGAGGGAGTGGCTTTCTGCTGCCACAGCAGTACACACATACCCACACACTTCTCCATACAGCCATATTCAACTGTAAAGTAGCACTTCAAAGCAGCATAAGCCTTTTAGAAAACTATGTGACTAATGAACTGTAACCACACCATTCTGTCTTTACGGCTAACAGTGGCTGCTCAGTGAAACAAATAATTGTGTGCTCAATATAAAAGTGAGCAAGCTTTTAAAATAAAGAGTGATGTAATGAAGAAGCACAGTACTTATGCACTCACTGGAGTGATCGTGTCAGGTGTGTTAACATTCATGGCTCTATTGGCTTGGTTTTTTTTTTAAAACGGAGAGATAGACAACCAGGAAGGACTAGTGCTGACAAAGAAGGATGCATCACCAAATGCCTTCAGTTAAAAGTTGCACTTGAACACACAGCAAACTGTACAGTGTGACCACACTTACACAGGGAATCTGCTTTGTCACGTGCTCAGAATACAACATAACGTTTTGCTTCGCTTTGCATCGTTAGCCTTAGCCTTAGTACTCCATCCGCTTATGGAAAAAGCGAAGTTGAACATGTAACATGGAGAAACTGAAGCTCGACCTGCCAAATGGCCGCTGATGAGGACCGACCGAAGCCAGTCTGATTTGATCGCACAGCAAACACTGCAGTCAGCCACATATGGCCACAACAGCGCCCAAAGGTGTGGTGTGTGCATCAGGTACCTGTGATGTGTGAAATTGAATTTTAAGTGTTGAGTCATTTGACCAGCAACCGAATCAAATGTTAACAGACACATTATATTCTGGTCATTTTGTGATACGGGACAGTGAAAATGACATGTTCAACCTTTAAGCTGCTGCTATTTTGCTTGCTGTGTTGTCAAAGAAAACTTCTACTTAATGCTCTTGTGTGTCTGTGTGTGTGTGTGTGTGTGTGTGTGTGTGTGTGTGTGTGTGTGCCGCTGTGATTCTCTGTCACTGGCTAAGCTGTCTTGGTGTGTGTGGGTGTGTGTTTGAGTGCACACTATGGGGAGTCAGCATACAGGCCCATTTCACGTGGTTCGGAAGGTGAAGGGCTATTAGGGGAAAGGTGAGTACGGGACTGCTGCTCTGGGTTACTCAGTAACTGGGGCTCTCTCCTTCCCCTCTCAGGCCTCTAGTGCTGTTCCTGAGCAACCAACCCCCTCACCTCCCACCTCCCACCTCCCACCACACACAAACACACATACGCACGCACACACACAAACACACTGTAGCTCTACCAGTGTGACCTCTCCGCTTTCTCTGAAAGAAGAAATAATAAGCAATACTCTAGTCCTCATGCTCATTTCCTCACTGGAAAACCTGAAAGTTTATGTGTAAAGATGCCCAAAACATTAACTTCTCTACAAGTGTCATTAAAGAAAAAAAAAAAAGTCTGT
Organism: Pempheris klunzingeri; assembly: GCF_042242105.1. Lineage (NCBI taxonomy): Eukaryota > Metazoa > Chordata > Actinopteri > Acropomatiformes > Pempheridae > Pempheris > Pempheris klunzingeri. Next base: position 6,243,380 of record NC_092015.1, on the reverse strand, counting down.
CTGCCTCTAAACTGACTTTTACATATTGTGTTAAAGGGTCAGATTGTGAATCTGGTAATTGTGGAATTAGTGAAAGACCAACACACACCGTGTCAACAAGGCAAAAAATAACTTTGACCTGAGGACTCATCAGATACAAGTCCAGGGCAAAGCAGCAACATCTACTCCATGACAGAAAACAAATAGATTAACAAAAATATGGTTTAGCCTGTTGAACTCGAAGCCACTCAGAAATGCCAGAATTTGGTGCGTTAATGCTTGCTAATTCTGAGAAACGCTTTAAACAAGAAATAACACAGATGCTGTGAGATAGAAACTGCATACAAATCATCGATCACATCTATTTCCCACAAATATCCCAAAGCAGCGTAACTGATCTGAGGACCAGATACGGATGCTCAACTTTAAACTAACACTACAGTGATGGAGTAGTGGACCAATGCGGATGTTGACACTTCTGACTGGATCACAGCCTCCTACCATTGCATCACCTTCCAGGCGTCCTCTGGCGTCAAAACACAGCCGTGTGTAATGCAGCTCTAGCTTGTGCTCACAGTGTTTGTTTACCGTCCCTGAGCAGGGACACATGAAAGTGGGGTGACCCGGCCTGTGGCCGTGACCCTGGTGACAAGAGCAACCCACGTCCATATAATCGCTGCCTTTCTTCCTCTCCTGCACACACACGCACGCACGCACAGCTCGGCCCTGTTCTTTTGCCTCAAGATGGGAGTCACGGGACTGTGCTTTGAAGAAGAGCACAGCATGGCTGCATTCGGACCTATGGGAGCGGAGACAGTGCTCTCTATGTGAGTAATGATTGACAGCATGTTGGATTACTCACAGAGGCATTAGTCATGGTGAATTTGTTGCATGTTCTTGTTCTCTTTTCTGTTGGTGTGAATAGGTCTATCTGTCTCTCACATTCATGGATTTGGTTGTGTGCTGGTAGCAAACCTGGTGATCTTTGAAAAATTTGGCAAAAATGTTTGGTGTTTATGTGCTGATAAATCGTAACATATCAAAAAAAATTCTCCCTTTAGTGATGCACATGACTTTGTAATAGATTCAATGAAGAAAAAACAATCAAAGATTTTTCACGGGTGACTAAAATCCAACAACAACACGGGTCAATTCTGGTCATTCGTGAAATAATTCGGAAATCACTGAACATGCTTGTGTTTGGCTCTGGGCTCTGTACAAAGTGTTCATAACAGCAAAAGCAAACATGTTTCTGCTGAGAGGAAAAGCTTACACAATGAAGTTTCACAGCCACACGCAATACTGTACAAGGATTCTGGGGCACCATTGGGGGGTCCAACCTTTTCCAACAGTGTGAGGGCAAAGCAGCTCCATCATTGGCTAATCTTTGGCCGGAGAGAGCCAGTCATCTCTGCGCTCTCCTCTCATCCCACAACTAACCAAACACTGTGCTGTTAGCGTCTCTGATATGCTTTGTTTATCGGGCCACCTGGACATGCATCTGGTCAGTCAGGGAGTATGCCTGTCAATAGCAGTGCCAGATGGACGTGCATTAATAACTACGTCTTATGTGTCAAAATCACGAGCTGCAAACGCTGACTTTAGAGGCAGTTTTGAAGTTTCTGAAGGGCCTGTGCTGTGCTGAGTGCACAGAATGAAATGCTGATTAGGGTGATGGGAACAGCAGAGAATCAGAAAAGAAAATTAATTACTGTGCACTTGTGTTTCAGGTCAGTACTTCACAGTGTCCCCCTTCCTGTGCTAATAGACTAATTACATAATGGCCTCCAAAGAGAGACAGAGAGAGAGAGAGAGAGAGAGAGAGAGAGAGAGAGAGAGAGAGAGAGAGAGAGAGAGAGAGAGAGAGAGAGAGGTTTGACATAAGGTAACCTCTTCAAATAATAAAAGCAATGGGGAGAAATAATTATGAGTAGTGTTGATATTAGGCAGGAGTTATTTGAGCATAATAATAAGATGGAGGACCATGATCTGTGCTTGAAGCAGCTAGTTAACAATGCATAGAGAGCACGTTGCATAACTAATGTCTTTATTCTAATGGGCTTAATAAGGTATGTAGGGGGTGAGGGGGACGAGTGGCTCAATTCAAACCAAGAATTTGGCTGAGGTGATGAAATCCAGAAACAAAGCGTTCTCCAAGTATTGACTAAGACCACGTTACACATAACGACTGATAAATTAGATTTCCAGGGATAAACACAGCTCCTCTTGCAGAAAGTTTGCGCTCAATGTTTAACAAGTGGGCAAGGCGTGATGTAACTGTCCATAATCTGAAAGTACAGCACAGTTTGTGAAATGATGAGCCTAATCAAAACAGATAACACATTAACATTGTACACCTTACTTTGTAGTTTAGTGGAACAAAGTCCATTATTTCATCATTTATTTCTTAACAACTTCCTATCGGACAGGATGTTATCTGTGTAGGAAGATTAGAGCTGGAAAGAAGAGGAGGGCTTTTTGCCTGACCCATGGTATCTCTGGAAGAAAAAATAAATAAAATACATACCATATGATAAAGCGTCTTTTTTTTTTTTTTTTTTTTTTAAAGCTCAGCCAGTTCAAATTCCATTCAGGCTGCTATTTATCATTTTAGTCTATCAGATATTTCAAATTTATGTACTTCAGATAGTGTAGACACATAATTAAATTTAGTCTTGTGAGAAGCGGTTAGCCAATTCACATTGTTAATAGTAACACGCAACTTCATGGACATTTCTACAATAAGAAGACCAGTAAGGTCTCACCATTTTGATAACTTCATGTTAATTACCATTATATACATGTCCAGGCTACTAAGATGCTCTGTGCTTACAGAAATGCCGACAATGATTGAGAGCTAAAATCAAAAATGCCTCTTCCCGCATTCATCGTGAATTTGTCTCGTACGCAAGACTCCACAGAATTGTGTCTTCGGGGCAATACATTCAAACAGCGTCACGTGTTGCGACACAGAACCTTCATTCCGCTTATTCTACCCAACTCTACTCCGAGAAGCTGATGATTCAATATTGTTGGTATTATCCTTTAACCCAGATTCCTGCTGCTGTCATGCTTCAGCTGGCAGAAGCTTGGTGACTGCTGTCATATGGAGCGGATGATGGGATGAATGTTTGCCACCTTGTTCGCCACTACCTGCCTCTAAGTGGTGACTCCATCAGCTCTCACATCTGCTAGCTCATTAATACAGACGCCGGCAGGAAAACGCTCTCACGTGCTGAACTGTGTTGGCCCACATGTACTCACACACAAGTGACGTGAAGCCGAGTGAGTGAGGGCGTGTGCTGCGTGTATTGTTTCACATGAACAATATGCCGTTATTTGATAATCCTGCTTCTCAAACATCATCCCGCTTTCTGCTGAGTAAAAGCACTCAAGAATCCAGCTTGTATCCAACCAGAGCCAAGCAGAACTGGAAGAGAGAGTTGGTCTATTTAAAGGACTTAAGAGCGCCATCCAGATGCTGAACTTTGTGGTATTCCATTTATTCCCAGTACTCAATGTCCTGGCCAATGATATCCGAGTAACATCCGGTGAGCTGGGGAAATCCTGGGACTCAGTGCTGGCAGCTGCCAAGATCAGGCCTGCTGCCATGAACCTTGATGTCAGATAGCAAATGAAATGAAATGCTGCCTCTCAGGCCAGAGACCATAACAACAGACCGAATCAATATTCACTTATCTTTACTGTTTCACTTGTGCTTTATTGGGGATTACGTGTGCTGGCTGGTGTCAGATTTTCACTGTTATGATATTATACACCATCACGTCACAGCTGTCCGATCCTGTGGGGTTTACTTTCAGGACAAATGAAAAATACCACACTACTGGGATCAACTGTGCTGTATGTGCATTTAGGGAGAAGTCAGACTGTTGCTACTTATATGATATGTAATGTACGATATGTAGAAAATCTATTCTTTTGGATCCGGATTAGGACCAGTTCTTTAGAGAAACCAGAGCTGTATTAAGTCTTTTATGCATATCTATAATTTAAAGGAGTGCTACATTACTTTATTCCAGTCACCACTGCATTATCTAAATACATGTTGTCATTACTATTTATTTATCAAATAATTTAAATATCAAAGAATAAAAGTTTAGACAATGTACTGAGTCTAAAAGACGCATGGTGAGAAAGTTAGCTCATGTCAATACATTCAAAAATTACTGTGGAGCATAATGTGCTAATAGCAAATACATTCTCCACCTGACACACCGTAATGTGTTTTAAATGGCCAAAGACTCATTTTAATGTAGAATTTATGGTAAATGACTTTATGCAATATCATTATAGTCTTGTTTTCACATCTTTGTCAGCCTGGAAGACATTTTTGAAGAGCCAAACGAGATGGGAAGACAGATTTTCCATTTTATCCCTACAACTCAAAACAGTTGAGATTAAAATAAACACGTTTGTGCTGAAGTTTCTGAGGCTCCTCTTGGCAGTGTGGCTGAATTTTTTCCTGACCAATTTTAAGAGTGGAAAAATAGGACAAGTCTCTTAAATTCAGTGTATCATTTTGTTTTATATAATGTTCAATATTTCCAGTAAAAATGTGTTTTTTGTACAATTATAGACCCCAAATGGAGGGATGAAAACAGACAAGAAAGAAGGTGCTTAACAGAGAGAGAAAAAAAACAAGCCGACTGCCTGCAGCAGTCATGAGTAAATGGATCACATACATTTAATGTTCTTTCCTCCTGGCACACAAGAGCTCTCTCTCTCTGAGGTAAGCCACCCACATCCCACATTTCCCACAAAGAACCCCACCTTAACAACTACTTCTATATACATTTATGTTATTATACTGTACAAATTAAACAGCTCTTTAAATAACCTGCAGGCTGTGCTTTGCTGGGGCTCACCCTGTGTTTTTCACATCAACCAGGTGGGACAAAAGTGTCTCTCAAGACAGCAAAGTCTGAACCTGCTTAGGTGATCTGGGCACCAGGTTCTCTGGGTCTTTGTAGCTGTTAGCTGGGCTGGTCAGCGCTGTGTAAACCTCCCCGTAGGCTCTGCACACCAGCTCTGTCGACTGACGGAAAATCTGCTCCCTGCACAAACAGATAAAACTCTTTAGATTTTTACACTCACAAAGCAAGTACCAGTAGTGAACGGGCCCTTTAAATTCCAACATCTCTAGTCTAAATCAGACAAGCAGAGCTATGCCGTAATTAGTCACTGATAAAGAGCTGAAATAAATCGGCCATGAGTAAGAATTTGTCCCAATTACTTTTTTGTTCAGTGACCATTGTGTGCCCCCGCTGTGTCAAAACAAAGAGGGGCAGTATGTGGTGCACACTGCCATCTATGGATACAAATTACAGCATTAATGCCCAAGCATCAGGTGGCAGAAACAGCGACAATACAGATTTAGTAAAGACTCTTCAAATGAGAGAATTTTATTTCCTCCAATCATATTTGCAACCATCTTTTTTCCCCCCTTTCTTTTTACTTTTCCATCTTTATTGGACAAAGACAGTGAAAGTAGGGGGGATATGGTGTATACATTTGCAACCATCTTTTAATCAAAATTTTAAAATTTTTCATTTTATGGTTTTGTGGATACATCTCTGCATATGTCTCAAATCAACTTCAGGTTTGTGTCATTTGATTGATAGAAAATTGATTTTGATAATCGTTGTAGTCATTTATCGAGAAAACATGCCAAACATTCGATGCTTCTGAGTTCTCAAATGTGACAATCTGATGCTTTGCTTGGTTTTACATTAAAGTAGATTTAATATGTTTGGATTTTGGACTGTTGGTCGGACAAATGAAGCATTTGAAGAAGTCACTTGGTGACATTTTATAAACCAAACTATCAATTGATTAAAGCAATAAGATAAAAATATCTTATTTCAGTTGCAGGGCAACTTAAGGTAAGACTGATTTATAGGTTTACTTGAAGCATTTAAAAATCAAATGAGAAACATCATCTATCGTTCTGTGTCTTCTTATATGGTTTATTGTTTTAGCTATTTAGTGTGATTTTTTAAAAACACTTTGCTATAAATACACTCTACATGAACAGAGATCACTTGACTATTCCTTGCAGTGGAACATTTGGAAGAGCCCAGTGGAGAGGACGCAAGGACACAGTGGGAGCACCTTGGTTGTATCCCACTTAGGCTCTTGAGATCCATATTTTTAATTGGCCCACATAGAACACGGAACCACAGTGCTGTATTACACTTTACTCCACACCGAGTGCGCTAACACGAAATGTGAAACGAGGGGAGTCTAAAAGGTACATTCCGATTATTTGTGCTCTCCAGGAGTGCTGGCGGGTGTTTCTGTGTATTTAGGTGAGCAGACAAGCAGACTTGAGAGATAGCAGGAGAGAGAGAAAAAGACAGAGAGGAGGAATTATTTCAGGGAACGAGTGAGAGTGAGAAATGGACCAGAAGCTAATTAATGGCGTCCTGCCCATCAGTCCTCCCATGTCCATTAATAGAGAACATTAACCTGAGGTACAGAGTGCTCCTCAAGCCTGCTGCACTTCCCAGTAAACGTGACTCATAGAAAGAGCCCTCCAATGTAGCAGCTGTACTGAGCTAAAAGCATGTGCATTTTCTGATCAGTAAGACAAATACAGGCAGTCCTGCAGACCGCACTCTCAATGTGTTGGTGGCTTTTGCAATTTAGCATCCAAACTCGCTGTGCATTTAGTCAAGTGTTTTGTTTGGAATGCAGTAATGATCAAATTACATCTGGGAAACTGATGAATGTTGAACATTATCGAGTCAACACTCCTATTCTATTTTTATCATTCAGGACATGCACCATGTAAATGTTGTAAACATTTAACTTGAGCCTGAATGTTGCATGTATGCTATTCTTTCCCTGAGCAATATGGACTATCAACAATACAGATGAGAACTCACTTGATGGCTGCACTGAGCAGGAAGTTGAGCTGTGGCATCACAAGAGTGTCAGGCGATGACAAGTACCGATCAAACTGGACCTGGGAGAGTTAACAGCAGGTGATGAGTCAAAGGATCATAATGATTAAGTGAGAACTTATTAATTCCGGCAGGAAAGTTTGGCATATTAATACAGACAGTGTAACTCACCATCGCTGCTTTCACAGAAGAGCAGTCCATGCTGGGGAGAAGGGACAGAGGACCCTGTGACAGAGAAGTGAACATCAGCTTAGAGTCCAACTCAAGGTCGCAGAGTTTTATTGTCAGATCCGACCACAGGTTTAGGTGGCTGAGGTCTGCGGGCAGCTTTCTTTCTTTATTTGTCTACACAGCCCTCAGCAGCCATTTAAAATGAATGGAGGCAGGGACTTCATGACGACTGAATGAATTCAGTTACTTTAGGCCACCTAAGCATATAATAAGGATAATTTCTTTCTCTTCAGTAGTCTGCATCTCCCGGACAAATGGGAAAAGTTGTTGTCTGTGGGCTTGACAATTGTCAAAAGGCAGGTTATATAAAGAAAAAGTAGATTTATAATATTTATTTATTGAAAAGTCGGCTACAAATAAAATACGTCCCCGTTGTGGAGCCGATGTGCCGCAGTGAACACACCAGCAGTGCAGGCGTGGGGTTGTGTGAGTCAAAAGCAAAACAAGATGTCATTTTGGGATTGTGTTTTTGGACCCAGCACAGCACTGTGAGTTTATGTAATATGGGTAATTTAACATCTAAAGACTGCAGTTTTCTGTGTAAGGGATTAAGGAACCTCCAGTTGTTGGTAGCAAAATACAAGCCGACATTTCCTGCCTATCGATTGTTTCATTTAAAATCAGAAAAACAGACACTTTGAGCAATTTCTGTGTAAAAAGGCTTACGTAAAAAAAAGAAATAAATAGAGGACTAGTCTGTTTTACTTGTAGAGCAGATCTCTACACAAGTATTGGAGAGTAACAGGTAGTTCATGAAAAGAGCCCACATCATCATTGTGCACAGCCGTCTCACTCCTTCCTACTTCTATTCTTATTTATTGTATTATCTGTACAATGAAATGATCCATTTATCTCAATAACTATAAACAGTGCATGTACATCAGGAAGTCCACACATCCTTCATTGTGCTGGCTTACATTTAAAATTGCTGATTGGTTGTCATGGGAGCTGGGTTGCTCCTCTCTGTTTAATCACATGGGATTCAGACCCATTAACATGAATACATTCATATATTGAAAACAGCATTGAAAATTAAAGTTGGTAAGCAATTCAAAATGTTGATAACTTATATCGTTGAATCCTAATTCATAGCACTTTGGAGACATTTTGAATACACTGGGCTTGGACAAGTGAATCATGGTTTGCAAACAAGAGAAATGTCCTCCCTAAATCTTGATGTAAGCAAAAGACAAAAACTGTGTAAAGTAAACACGGCAGATTTTGTGAAAACAACAGCAGGTACGTTTCAGGCAATTAGCTGACACTGATTATCCAGAATGGCAACATTAAGTCAAGCTTAAATGCCTAAATAGCCAACATTAAAAGAAGCAAATAGAAGCCAGTGCAAGGGTCAAAGCTACAGTGCAGTACCTAGAGTGATTTTATGGAGATATGGGCACATTAACATAGTGTGAGCCTACAAAGTGATCTGCTCGCTACTAGCCAGTCAACAGGATTGTTTTAATCACTGTTTTCATGTTTCTGACATGTTTCTGACTTGGTGTATCACAGAAAATAACAGGGATAAAATGCTGAATAGAGTGCAAGTCATCTTGAAAAGTGTCTAATAAACCCGGGGATTCTTGTCAGCCGTTAACATCTGGGATGCCGTCGAGTGTAGACAGCTAGACTTAATCTTTTCAAACAGAAGGCTATTTAAGGAAAAACCAAGATAGGCCACCCGTGGAGAGAAGTATTCTGCAGAAGGATGACAGTTCTTCATTGAGCTTTGCGTTGAGCTGCAGCAGCAGCAGCAGCAGCAGGGTGTGGTGTGTCCTGACATGACCCAGGGTTTCAAGACACGCATGCTAAACCGCAACTATGGGTCTCGGTTAGCCCGAGTGTGTTACAAAGGGGGAGGAAGGCTCAAGGGCATCGGCTGTCTCATCTGTACAGGACACTTCTGGAGGAGCTAATGTATTTTAATAGAACATAATATGATCTGCCTTCCTCTGTCCATTTCTCATCTGAAAATCTGATAGAAATGCTATTATGCCCTACTAAAATATCGGCTGCGTGGTAACCATGGCGATAACTATAGTAAAGCCTGAATAGGTATGTATTGTAAACAATACTGTTACGATCTTCATAATATAAAAGAGCACCACTAAGGAGTCCAGCAGGAGAGATGGGAGAAAAAAAATCCATCAAAACGACTTCATGACTGAAACATGTAGTTAAGTGCTCTACCTGTTCAGCACTGTGCTGCTGGACACAGCTGTAGATATAACTCAGTCCGGCTCTGGTCAGTACGTAGGACGCCTGCTCGTTGATCAGAGTGTCAAGGTGAGCCTCGATCTGGAAAATGTGGGAGAGAGTGGTTTAAAATCCAGTCCAAGCTCACATTGTGAACCAATGGTACTTGTGGTTAATGGAGAACCGCTGTGCTATTGATAATGAAACTTCCACAGGAGCCCTTGTGGTACTCAATTACAAAAGACTTGCTAAAAATAGAGGGATAGATGCCGCATTTGAGCATGAACAACAATGCATGACACACACCCTTCTATGACACAGTAAATTAAATCTTTTTAATAAAAGATTTGGGCTCTATGGGTTTTAATGAAAGGAACAGGAATAATTAGCCATTTGTACTGAACAATACCCCTACGCACGGACAATGTGAGGGGTGTAAGCTGAGCACTCATGTTGAATAACATTTGTGCTTCATGTTTCACTCTATCTTGTCCAACTAAGGAGTGGTTGTGTTATTATTAGATTCGTACTCTTGACTAATTGTAATTAAATGTAAATAGCTACCTAAAAACTGTAATTGTCTAATTCACAACTAATTTGTAAGGCAGACCTGGAACTCGAGCATCTCAAGCCTCTTGTCAGTGAACTCAAAGAGAGCCAGCGTGGTCTTCATGACGTACAGCGAGTTGACCATGTAGGTAGCCATGTCAGCAGTGCCGAGGTTACTGGCCGACACAGTACACAACTGTAGGAGGGGATCCAAGATGCAAGAGAGCACCTGGGAGAGAGAAAGTAAGACAGGGCCTCGACAGGTGAGTGAAATATCACTGCCTTTTATAAAAACAAATATAAAGACACTTCTGCCCGGTAAATTTAAGACATACGGCAACTGTTTAAAATATGACAATGAATGGAGTTGGACTTTTTGTCCATCTTGATCATCATGAGTTTACCTGAGCAAAGTCAGCCTGGCGAGCATCCAGAGGAACCACAGACGAGTCGTGGGAGGCCAGCACCTCCCTGAGTAGGGACAGGGTCTGAGTGAGGGAGGCTGTGGGCCCCAGGTCTGCAGGTGGCAGCTCCACCTGCCCAGGCAGACATGGCCAGAAAAAGTATTAGATGGAGTAAGAGAGCAAAGTTATTCTCGCAGAGGTTACTTGTGTGTGCTTTGGAGCCTTCATCGAGACAAACAGTCGACATAACATTATCAAAGCATTAAGCATCCCTAATGAGCAGCATGATAGACTCAGTATACAACTGCTTCCTGCTGCTACTCTGAGCCTCAGCTTGTTCAGAGTCAGAAGGGCTTTTTTTTTAATGAAGAGGGTTTTGATTTCATTGGCCCCGGGATACACAACACAGAACTGAGTCTGACCACCTTTGTCCACCTAATAGAGCAAATTATGAGAAGGCTGTGTTCCTGGCATTAGCTGGAATTGACACCAAAACCCTGAAGCCTCCAATTTGATTAACACCGAACTACAGGGATAATTCTTGTAACTGCTATTGATCAGGACACAGCCAGCATGTTATGTGGAAGAGCTCCTGCTCGTGCTGATGTATATTTGGATGCCAATTTAACTAAACGGTAAAAGGTTTGGTGTTTTTTTGGCAGCTAGCGCCTTTTCAATGCTGTGGCCAGCAGGCCGAAACTGTTTACAAGCAAAAGTGTTTCAGAAATAGCCTTGTTGTCTTTGAGGGTTTAGACACAGAGCTGAAATACACAATGTGTGTCCACAGGATGCAATACTGAACTTCTGCACTGTCATTTAAGTGATTTTATGAAAGGACATTGCGAACTGTCTCTATTTTAAAAACTCCTCTTCTTCCTCTTTATACTCGCTTTCTCACGACTGAACAATATTGTGAATTATTCAAGTAAAAATCATCCTTCTCAAACAGTACCTTGTCCATGAGTCTGCTTGCATGAAGGCTCAGACTGTTGAAGAACATCTTTTTGCTGAGGACGTGCATTTCTTCAATTGTGATGAGTAAGGACGCCACACTGGTCCCAATGATAGAGCTGAACGATGATCAGATTGGTGGACAAGTCAGCTCAGCATTTGGTGATTATTTGCATGATCAAATATCTTTTCTTCTATTCATATTTATAACAACTTCAAATTGTTTAACGAACAAAATGTCAAAACATACAGAAATACTGTATGTATGTAAAAACAAAAAAGAAAAGCAACAAATTCACACATTTGAAAAAAGAGCATGTTTTGCTCTACAAATTACCTCACTGTTTAATCAATTAGCAATATTCTTCTAATTTTGCTGGTGGATTCTAATAAACTAGTCATTTCAGCTCTTCAGGCAATGCTGAGTTATTATTACGCTGCAAATGTGAGTAAGTGAAAATACCTGATTGTGTGGTGGTAGAACTTGAGCAGGTTGGACAGCTTGTAGAGCAGGACAGCTCCTGGCTCAGCGACAATAACCTGTTCGATCCGAACCTGAGGGACAGATCCAAACACACAGAGTGAGTACAAGAGCAGAGCCCTGTATGCATTCAACAGACCTGGTCTGGAGTGTTTCCCTAATAGCTTCTTAAACTAATTTGGTTGCTCACTTTCAGCGGCCTGCAGACTCCCTCAGTGATGTGTCCAACCACCTCCTGCATGTTCTCCTCTATGCCTAATGTAAAAACACACACACAGGGCTATTTGGGATTAAATACATCAATCATTTTGAGGATATGATGAATATAAGCATGGTATTGATGAGTACAGCAAGTAACACATGGAGTACAACACAGGGTCACGGCATTCCCAATTTAGTCTTAAGATGCATTCACATTTTCGTGTTTACTCAAACTTTTACTTTATTCTTTGGGTTTAGTGTCAGATGACACCAGAAAACCACACTAACACCTCCCTGAAAATGTAGGGCTCAATCTTTTTCCACGTCAACTTACATCCCATGATTTGGTGGGGGTAACTGCAGAAACTGGCCCCATACGTGTGTAAAAAGACAGATGTTGACATTTGACGGGCTGGATGAAATAGCTTAGACACAAAATGGACAAACACTGGCCTCAACTGATCCCTCTATTGAGCTGTCTGAAGAAGTTAAATTAGGGAAACAAGCACAGGATTAGTTCATCAAGCTGAACTAAATGTACTGGAATTAGATTTGTTCACACTTTCTAACTGCTGCCAACATCTCTAACCTCAGTGAGTGACTGGTTACCCAAACTCCATCCAATAAACAAACTACATGTGCGTCCATGTGACCTTTGTTTGCAAGCTCCGTTTCACTTGTAAAAATACACAAATTAAAAGATGCAATAGAGCAAACATTTCCAATGAGGGTACGATTTCAAAACGAAGGAAAAAAGCTGCATTTGTGATCACACCGTTTTTAATTGTATATGTGGTATGAACCGCGAACCGGTGGAGAATTGCACACTGTATAATTTGTAGGATTTGTAGGAAACGTCATACCTAGCAGAGTGACTTGTTTCAGCAGAGCTTCTAGATGCTCTTTCTCTGAAGCGGTGGCTTGGTGCAGCCAGGCCAGCATGTCCCCAACATACCTGAAAGAGCAACAAAACAGTCTGTATTAAACAGTACGTCACTGAGGGGCCAACCCGAGGGCTAATCTTACCACGCCACGACCACAGCTACATCGAGGCATAGGTCATCGTGTTTCACTCTCCTCCTCACACAAAACACACACAGCTTTGGGTGTTACATAACGGTGGAAAACAGCAAGGTTAAACTTGAATTATTGTGTGTAAGGCTGTGTGTGTATGCGTGTGTGTTTTGTTTGTGAGTGTGTGAGTGAGTGTGAGGACGTAGGGAGGTGAGAAAGAACTTGATGTTCTCAGAACTGCTGATGCCTCTTATAAAGCGGAGGTGATTTCGTGTTCCACACATGGCTGGTGCTCTGAGAAAATCTCACATTTGGCTCCTGGGCACAGGAGGAAAAGGGAAGAGAATGTGGTACTACAGGAAACACAGACACACTCACACACTCCTTGACAAAACAGACATTTGCCATCCTCTGAACTGGGTTTTTAAAGTTGAACAAATCCATTGATTCCATTTGAATGTGTGTAGTTTGACATCCTGTTAAATAGTGAGTTTAGTTTGGGGAAATTATTTCACAAGTTCATGCAAAATCCTGATTATGGCAAAACAGTCTGGCATGATAGAACTATAAAATGATAGATGGAACAATGGATAGGAGTTACAACAACTCTGGTTACATTGAAAAATAGTTAAACATAATTTATTATTAATTTTTCTCGTCCTCCAGCGTCGCCAAGTGCTTGCCCCTGTGTGGATTCTCAGATTGTCTGATCTCTGTAAATTAAAGAGCAATGTCTTGACCGGCTCTATATGAAAACATTCTTGAGATAACTTATGTTATGAACAGGTGCTATATAAAGAAATTGAGTTTGCTTGTTTTAAATTAAGAAATTACCATGTTCTGCTCATAATTGGAATTGGCAGTGTACCTCATGGGGTCATGTGAATGCATCTCTATGGGGCGGGGAGTTCCTCCTGGCCCACCGCGGGTGAGGGCATCAATGAAGCCTCGTACCACCGCACACCTGCGCGCCGTCCCGAACTCGTCCAGAGTGTACCTGAACCAAACAGAGGGCAAAGAAAGCAACACCCAGATTTCATGAGAAAGGACGGCTGCCACAGTGTTTTCGTGCAGACTCTGTGTCGAGGTCATTCGCTCACATACAGTACATCAACAATGCAGGCAGCTTTTCCAAAAGGAAAGACTTTGGGGTTGTTTTGATTACTTGGCGGTGGCAGACTCTGTGACAGACTAAACAGAAGATAGTGCTGAATTAAGATTCCAGGAACACTGGTCTCAACTCTCTCAGCCTCAACATCCCCAGCCAGCACATAACCTTGGACACTTTGTGGGCACTGAGACAGGTGCTTTACGGAGAATGCAGACAGGGTTTGTCATGAAAACATCTGTGTGAAACTTTTGCTGTGGGACAATGTTAAACTCTCAGTACATTACTATCCAATTATATACATATCATATACAGATTGACTTAATATTTTGACAGTGAATTCTTTTTGGGAGAGGGGCGCTTTCTTTTTCTGCTGGCTGAATGTTGGCAACATTTTCAGTTGCTTCTGACTTTTTACTTGTTGTTTTCTGATCCAGATCCTCTTTGATACACTCACCAAGAACAAAGTGACAATTCCCCTACGATTGCCCAAAGAAGGCAGGAGCAGAGTGAAATACAGAGCTCTACTATCATTAGGGGAACAGCCACTTCATTTTGAATTCAACAAGCTTGCATTTCTGCTGCTATGATGAATGTCACATAGCTGTAGTGCCTGTAGCTATCTGGCAGAGATGTGGTTCAAAAACATTTTATGGCAAAATCTCTAAAGATACTACTTTGAATAAATGAATAAATTAATGATTACCTATTCGATTCCTCAACCTCTACACAGGTCAAATTCTACTTGCTATTAATGCTCTTAGAAGACACTTATTGGCATGGAGAGGAAGATAATAAAGGGACAGACCATACAGAACGTCACTTCGATAAAGAAAATGTGTGCTTGTATGTTACTTGTAAAGGACAGGTCGGTCCTGCAAGGCTTCCATGGCTTGAGTCAACACAGGACTGATGTCACAGGTCTCTTGGGTCAGTCCTCTGCATTCATCTTTGTAGGAAGAAGGAAAATGGGACAAGAAATGTATTTACAGGAGTAGGGCGCTGTCATCGAAACGACTAAATAGTCCAATCTTTCTAGCAGCTGTGCTTGTTTTATGCTCCATTTGTTGGTGTTTAATGTTTTGGACCATGACAACCCTTTTGGCACAAAGCAAATCAAAGCACCGAAACCATTTTCAATCAAATTTTGCCGTAAGCTTATACCAAGAAGTCAGTTTACTTGTGCTTCAGACAAACAATGAACAGGCAGTGGCTAATCTTCCAGGCTGTGGACAAAATGGGTCAACATACTGCACTCTTGTCAGACCTCAACTAATGCTGAAAGTAAAAGTAAATGATCTCTTCAAACAAGGCGCAGAAATATTTTTGAGAACATGTAGTTCTCCCACGTAAACAACGGACAAATGCATTTAAAAAAAAAAAAAAGAGACTTCTGCTGCACGCAGAGCGATTACAAGACAACATAAACTCTTACAGCTCTTTCATTTGACCATCATCACTTTTTCAGCAAAATAAGAATCTGTAGACCGACTCAGAATTTAGTAGATGATCTATACTTTGTAATTGTATAACTACACAAATGAGGTTTCTGTGATCTACATGGTTAATTTCCATTTTGATTTCAAATGACAAAACCAATGGCTAAGCTGAGGAAAATTTGAGGTCTTCTTGCATTCTTTTGGTAAAACTCAGTCCGATGTTATGAGTCACATGTGTCCTCAAATGTACCATTTACACGCTTCCATTCTTGAAAGACAACCATTTTGTATTTAGTTCTATCCAGCTCAGTATGGAAGCCTTGTACTATGAGGGTCAAAAGGAGTTTCATCCCTCTGTGTGCTTGTGGTCTCCTGTGTGTTGTACTCACTCTGAGCCCAGCGGTAGAGCTGCTCATATGATGTCTCCTGTAACACGGCCATCTGCTCCATGATCTCTAACCTGGAACAAGCATGCAAACCAAGACCACACGTTACATACCCATAACCTGCAGCATAGTGTCAGATGCCCTGACAGTGACATAAATACCAGGCCGGGATGCTTTTTTTTTTTTCCACTTGTCTGTTCCACCACTCAGGTTCAAAATAAATGCCATGGGTAGAATCACTGGAAGAAATACTCACCCTGCAGTTTGCTGGTTGGTTCGCAAGAGGATTTTCACATCCTCATGGATGTGCTTCACTCGGCTCAGAGCTTTGAAGAAATCCTGGGAAATTGAACGACACATAAATTAATATATTAGGAGCCGTATGGGTTGTAAAGTTGCAGAAGTCGATGAATTTTTTTTGGCAAAACACTAAAAAATGGATGTAACCTTCAGTTGAAGTGTGTGGTGCGTGGGTTCAGGTGCTAAATTATTTAGGTGCATATCATAATCACATAAAATGTTGTTTTTTACATAATTTAAATTTGTTTCAGCATGTTGTGTAGTTGATATACAGTATAAAGTGAGGAGAATGGTGGTAGGAAAAATGTAGAAAAAAGAAAAACACCAACTGAAGGGACAACGCAGATCTGTCATTGCATCTTTCCATCCTGTGAGAACAGGTAGAAGGACTCCTTACATGACTTAATTTGTTAGCATACATTGAACTGGATAATACCTCAGTAATAGGTGCATCCCGAACCCCTCGCAGTGTGGCCATCTCCTCATTAGACAGCTGGAACTTGGTGAGGAAAGCCTGAGCAACCTGAGCTCTCACCTCCAGTCGGTGGCTGAGCGGAAAAAAGAGAAATGTTTTGCTTTCCTTCACTATTGATATTACATTTGATATCATATATGATGTTTTGCAATTGTTGCAAATTGATGTCTTCATAAAGGAGGTTTCTCTCCTTCTGTTTTGTCATTTAGTTCCGTTGAGTTGGGCCTTTGCTTGTCATCATGATTTGTCATCAAGACCCTTGTGGATTTTTATCTCACAAAAGAATTCATATTTTTTTCTTCTTTCTTCCATCATTGAGTTTTATCACTGTATATTGTCACCTCTGTGTTTTCTTAGTGTGCAAATAAATAGCCCTGTCACTGTGGAAAAAAAAGTCGCATGCTTTTATTTAGCAGAAAAAAATGGTCATCGTCAACAAAGTGTAATGTTTGAACTCCTACAGCAGATGGCAGTCACACTCCTCACACACATGCATTGGCTCAAAGGGAAAGGAGTGAAACAGCAGGGTGGGATGCGGGGTAAAGATATCATGTGCAGCAGTGAAGGAATAAATAACAGAGGAAGACAAGAGAGACAAAAAGAATACAGAGCCGGATACAGGCCAGGTTAGGTCCCTATCAATAACAGCAGAGTGATCACTATCTAGTGTCACCGTAAGTGTCTCAACACAATAGTGACCATGGCAACAGCCCCAGTCGAACAGGGAACTCCGTCATGGGATAGCAAAACAAGAGCAAGTCGTCCCTCTGTCCCCGTCTTTCCATCCAACCCACCTCGCCTACATTCTCTCCCCCTGTCTGCGTCAGTAAATCATAGGGTTGTTTTGGTGGAGGAGAAGAACCCAACATTATCTGACCATTGTCTCACAGGCAGCTATTACCCGTGCTCAGCCAGCTGAGAGTAAAGGGTTGTAAATCTGTAACAGGATTCTATGATTTGGCATTTATCTGTACACCTCGCCGACCCTCACACAAAGGACCTTGGTGCGTCTTTGCCCTTTTCGTGTTTCATGTGACGAGATTTAGTCGTAACGGAATGAAATGCTGGACCACCACCTTTCGTACCGCGCACACATTCAAGTAACATACTTTGCAAATGTACTTCAATACAGCAACTCCATCATCAAAGTTGTAAGTAGTCACAACAAAGATACTAAATGTTTCATTCAGCAGCTCTGCCTCTACTTAAAAAGGCCTTTGGAGGTTTGTGCTTGCATTCTGAGATTACCACAAGCAATCTTTTAGTCTGTCACAAACATTTGTAATAACATTACATTATTTAGGTGATATAACAGAGGAATGTTACATTTTTTGTGTTAAAAGGTGGCTGTCATGGCCCAACCCGGCACACGTCTGCACAAAAACACACTGAACTTCAGAACAAAGCCGATAAAAAGTTTACTGCAGTAAGAAAAATCAAACCATGCTACTGAGAGATAACAAATTAGAACAAGATGCACTCGAGCTACCTGACATCCCACCACAATTACAGTGATATATAACAAACAACAAGCTATGCTAATGAGGTCATTAATTAAACTGGGCAATGTATAAATTAGAGAAACTATTTCCATGTGAACATGCTTGTCTGCACACAACACAGGAACAATATTAATGTGAAATCTGTGAACTCTTGTAGAGCGAGGAGCTGTAGTTGTCTCAAGAAGGCAGATTTTATCACTAATATGTAAATCTATGCAACAAGCTTTAACAAAAACTCTAATTGGATCATCCATTCTATAGTGAGAAACTATGGAGCAAACGTGGAGTTTCTATATTTGAAGGTTGTTGAGTTATTATCTTCACAAGAATAAAAGAAGAAATAGAGAGGCACACATGCACATCACAGAAGTTGGAACAAAGGCTCCCACATTCCATTTTTATGGGACATAAAATTGATTGGACACCTAATGGTCCTAATAGTCATAAAGACTTTATAAGCCTTATCTCATCTGTCACATTTAACATGTCACGGCCTGGAATTTGATTCATGAAGCATTTAAGCATTTCTACCAAGTGATGTTATGCTCACTGTGTTTATGAGAAACCTTGACTTGAAGGATCCACTGATGTCGTATTTGTGACTTTATAAGAGAGCCCCGGATTCCAAAAGTTACTATTTAATATTTTTTATCAATTACATCAGACTGAAATGCAGAAAACATAATATAATTAGTAATATGTGAGAAGGGAACAAGGAAACATCTTGCAACAGTTTTTTCAGGATTAAACCACCAAACCGCATTTACAGAATTAACTCAGCTTTTCATATTAAAAACGTGACTTCACAAGTTTCACTTGTAGGCCACAATCATGTTTGTCTATGGACACAAACTTCATACACATGTGAGGACCAGCAGAGGAAGCCGCGCCAACATGTCAAACTTTGCAACAGGTTCACCTCTGGAAGATAAAAAATGCCCCCAATTTCTCATGTCTAGGCCACGACTGACAGCCCTGCTCCTCCACCATGTAAATCACAACAAAGAGACAGGCTGCACACGCCTCTACAAGGTGAGCAAAGGGGGAGTGTGGGAGCAGCAGCAGCAGCAGCAGCAGCAGAGGGCAAAGGGAACACTGGAGCAACAGGACTGCTTTCTACAGCGCTGTCAGGACATGACACATTCTTCTCCTGACTGCAATTACTGAATACCAGAGAAAGGCAATGTCACTGTAAAGACAAGTATGGAGACACTCTGGGCTAATGGTTCAATGGAAAATTAACTAAATGATGTAAGCTTATCTTAAGGAACGCCAAACAAGTTTAATTCAATCCAGGATGCATAATGTTATGTGATGGGATGAAAACAAGTTACAGCGTGCACAACGTCTCTTTGTTTCTGTGCTCAGATTTTCCAACCAAGCTGATTGATTTTCTCTGTTTTTAAGCAATATCACACAGCATTATTTCATAAACAGAGAGCTTGATCAATGAATACCATTTAACAAGCTCACTAGTTATTATACAGAGTCTAAACATTGCAAACTTTTTTATTTTAAAAAACGACTGATCATCATGCAGGAGGAGTGACAAGGAGCTCGACTGTTCTCTGTAACAAGCGAATGTCCAAGTCTCTCAGAAGTTGTAACCATGTGGTCTGATTATCCATTAAAAACTGTTAGGGGCCATTTCAAAGGCTTCCGTGGAAATTTGGCATTCACAAACCTTTTAGTTAGGCATGCACCAATGATCACAGAGTGCAGTCGTAGCTAGTCACATCAGACAACACAAAGGCGTACTCACAGCATACCCTCATTAACAGCCAGCTGAGCCTTATTAAGTGTCCTTTTACACTGGTTGTCATTTACACTCCTTGATCACACTCTCGGTTGTTTGAGGGCTCTTGATTCCTTATTGACCTCCACAGAAGTCCCACTAAGAGCATTTGCTTTATTTTCAAGAAAAATAGTCTGGATGAAACACAGTGCTCCATGTCTGATAATTCATATGCTGTAGGAATCAAAGGTGGAAACGAATGGCTGACACAAGACAAATGCAGGTAAATCTTGGTTGTGGTTAAGTACATTTTAGTTGCAATTTATCTGTGGTTAAGCAAATTCATCTATATTATTCTTTGGCATGCAGCCAAGCAGGCCTACTGGAGCAGCCTGAGCAGAGAACCAAACCAACAGTCCAACCCCTTCAGCGCTGGCTGCTTGTGAGGTCGCACAGCCCATAAAAAAAAAAAACATCTGCTTGCGAGACGTCTGAACTTGTTCAGCAGATAATATGTCACGCTAATACAAAGATCACCCGGTGCAGGACAGGAGGGTAGCATAATGTTTCATTATGGAACAACACACAACACCTATTCAGTGCTCTTGCTGACAGCGTCTTTGAACAGGACGCGCCCTAAACAAAAGAGCAGCACGCCTGGAAGCCAGCTGACAAACGCTGGTTGTCTATGCGCATTGGCTCGCCTCTTCCACCTTTGCTTCTGCACACTGTAAGCAATCCGCTGTTCCCTTCCGTTACATTAGAGCTGACAAATGACACAGTGGGACTGGCAGATAAGATAGCAAACAGTTCAGGACAGGCCCGCTCTGCTGGGTAAATACACATCAGGAGCATCTGCAGAGCTTCGAAAACGACTATAGTCTCAGCACAGCTGCCCCATGAGCACAAAATGCGAAATTGTGGTACAAATGTAGCACTGCTATAATGCTATGAGTGTCAACTGGCGAAACATAGAAAAAATTGTGGCTTGGGACTGCAGGGGATTGTATGACCTAAAATAGATCTGACCGAGAAGACTGGAGTGGTGTGGTGCAATGGCCCGACTGGTGGGAGGCTGAAGGAGGACAGCTTGACTGCACACTTCCCCTGGCAGCTCTTCTGAGACAAAATTGCTAAAGACAAGGTCAAAGCCCCGTGTGCAGACACTACCCCATCTGGCTGTGGGGTCATTGTGGTTCTGTGAATGAAAATGTCATGCAGACGGACAGCCGGTCCCAATGGAACCACTATGCAAAGAAAGAGACAAGGCAGGAGGCCACTCAGAGGGGCATTCATGTAAAACCTTTGACCACTTACCTTCAACAAGACCCCCTGCACAAAGCGATATGACTTGTATTAATTCATTGTCTGCACGCATTCACTGGTGGCTTCATCCCCACTGATGTCTTTCACTGCTCTCAGATTCTGAGCTCAACTCCTCCCTTTTCAATCTCACTCGCTCCCTTCCTATGTCACCTTTTCGTCAAGGAGGACCGAATGCTGTGCCAGCAAAGTATGGAATTGCCGGGGAACATCACAGCTGTAAGCAGCGTCTTTTGCCAGAAATCAACATTATTTTTGCCCGTGCCCCCGCCTCCTTGTCAACTCACAAGGTCACTGAGCACTAAGGTCACAGCCACCACAAATGCTAATGAACCCCACCCCAGCCCCCGGCTATCAGCGAACAGGATTCGGGTATTTTATTTTCTCATCCCTGTCAACACTGCTGGCCAAATTCATAGATTAATGATACCTAAATTAATTTTATTGGCAGGATTTCAACTGGAGAATATAATCCATCAGTATTCCAAGCGTTGCATCTGGGAGAGTACCCAAGATACACTGTCTGACTAAACCCATGACTCTATGTCATGGTGAGCCCTATATATTGAATCTGCATATCTGATGGCTCTTAATATGTGTTGTCAGCAAATCTTAGCGCACACGCTCAAATACAAGAACATGCTGATGGGCTGCTCTCCAGTCGTAATGGTCTAGTTTCAATGGGATTAGGGAGTAATGCTGTGTAAACAGGGAGCTACTTTGATGTGTATCTCAAGGCCAAACATCACAGGACATAACGAATAAAACAAATCAAGCTCCATTAATGACGATTGCTGCCCCCCTTATGCAAATAGACAACTGCAGGAGAAATATTCATCAACCTCATGAATCATTCATCCCTCCTCATCAAAAATAAAGATGTGCTTGCCAGCTCCTCCAGCCCTGCACCAAAGCTCTCTGACTTCTGACACTAAAGAGAAGGTACATTTTGCAGACTAGAAATTAACTCTTATTATTAGTGTTGGAAGTTGGCAGGTCATCTTTATTTGTGCAAATATGCAAAATGATCGGTATGTAATTTTGAACTGTAATGGTTTGGTTTTAATTAATGGGGACACCCCATTAATTAACAACTGGCAGAGGCAACTCCTGGAAAACAAAGAAGTGCTAGGTCTAACTTTCCAAACAGCATGTGTGCAATAAAAGCTTATCACATGTGGAGCATGTTGTTCCTGCCACACACTTTAATTGAAGTGCTATTTGTCTGGGAGTCATTTCTCTGTGGAAATGAGGCAGCATAGAGAGTAAAATGATGGTGTCTAGCTTTGGACTGAACAAAACACTGTATCTGTGATATATTTCATAAGGTTCAAAAATGACTTGTAGCCTCAGAAAAGATATGGGGAGATATGGCAGCGTGAGACTTCTTTGAACACACTGAAGATAATTTGGAATAAAGTTGCCATCCTATCTCCATGATCTCCCTGACATTTTGAAATGCTAGTTTTACAGTTCATATTTTATATTTTGGTGACAGTTCAGTCACAATCAGATTGAGAGGAAACTTGTGCTTGCAGTGACAGAATGAGGTTGAGTCCCTCAATGAATTCCCGCATCAACACTTGCATGAGAGCCGATAATGCGGACTACAAAATTTGTTCAGTGTAATCCATTTTAACAGCCATACGATAAGCATTACCTTACATAAGAGGTTCACTTTTTCTTGAAACCACTACTGAACTGCTCACTAAACAGAAAAAAAATTGCGTCTGTACTTTAAAAAAAAAAGTCTTTGAAGTCAATTGCATAATGCTAAAAGAAATACCAAACACTTTGTCCACCAGATTTAGGGAGGAACTTTTTTTTTTTTTTTTTAAAGTAATGCAAGTTTCCAAAAGGTAGCAATAATTACTGCATATTGGAAGGCATTAGATTGTATATAAGTTTCTACTGGTGGTGACAGGTGAAGTCACAGGAGGCAAGATGCAAAAGTAAATATACAAACTACTGTAAGAAATATCTATGATTCTCAGTCAGCCAGTTAGCTGGATTTCTAAACAAAGTCTAAAAGCAACTGGATTTGCTGTTTTATTCGTAAGGACATTTTCTCCAAAGATACCTTATGTCTATCTTAGTTCATATACACGTATATGTCAAGTTACAAGGTTACCACCTACACATACACCCCCATACATCCAAACACAGAATTTTTACCCGGTTAGAAGCAACTCACTTTTCTCCCTGCAGCTTGTTGGTTTTCACTATGAGGTCTTGAGTTTGTTCCTTCGCAGCCTGTTGAAGAAATGTTAGTTTTTAAAAGATGGCTTGCACACATTTTATCTAAAGCACTTTAATAAACCACTTATGTCAAGTGATTGACTACACTAGTACACACTAATATCAAGCTTACACAAACATACTACCTTCTATTGTTGCTGAACAAATAGCTTAGCTTTGGTAAACCATCATATATCATTATATGTACAAGAATATCTTAAACAAAGTGTGATACCTTTAATCGATTGGTCATTTCTTCACAACATGTGCTCATGGCCTGGACATCCTCATGAACACTTTCAAGCTCCTGTGGAGAATATGAAGTCACATATTAGTAAAGAGGCAAATACACCCTGATTCACACAAACAAACATACATTCTAGAGGTTATCATTCAATGTTAATGGAACCTCAAAAGACTGCACCGACTAAACCAGATCTGCTGTTCTACCATCACAAATGTGTCCATGGGAACTAAAATTACTTCTGTTAATCTTGTAACGAAACACCGGGCCCAGTCTGGGTTGTTTTGGAGAATACAATTAAATGATTAGAGGTGAAGCTCCTTGTGAATATTTCCCATCCTGCCTCAGTTAAAAAACCAAATCACTGCAAAGGTGCTTTGGCTGGTTAAATCAAGCAACAGTGAGTGTTGTTGAAGTGCAATACACTGTATTTTTCTTATACCTTCTGTGACTATACCTCACCTCTTTTACTTCCTTAAATATCCGTGCAAATTCCTCGTTGATCGCCAGGCTTCTCCTCTCTATGTCACCACGAAGATTTCTCCTGGTGCGCAAACTGTTCTCGGTGAAGAACACAGAAAGCGCCTTCAGAGCCTCCAGCATCTCCTGAGAGCACAAACAGGACATTTTAATGTCAGTCAGTCGGGTTGTTGAGGCAAATACATCTGATCTTTTGTTCCTCTGGCATGCAAACGATCCTGCGTGGAAAGAAGCTTTGTTAACTTGGGCTACACATCTGGTATCTTGGCGGCGTGTGAAACTGTTTCTGATGGGGACCAACAACCAAGTTTGCACACCCCCACACTGCACGACTGGAGCAACATGCTAACTGCTAAATGAAAACATTTTTGGAGTTGTTACTGTACTCAAACACAACCAGTGGGAAGAAACGTCGCCTCCTCCTAACATTTACCCCTGGCAAGGTGACAACATCTTCTCCAGAGCAGAATTATATCTTGGTGTGGCGCTACTTGCTTGCAGGGTTAGCTCATAGCTCGCTAGCATGAAGCTAAACTCGCCCAGCTTACCTTGTCATTGTCAAGCCTCGTCTCCAGTATCTTGTTGAGCTTCCTTGACAGCGGGTTATTGGGCTGAGAAGACGCATGTGGGTTCTGTATTGCGATGGAGCTGTCAGTTGAAATTTCTACCTTAGTATCAGCCATTGTACTCAAACACCTCCACGTCAACTTTCGGGAAGATGTTTTGGTCCGTCTGGAATTAACGTCCGGTCGGGTGTGTGGATCCCCGGAGGAGAACGATACAAGGTTCCGCTACGCTGTTTTTCGTTTTTGTTTGAACACTTTGTTTGTTTAGCAAAGAAAAATATCTACCAAAGACTGGTGATGATAATAGTGATACTGATATCAAACAAATGTTATATTTCCTCATCTTTAGGCTCAAACTGTGTCATTGTGTTATTATATTATTCCAAATACTGAAAAACACACTGGTCTTCCTTGCAATCGATAACAGATAAGAGAAGTAAAAGATAATAGTTTCTAATAAGTCATATGCTTTCCTAGATAATGTAGGGTATCTGAGTCAGATCGATTTTTAAAGGATAAGAGAGATGATACCACAATTTAAAGAGCTCTCCAAGTCCAGCAAAAGTGTACTAACTCACTTTAATTAACCACTATGGACCAACACACACACACACACACACACACACAGAGGAAAGTATTGAACACTAACAGAGCAGAGAGTAGAGCTGTGTCCAGGTGCTGTTGGAAATATTCCACATAGAAATTGCTCAAGCAGTAAATTAGATTATTATCATTAAACACTTTCTCACTTAGTATTGCTCACCATTCATTCTTACATGTAACATTGCTGGATGCATTCCTTCTTTTAAATTTTGAATGGTTAAGTTAGCTGTTTCTGTACAGTAATGGGAATAACTTTTACCATTTTTTTTGTGTGGATCAGGATAACAGTTTTATGGATCATTTGGCTCTGTAGAAGTCAGATCGTGGGCATACGCAGAGCGATGAGGTGATTATGTGCTCAGTCGGGTTATTTTACAGCTGCACAGGCCTGGGCTCCATGCTGGTTAGTATGTCTAGAGTAGTCTGTCTTTCTATTATCTCTAATCAATAGAGTTTCTAAGTTAACAGGTAGTGAAATTAGCCTAAATATGTTGGCACAGGGCTTCACACAGGCAGGTCCAGGATAAATGTTAACAAATCAAGCTTTTTTAAACCGCTGAAATGTCTGATTGTGCTGCTTTATAATCAACAGATTTTTCCAAAAACTTTTCTTTGATTTTATTTATTGATCTAGGCAGACTCCAAAAGATGAAAAGCGAGAACACTTATTTAACAATAAATAAATAAAATTAAATCAAGCACAAAATAAATGTTTAAACCACGACTAAATTGGTACAAATGGATCCCAAATGAACATCCATATGAAGATGCTGAAACACAACAATTACAAATACCTTAACTTGATGTTAAGTCGATGACTCAGTAAACTCATCAATATTCTGTCAGTGGCACAACATCCATGCTTTGATCTGGTATCTAAAAGTCCCTGCTGTGTTTCAGTATTACATGAAATGAATTATAAAATACTAATGACATGTGAGTACAATAATATTCACCATATACTAAAAACCTACATTGCACGACAATAACAGGTCAACTTTCCCTCACTGCTACATCATTTATCATTTTCGAGTTTCAATTTTAGGCAGTTTACGAGGCGTCCCTGAATGCATCGGGAGCATGTAGGGAATGATAGTAGCGGTGAGTCCGGCCCCTGGGTGGGGAATAGCGTGATTGATGGTCACCTCCCGAGAGTGCTTCATGGACTCGCCCCCTCCCCGCCCCTCTCTCTCTCTCTCTCCTTCTCTCCCTCCTTCTCTCTCTCCGTCCCTCCCTCTCTCTCTCTCCCTCCCTGTACCTCTCTCTCTCCCTCCCTGTACCTCCCTCTCTCTCTCCCTCCCTCCCTCCACCTCTCTCTGAGCAGGAATGTGGAGAGGGGAGTCCAGTCAGTCAGCGCCGCCCGTTCTGCACCGCTCAGGAGTGAATAATTGATCTTTGCCTCGGTTAAATAAATTGATGAGGAGGAAGTGATTTGCGAACGGATTCTGCGGTCACTTTTTGGATTTACATTCTCAGCTCGAACGCATTTCTCGTCTCTTTTTTCCTCGTCTGGAGAAAAGTTTGCTTTGAGGAGCCGCACGCACAGCTGGAGTCAGCAGATGGAAATAGCCTCTCAGTGTACACCGAGCGCACCTTATTCTCCCAACATGTAAGCTTTCTCCTTCTTTTCCCTCCTCTGAGCCTTGTTTTCGTTATTCACATTCCGACAGTGTGAGCACTGCAATAATACAGCGTGTTCCGTGAGGTCACCCCTAACGAAAGATCCCTCAGTGTGTCTGTATTGGCTGCTCCTGCAGGGGACTTACTGTGTTTCCTGGACTGACTGTCCACTCCTCTTTGGTTCTGTGGTACTTCTTTCACATGGTGTTATTGTCCCAGCCTGTGCTGTTTATAGTGTGCATGATCGTTTAAAAGTTTATTGTAGCTATTTCTGTTTTGTAGAAGAGTTAACATTGTTTTCAAAATAAAACCAAATGCACAGAGGCTATGCACAATAATACTAGTTGCTCTAATAATTGGCTACCTGTAGCAATAAAGTAGTTATTGTAAACGTTACTTGTTATTTTGTTATTTCTTATCATTTCTGTGTGAGGATAAAAAAAGGAAAAACCTTTTTCCCTAAGTGGAGAATAATTGTTCCCCCGGTTTATCAAACTTAAGTATTGGATTGTGGTTGCTGTTAAATATGAATCAAAGTGCACTGAATCTATATCGAACAACTAAATGATGTCCAATTCTGTTTAGTCTATCATTAATCATTTAGGGAAAGTCTTAGAGAACTTAAAAAAGAAGAAGATCTAACTAGCTCATGGGTGATATTCTCTTCCTATCTGTGGTCACAGCTGCACATCTGACCAGGGAACAGTTTTCTGGTTGTGACTCAAAAGCATCAACTTGTCCCCGCAGATGATTTTTCTGTCAGTGCTCATTTTGGATGTTTCTCTTCCTTCTGACAGGGACCCGGAGTCACTGAGAAGGTGAAGACTGCTGGTGTTAAATGCTCACTGTGAGGCTTCCCACAGCACAGCGACTGCTCATAAACCTGCTGTTAGTTCAGTGACTGTGTGAACCATTCGCAGACTGTTTACCATGGCGTCTAGTCTGACATGCACAGGCGTTATCTGGGCCCTGTTGTCCCTGCTGTGTGCTGCTGCCTCCTGCGTTGGCTTCTTCATGCCCTACTGGCTGCTGGGGACACAGATGGACAAGCCTGTGTCCTTCGGCACCTT
Organism: Pempheris klunzingeri; assembly: GCF_042242105.1. Classification (NCBI taxonomy): domain Eukaryota; kingdom Metazoa; phylum Chordata; class Actinopteri; order Acropomatiformes; family Pempheridae; genus Pempheris; species Pempheris klunzingeri. Next base: position 6,215,359 of record NC_092015.1, on the reverse strand, counting down.
TCGGCGCTGCTCTTATCCAGTGAGGGACGAGGAGAGGCAGGCCACGGTGATGCTGGAGCAGTGCGGGCGCTACGCCTCCTTCCACGGCATCCCAAGTTTGCAGTGGAGGATCTGCACAGTGGTGACGGGCGTGGGATGCGGCCTCCTCTTGCTGGTGGCCCTCACGGCTCTCATGGGCTGCTGCATCTCTGACCTCATCTCACGTACAATTGGCCGTGTGGCCGGCGGGATCCAGTTTGTCGGAGGTGAGTTTACGTTTCTGTGATGCTTTTTTACGTTTGTACCTCCAACCTGGACCCCCACCTTCACAATGTGGTCAGCAAGTTGTTCAGTTCTGACTGAGGGTGTGAAGATCGAGTTTCAGATCACATACTTGTGAATGGTTTGCTTTGCAATGAAAATCCACAGATCCTCTAACTCCTAAGATACAGATATTTATAGAGGACTGGGAGGTAATTAACTTCTCATCAAATTTGGCTTGAACTCTTCGGCAGACGTGTTGTTCAGGAAATGAAATCACGTTGATGAGGAAACAAGGGGGCATAGAAATCTTGATAACCATGAAAAATTCACCTCTGGCCAACTTTTCTTGGCAAACAAACCCTCTGTCAGCCCAGAAAAGCTGTTGTTTCCTCAGATACTCAGCTCCACAAGAAATGAGGAGCCTGTCATTGAGATGGTGGTCATGTTACTCGGTTAATGACTTTGGGTCAGTTTACATTTCTTGTCTGCAGTTAAAAACAACACACAATTCTGCACGTTGCCGTATTGGATTGAATTAACGTTTTTGAAAGAACGCTTAAACGCTTTGTGTCACATTTTGAGAATGGCTTTTGGTTAATTGAAGGCTGAGGTTCCATTTAAGAAAGCTTGGATTGGGCTCATGTATTGTAAGTAAGGTGGAACTTATAATGTAATGGAGGAAAAAAAAAAAAACACAGCGCTGAGTTTCATAATACCCTCCTGAACTTTTTTTAAAATTTTTATTTTATGCACAGTAGACTTTTGGCATCAATTCATGTCTTTTGTTTCAAGTTTGACTGATGAAATGATGGAAAATTGAGCTTAATGTGGGCTACAAGCATGCCCAAAATATGTCAGTGGGATTTTGTGCTTTGACCCAGAATGTGCTCCTTAAAGTAGAAGAGAAACCCACACCCTTCCTCTTTTTTTTTTTTCTTTCTTTTTCATAAAAAGAGTCCTGTCCATGCTGCTACTCCTGGTCATAGAGATGTCTTTTTGTTTGTTTGTGTGATTACAGTAAGTGGACACGGCTCCGCACGGCACCAGCTTTGTTTGTGTGTAGTTTTGGTTTTGCACATGGGTTCTCCCGGGACGTGAGGTCTGAGGGAAGGCTTCCATTGAAGCTGCAAGTTTCGCTGTCCTAGTTTAAGAAGCTGCGGTGCTCCAGCCCTCTCATTAACTCAAAAACGTTTGCTCACATACTGTGGCTCACCACTGTGCTATTTACAATCCCCATCACTTCAGTTTGGCTTTAAAAAGTGATGTGACAGAAAAGCAGGTTGCAGGCACATTTGACAGAGCTGCCAGGTTTTTCAGAAGGATAAATCTACAGAAGACCACCACCATGCGCCAAGTCCTAGTTCTAAAAGGCTTAGCTACTTAGGAACATCAGTATTAATGATGTATAATATGGAGGATGATTAAGGTGAAGGCTGGCTGGTTTATTCAAAACTGTGCACTTTTATGTAAGGAGAGCTCCTTTTAAGCTCACAGCAACTTCATACATGCAGCATTACAGCAAGCTGCTATTTTGGGTTATAGGATTAAAAAATCGCTGTCCGTCTTTCTTGCGATTTCTCTCTTTCATAGACTCACAAATCCAGACACACATGAATTGAAATGGAGGGAGGGCAAAGGAAAGGTGGGGTGCAACAAAAGGGGCACCGCTCAGTTTTTTTTAGTTTTTTTTTTCTTTAACTTGAATTCTGGTGAGCCAAAGGGCAAAGATGTCTCAGAAGGGCTAATTGGAAGTGACACAATTGGGAAGCTCAGCAGGCTCCTCCACATCTTCTATCACTTACAAAGGGTGTAGAAATGTCGAGGCATGCAGGGTAAGTTGGGAGAGAGAAGGAAAAAAAATACCTGATGATCGAAACATTCAGCATTCACTCCTTATTAGCCAAGAATCCCGCTGAGAAATAAAGATCTGCAGGGGGAAAACCGAAATGTGGGCCGGGAGATGTGATCAAATCTCAGCGATTAGCAGGAAGTAAATGAGACAAACAGTCGGTGAGGCAGCACATGCCTGATGGTTCACTGTCTGATGCTGGTGTCTTCCTCCTTTTGTGTTTCCTCTGCAGCTATTGTAAGCCCCTAATGAAGAGTGTCTTACAGAGAGGCCAGGGCCTCTTGGCTGCCACAAGGAAAACATCCACTTTATATCTCCCTGTTATTTATCTCAATTCCACGAAACCGATCAGAGCTGAAAGGATTTATCAGTGCTTTATCTTGTTAGCTGTAGCCTTAACTGAAAGAATAACTTTTATCAATAACTATTACTGCTGCTAGTGTTGTTGTTTACCTCTTGTAAAGCTGGTTTCTCCCACTTCACTACAAGCGAGTTGTTCCAGAGCTTGTTAATTGCTAATGGCAAAGGCCCAGATTTCCTCTGAGTCCGAGTATGAGACTATGAGAATGTTCTGGCTCATAAATCAAAGGTCTGAGAACTCTGTGCTGCTTACATTAAACAAGTGCCTTCGCTTTAGTTTCTTCTTTTAGTTATGCAGTGGTGCAGACTCCATATGACTCTGGCACAGACGGGAGGTTCAGACTTTAAAAGATTCTTGACTTGGATTTGGTTGTTAGGGAATTTGATTCCCCCCCTGCAGAGCCTCCCCTTGTCTCGTGGGTGCCCCATGCAGAGCTGTGCATAGCAAGACGAAAGCTATTTAACGTTTGTATTCAACAGGCACGATTAAAGACCTTTATGTACATTTATACATACTTTTGTATTTCCCCATGGCACAATAACCTGCTTTTATGTCCTCTTTTATTTCATATTTTTCCCCTTTGCATCTGACAGGTAGTTACATTTTGACATTTTGCTATTTGATTGCCTCATGATGACTGACAGCTTGACAGGCCCCTGTGATTGGATGACTGGTTTGCTCCATCACCAATTAAATATGAGAATGCTCGGTGATGGGAGCCTGGGGACTCACCAAGTGACTTTCTAATTGGCTTTTTCCATACTGAGATACCACTTTCACTTTATAATATTTCTGACTGGTGCAGGCATATTAAAAGTGAGATGCCTGATCTCCTTGTGGGATGGTTCAGGAATGTTTCAATATCTTTGAGAAACAAACTTAAAATGTGACTTTTTTAAATGACTGTGGTGCAGCTGGAGAGTGCAGCAGAACAGAGCACTCCTGTGCTGAAAAAGAGACAATAAGGGCTAGATGCCAAATTTGGGAAAGAGAGAGGTTAGGAAAAGCAGGTTGAAACAGTTACCAGAATCTGTACCAGAGCCAGAGGTAAATTATAAAGGCCTCTGAAAACAGCTAGAACTACATTGTGCACTGTCTGATGTTATATGTGTATATGTATTTTTATAATTTTTTTTGCTTCTCTGCCTGATTTTCTTACCTGCTATTATCGGCATTGCTGCTCATTGTGTAACTGTGAAGTTTGGTGAGGGCCATTGAGTAACATGAATTAAAAATGTTAAGATAAGATAAGATAAGCCTTTATTTATCCCACAATGGGGAAATTCCCAGTCAGCAGCAGTTCACACATACAGAAGTATAAATATATGAAAAAATATGTAAAGAAGAAATAAGATATGGACCAGTTTATGTCGCCCTTTCAAGATAATCAATCTAATAAAACTGCATTGATACCACAACCAAAAGCCCCAAAGGTTGATTTGCAGCATTTGATGCTCAAATCACACCACTAGGCACATTAGGAGAGGCAGTGACAAAGCATTGGTCCAAAACATGCCTGAAATCTCTCAAAAATATTGCCTTGACTCTCTGGATTGAAATCATTTAAACTCTTGATAAAAATGTCAGGAGATATAACTTCTCAAGGCCAGAGGATATAGGCTATATTTTATTGAGCAGGCGTTGAACTGCTGCGTCCTTGAAACTGAAAGCAAAATAACAAGACAAACAATATGATGCATTAAACTCTGCACTTGGCCTTTTTCTGGGAGTTTGTTGGGACACTATATAAGGTACAAGCAGAGGACTCGTATGAGCTGCTCTTGTTTCGTAGGAGGTGCAGATCTATGAGTTGCAGTGTCCCTCAGGGACGTAAGTTCGAAACAGCTCAACGCAGCATATTTTACTGCCATAAGAGAAGGTTGTGGTCAGCAGGGAATCTATAGAGTCTAATTTTGTCTGTCATTGTTGGGAGAAGTACTGAGAACTCTTTACAATTTCGGGAGAAATATCAAATGCCATCACTGCAGGATGGGCTAAAAGCATTTATTATTGATAAGAGACATTTAATGTCTATTACATTAAACATTACCCTTGGGTTCTGACAGTGATGAAATGAGATCAGAAACTGTGGGTTTTCACATTCATCGCTGCTTTCTGATGCTGTTGTGTGAGGTCTTTCAGGATGAGGTGACAAACATGTCATTCATTTGACGTACAAGAGCCTTCTGACCAGTGGCAATGCCTTTGATTTAGATTTTTTTATATATCTTCAAAGCAGAATTGAAGAAATGATTAAAACTTCAAAGACAGTGAAAGTAGAGGCGGGATTTAATGAAAGTAGATGAAACTGTATTAGGCTGGTTAATCAGAACAGAAAGACATGTTTGTGAAAGAGACAATGCGACGCACAGGGTCTAGCCTCCGCATTGTGCGAGAGCTTGTTGGCCGTGCTGGTTGAATACTTCCCACACCAGCCTCTGCTGAAGCTGCAGTTGATCTGAACTATCAAATAATTGGCTGCGTTGCCTCCTGGGAAAGCTTCTCCATTTCGTTTTCTGGTTGATTGGCTCTGTTTACCCCTCTGTGCCAGCATCTCGTTTGCCCACACTGGTGTGGAATGTCAGTAAATGAACAATATGAATGTGCAGAGATGACACACACATGAAATACAGTTAACTCTGGGTCTATTCCAGTTAAGTTTGTGTCTGTTTCAAGTGTATCACTTTCTCGAGTGGCTCTGTTGTTACCCCAGAGGTGACCCCCAATACACAAGATGTAATACAGTACTTTGGTCATGTATTGTTAAATTGACCACATTTGTCTGCACTACTGTAGCTCAAAGTGTGCATCAAGGGCATGAGCACGAGTGATAAATTTAAAGACATGTAAATAAATTACAGATGGGCTGCCATTGTGGCTTCCATAATGTTGCCAAGGGCTATTTGGCACAGGAGTGTGTTGTCCTGTTTGAGAGCCATACCAGCACAGCCAGGAGCTTTGTCCTTGTGTCGGCTTTGTGAGTTCTTGCCAGCTGGATCCCGCCCAGTCCCAGAATGTGTGCTTCCACTCCCCTCTCACCACCAGCACTCATTTTCAAGAGGTACAACAAAATGAAATCGCATCCATACGAGGAAGGCTTTGGGATGAAGAGCTCATTTTTCCGGGGGTCTGTTCTCTCTGGAGCAGTGTCTCTTGACAGTCATTGTTTAACTGTGTCAGATCACGAGACATTTCCGAGGCGATGGGTAAATATTCCCTGACACGCTATGTTATCATTTTACTTCCAGAAACCTATCTGTATTCCTTCCTCCTTGTAGGCCTGCCAGTTAGATGTGATGATGATGGACTACACTGTCTCATTTCATATAACTAATGGGATAGCACCAGCCCATATGTTTGAGAGGAGAAAGTCAGGTCTTTTCACTATGGACAAGACTTTGTGTAATGGTGGAGCAATATCCTGCTCTTCATTGCTTATGTTTCTGGCCACTGATGGTTAGAAAATGGACGTCTCTTCCTCCGGGTTGATTGATCACCTAAAGTGCCGACTACTCCTGCAACACTGTAATGTGCTCATTCAGCCCGGCAGCTATTTTTGCTCAACATACAGTTCCTTCAAACCCCCACCAACATCGCCACGAGGGTGTTTGGAGTCAGAGAGCAGCGATACGCAGCCTGTGCACCAAAGGCTATAGTCTGTTTTCTTCATCACTCTGGTCTATCTTTGTCCTTCACCCATCACTCTTTCTAAGGATGAACTGCCACATCATTTTCTGCCCCCCTTCCTAACCTGTCAGGTTACTACAGTATAATTCCCAGTGCTCTCAGTCTTTAACTCTATTTCAGGCTTGTTTCACCTTTCCCCTAATTCTGCTTTCTGTCCACCCCTCTGTGTCCTTCCTCTCTCCTTCTCCAGCTCCTTCCCTCACTCTCCTCCTCCTCCTCCTCCTCCTCCTCCTCGCAGTGGCTGTGCACACTGCTGCCTGCAAGCAGAAAAAAAAATAGATTGGGCCAGTACCCAGTGACCCGAAGAGTGGACCTGGGCTCAGCTAGAAAGACAGAAAGAGAGAACGGATGAAAAAAAAGAGTGAGACAGAAACTGAGAGAAACAGGGCGGAAAGCCCAGCATCAACAGGGATTTAGTTTTGTCAAACAGGAAGTCTGGGGAACCAAAGGACAGACAGAAGGGTTATTTCAGTCTGTTCCTCTGTTAAGTCATTGTTTTCACTGCTATAGAAGCAAGCGTGCTGCATATTGGGTTGTTTTTGTCACTCGGAACAGAACTGTTCCATAAAACACGTCTGGTGTGTCTGTATTCGTGTCTGGCATTAATGCAGCCGTAAAAACAGAGAGCAAGGGAGCCCTACAGTTGTGGGGACTGAATGAATGTGGGATATAGATTTGGTAGTGTTAATCGTTAATTTGTTTGTCATTTACAAAACAGAAATGTCAAACATTTGCTGGTTCCAGCTACTCAAATGTGAGGATTCTCTCTCCTTGTCATTTTGGTTTTGGGGTATTGGCTGGACAAATCAAGCAATTTGACTGCGGCCTCTGGGAAATCAGGATGGGGTTTTCTCATACCATTTTCTGACATTTTATATACTGACTAATTGATTTATCTGCTACCGTCTCTGTGAGGCTGTACTGTGTAACTTTGGTGCCTTGAGCCAAATGCTGACGTCAGCATGCTAACATGATCGCAGTAACAATGCTAAGATGCTGATGTTTTGCAAATATGATGTTTTCCACCTTAGTTTTGTTTAGCGTGTCAGTATTGCTAATTAGCACCAAACACAAAGCACAGCTAAGGTTAATGAGAATGTCATTAGTTTTGCAGGTATATAGTCATAAGTTCAAGTATTGAACAAGTTAAAAACTTGAGCTAATGTTTTGCCTGGAAGTCAGGGGATCACCCAAGTTATTTATCCTGAGGGGGGGGGCATGAATATCTGAACCAGATTTCATGGCAGTCAGCCTAATACTAGTTGAGATGTTTCAGTCTGGACTGAAGTGGTGGAGTGACCGACATTGCCATCCCCAGAGCCACACTGCTAACGTGGATAAAAAGGGAACTGACATATTCATTGATGATGAAAATAATCACTAGTCGTAGCCCTAGAACTCAGAAACCTAATTAATTTCTTTGTGAAGGGTTTTGTGAGATGATTTGCCAGGATGGTCTCCTGTGCTTTATCAGTAAGGGCGGAGCAGACAGACAAGTAATTGTTAACACATATCACGTCTTTGCCGCTGACACCTGAAACAGTGAATATGTGTGAGCGGATGAATCACCGCTCAGACAGATGCTAAACAGATGGCGAAGACTCCACTTCTCTGTATCGCTGGTGACACACATTGTTGAGGGCATGTCTGATGTCACTGCCCTTAGCCTGTACTTACAGTGAGCAATACTTGAGTCACAGGTAGGGATGCATGAATAAAATCCTTTCATGCTGTTTGAGCCTCCTTAGTCCTTGTCTCTGTGGCAGATAAATCCTATTGTGTGAGCAGAAATACAAAGCGAGAACAAAGGAAAGAAAAAAAAAAAAAATCTGTTTTCCAGAACTTCACCACATGTTATGTCTAATTAGGGATGAAGAAGATGGAAATCCCACATTTGACCTGTTAGACATCTCCAAGGGAGTCAGAGGCCATGAGTCGGTTGAATAAATGAATAAGTATGGATTGGATGGATTGGGTCTGAGCCCTGTGGGATGAAATAGTTTGCTCAGTATTCACACCCTGTTTTACAGTCTCAGAGGCAGCGTGCTTTTAACACTACAGTTAATTATACCCTGTTCTCCCTCGTGAGTGGGAATGTTGGGTCAATACTCCTTTTGTGCTGCCTTCTTATAGGTCAAATAGCAGGCCAGCAAGGAAATAGAATAGACAGATCCGCAAATAAAATAACAGTGTAGAACAGCCGGGAGAGGAGTCTATTTTTGGTACAGGAATCCACAGTAATTGCCTGCCTTTAGTTTCTTTACCCTCAAACCACAGATACATTATATTGTAAACTTCCTTATCCCAAAGAGGCAAAGCGAACACCCACTTAAGAATCATTTTTCTCCTTTTCGCCACTTTGTCTCATGAATGTCTCATTTAATTTGACTCGATGCGTCCGAGTATCTCTTGCATCTTATCCCTGAGAGGCCAGGAATAGCTTCAAGAGTTGCATGAAGAGCCAGAGCTCTCATGTTAGTTAATGCGTGGAAAAGGGCAGCCTCCAAGAGAATTAAATCAGGGTCAGTGTGCAGCTCTGGGAGAGAAGCTCAGTCCCTCAGTAGGTCACTCACACACATGTGGCCAGGCTGCTAGACAGTGAGGACAGGTGATGGTGGAGTAAAAGGCAGCTGAAGATCAGATCAGAGGAGAAGGGGGGTGGGTCACCTGTGCACATGCGTCCGTCTATCACGAGTGGCCCACAGTCTGTTAATGGCGTGGTGACAGTAGTTCCACGTGTGAAAGGGACATGTGCTGCTGTAAGGTGTGAATTTGTTGCGTCTTGTATCTCTGTTTTATTGAGAGTGCCTGTAATTTAGCCTGCCTGTGGTTCAGTATGTTAACGTCCTGTGTGCTGAGGCCAGGGCCTGCCTTTGCTGTCTGCCTTAAGTAATGCTTGGAATTCAGGGTAAATATATTCTGTTGCCCCCTACCCCCACTAACTTCCCCATCCTTAGCATCACCACGAGGTTTAATTTGAAAGGCTTTTAATGAGTGCACTTGCATATGTTGAGCAAGAGAAAGTGTTTGAATTGAATACATTTCACAGCTTTTTTTTTTTATCATCTTTACAGCAGCGGGCTAAAATCTATATTTAGCTTGTGATTATGGCGGCGAACAGAGTCAAGGATTTTTCCGTAATGAATTCAGCCTATATAAATTACAGGCGGCAAGACCCTTGAGAAAATTAGTGTTTGTGCTTAGTGATCAATACAAATAAAACTCAGTTTGAAGGAGAAGAATGTGCATTGTGGACCTTTTTTTGAAACCTTGCAGAAACACACCATCAAAGGCACCTTCACATAGTAATAAGCAAAATGTCACTCCAGTCATTATCATAAAATGACAACCCTGTAATTGTGCTGCATGAAATTATGTCTCAGGAAAAAAAATGTGCATGCCTCAGTTTTTATAAGGCTGAGACAAGCTAAACAATAATCTCCGTTTTGAGGCCCATGGCTTTACTTGTGCAGACTCAGGAGGGTTTAGTGTTTGGGTGGAAGGCGACGCAGTGTGACTCCAGTTTTGCTTTGCTTCCCAGACTCTCATTCCAGCTGGTCAGCAGCAGTTGGGTGGGCTCTCCCATTATAGGATCTGGTTTCTGCAGCAGCAGGGGGTGCAGACCCAAAGGACAGAGAGATTGGGGGGGGGGGGGGCAGAGCCGAAGGAGGGTCAACATTTGGAGAAATCCCTGGAGTCTTGTAGCAGTCAGTGTTCTGTTGCTTAAGATAAACATGTTAAGCTACAAGTTGCATTTAGATTCAAGACAGAGAGAACACACCACTATTCTGCTGATAGCCAGTTCAGCCCCAGTCTATTTATACCTCCCATGAGCAGAATGTAGCCAATCCTCAACAGTTAAACAGCACCTTGTTGACTGGCCTTCCTGTGAACCGAAAATAGAAGAAAATTCTGCAGCAACAACAACAGCAAGACCTAAACAAAACTCGGCAAGAAAGAGCTTGAAGTCAGGCATTCACCCTATCTAGCCAGCAGACAAAGGTTGTGAAAGCTCTCTGGAATAAGAGGCCCCAAGATGAAACGCCCATTCAGTTCGCCATAAGACAGAGTGACTGGATGTATTTTGAGCCGCTCTTTCCAAAATGCAGCCCCGTGAAAGCATAACACAAGGTCTCAGGAATGCACAAAGTGAGCTTCATCTCAGAGAGAGTTAGAGGAGGCTTTAAACAGGACAGGAGACATAGTGTACCCATATATGTATGTGTTTATGAAGCTGATGGCCATATATAGGACTGTTGTGAAAAACAGCTTGGTGGAGGAGCTGCACAGGGCTGTCTGAGAGTTGGAAGGTATTATTAAATGCCATACAGAGACAACTGTTCTCATAAATATATTGGGAATAAGATAGTGTTGAAGTCCAGAGCAGAGCATCGTGCTTTGACAAGTTGTGTGAGATGCAGTTAACAAAAAGCTGTATGATAGGTGTTGATAATGATATCAGCAGTGATACCTTATCTCTTTCCTAACCAGTTAGAGCTGAGAACATTAGCCAGACAATCTGCCCACTCCTCCTCTTCGTCTGCCACTTTCGTGCACTTTATTACCATTACTCACATATTTTCTTTCCTGTTTTCACGCATTTCTTGCATGACTCATACGTATGTCCTTTTTGCTTGAACAGAAACAAAATGTTACAGAAATCTCAAATGAAAAGTGAAAGCCGAGCGCTCTGCTGAAAGGGAGCATGGGAACAAAGGTTCTCTTTGATCCAGCGGAGTGATTTTGCTCTCTGCACTAATTCTAGATCTGGACCAGTCTGAGCCCCCTGGTGTTGTTCTCCCAGGCCTGACAAGCCCACTACACCCAGTTCCCGGCCCATGGGCTCACTGGAGGGTCCCCATGGCAACAGCGACATAGCTTTAGTTACTGTTACACCAGAATATTACAGATAGCTTTCCTGGGAGTGATTTAGAGTCCTACTGTGACTGAACCCAGAGCTTTTTAATCACATATTCCAGCTATTGCCTGAGCTGGCTCACAAGTTGATGTCTCTAGCGGGAGCTGGTGTGGATGAATCGAAATGATTAAATATGAGTTATTCTCTGGCTTTATAGACTCACCAAGATAATGAAAACACCAATCTTTACTGTATTGCTCCAAGATAATGCAAACACTGACCATCATTCGTCTGCTTTGTTGTGGTTTTCATTTTAAATAAATCATTGCAGGACAAAGTGATGTAAATCCATTCAAAAGCAAAAATGGGACCAAATTTATTTTTTCCGGCAGTGTGAGCTGTTCTAGTATCCAACATCTGAAAAAAAGTATTGATTGTCTTACGAAATACACAAAGTCTCCATACCCTAGTGTTAGTCTGACTCTGTCTCTATGTAAGTGCCGTTACGTGGGCAAATTGGAAGGAAACCCGGCAGCTTTTACTAAAGACAAGGATGTCACCTGTTAAGGTGAAGCAGAATGGAGAATTTGTAATTACTGAGTGATTATGTGGAGCCAGGCCCTTGGGAAGTGAATTGTATTGCTCCTGTGCCAGTGATATCACTCACATCTACTTATCTCCTGCACCGCCAGCTAAGACTTGATCATTAGTGAATGTGTCACTATCATGACTGCCCTGATAGTGCTGCTTTAATGCTGGTCTTTTGTTGGCATTCCCCTCAGGACAACCGTCTTTCCTGCCTCCCGCTGCCTCCTGTCTTTCTGCTACAGCACGTAAATGCAGGAAAAGTGAAGATATGGTTTCATTAGAAAATTGTCACAAAGGCTTTTCAAATTGAATTTGGCTCTTTCAGAAGGCACGCACTCGATGTGATTATTTTAGTGCGAAATTACACAAACAGAAGAAGATTCAGTTGATTGCTTGGCATAAAAGCATAGTTTCAGTGGCTGGCTGAACTGTTCTGACAAAGTTATGGCAGGTTAGAAGTCGATGTTATTTTTCCTAACATTGCTGAATCTCTGTGAGAGCTGCTGGATCAGGCAGTCAGTCCTCCAAAGCTGTTCTGCTCAACATGTTTCAGCCTGACCGTGATGTGCCTCACCATCTGACATTTGAAGATAACCACAGAGTAAGTGGCTGGCCGGAGTGCGCTTTTTCCTTTTTTTTTTTTTTTCAAACAGAGAGCACTCAGCCTCACTCATGATGGATGCCGAACGACTCGTCATGTGCAAAGAGAGAGATAATAGAAGCCGAGAAGTCACGGGCACTCCAGCCTTCTGATAACATGGTGCAGCCTGTCAGTCACACAGCAGAGTGGACAAAGCATGGTCATACAGTTTTGATTGCAAGTTCGATATCTGATTTTTGATTTGATGTTACACTGACGTCTGTCAGTCACTGTCGGCTGGCCCAGAAATGAAATGTTAAGCCAGTATTGTTTTTTCCGCCTCTGTAACTACTTCAGCTCTCTGGTGTGAGGTGGCAAAGGTGGTTATTATAGAGGTAGGCGAGTTTGACATCTGTCATTCAGTAGTGACACCGTGCATCACCCATGAACAGAAATGACATCAAGGTTATTCTGTAAGCCATCCAGTAAACTGACCCAGGCCACATGCACAAAATGTCAATGAAAGCAGAGACGGCTGTGTGGTGTACAGAGACCCTGCAATACCCTGCTGGGTTTTGGCCACTAATGTCCATTATTATCTCAGCATCTTCCCCTTCAGCCTCCACTGTGTCTAGAGCTCAGAGATTATTTAGCTTCCACTTCCTCAGGCAATACAGTTGAAGATGAGTTATCCATTATTTTGCCTGTCAAAAAACCAGAGAAACAGCTGAAAAGCAAGTGGACTCACTGGCTGTTGATGTGTGCTGGGTATGTCCTCAAGGATATGAGCAGGATTTTATCACATATCTTGGCAGATGCATCCAGAATGATTAGACCAACTCTTATACACTGCAAAGCAAGAGATGTACCTCTTAAAAAACAAAATACAGCGGTTGCTCTGCAGTCTGCTTTGTTGGAGAAAGTGGTATATCTGTGTATTCCACAAAGGATTTCAGTCAGAATGATCGTTGAGCGTTGGTGCAAAACGTCCAAAATGGAGCTTTTAATCTTTGATTGTTTAGCCTAAACTAAAACCTGATGTTTGCTCGGGATGTTTACATTACTGAGGTTTTTTTCTCTGTAAGTGCATTGAATATACCTTGATATGTTGTTAGCTAGTAATCTGCTGGAATAAAAAATGACAGCACTTAAAACAAACTGAAGATAGTCTTTATTTCTTTTTGAAACAGCATACAGTGTTTTTGGGGGGTTTAGTTTCCCACTAAAGCTGCCAGCTTTACCAACTGTAAAGAATTAAGATAAATAAACTCGCAGCCTATTTCTGATTGAAAGTATGTGGTTTAACAAGACAAGAGAAGAGTAAAGACAAACAGTCTGAAATGAAATGTCCAAGGTTTTAAAAGAAATCTGACAGCTTATTATTTTAAAGGACTGCCTTCCCAAGGGTTTGGAGCTTTCATGGGCTGGTGTGAATCTCACACTCTCTGTCTCTTCTTCAAGCTCTCAATGCAAAGGAAAGCACATGCTGAAGAAAAGTGGCAAATATATGGTTCCTGGTCAATCTACGGATTTGTTCTCTATCCTCCAGAGATGCTTATAGGGAAAGACTTGAAAGGAGCTGAGCAGTTGTTGGCCAGCTGCTGGCAACTGGCGCGTGGAGATTTCCCCGGTGGCATGCATTCAGTTTGAAAACACGCCTTTACACTAAACATGCACCACTCTAAACTTCAAATGAAAAAAGGCACTTGTGTTTTACAGTTACTCTCAGCGTAGTCACTATGTAATAGTTTTCACAGTGTAAAAGTGTGATAGAAGGATAGCAGTTAGTCAATAAAGCACAAAGTAAAAACCTGTGCGGTTTGATAAGAAAACCGCACCATCAATGGGATGAAGTAACTGGGTTGTGGTTCTCATGGACTTGGGCAGAGTTTGTGATTTCCTTTGTAGAAAAAAGAGTTTCCTCTCTGAAATCTAGTGAGAAGCTCCCCTGGGTTTTCACAAACATCCTCTTTCTTGGAAGGCAACTGAGCAAAACAACAATTCAAAACACACTTGTACAGAAGTATCATAGGGATTTAAAGGTGTGTCGTCATTGAGCCAAAGTATTCAAGCAGTCGTCTTTCCCACTGCTTATTGATGGGCTCTCAGCAGGGTGTTGCTGAGTCTGGAAGACACCTGCCCTCAGCCACAGCAATCTGTAATCATGATCAAAGCTCAGATCCGTCATCTGGGAGCCCAGTGGTGTCCTTGCTCTAAGCTTTGTTGTTTTGAGCGTGCTCTTCTCCCCTTGGCAAGCCCTGCAGGCAGCAACACAGGAGGCGGGTGGGAGTTGTGGGGACGGGGCAGGGTGGAGACTGACATGAACAGGCACCAGGCCCAGGCTTGTGACAGGGGCGTCTGCAGGACTTATTGATCTCTAAAAAGAGATATACATCCTGTCCTGGCCTACCGACAGACCACTACTTGTCACTCGTAATGATGAGCGACTTTCTGCTGCTTGGCTGAGCACTCTGGATGTGTTTTATACCTTTTCTCCCAATGCTGTTTTAGAAATCTTGATCTATATTCCTCACATACAGCACTTTGTTGTTCTCTCTCTGACAGTTAACCAATGACCTTCTGCTTTTGTCTTGTCTTCCAAATCCACCAAATGAATGATCCTCCACTGGGCGTGTAGCAATTAAGGAAGCCCCCTCGCACCCCAGCTAAACAGATCATCCTCTTGCATACTCCACTATCTCGCCGCTTTGTGATAATTACCCCGTTGTTAGACCTTGAGCTTGAGAAGTAACACCCAACGAAGGGCAACGTGTCGCGTGCAGAGCAGGACTGTGATTCATTGGCATGTATATGGCTGGCTATATATCTTCAGGAAGCAGTAATAGGTGGGGGTGGTGAGGTGAACATGGGGGAAATGGGCTGCTGTCGCTTGAGTGGCTCCTAATGTGGTCTTTCCAGTGATGATATGAAACAACTGGAAAGACGATCTGTTAGTATTATGTTCTAATGGCCTAAACAATATTAATGAAAAGCCTTAAGCTGTACACAGGCTTTTCATGATCAATATTGATATGTATAGGGGTGTAAATCATTTCCTAGAGCCCAAGGTGACACCTTCAAATAGCTTGTTTTGCCTAACCAGCATTGGGTAGACCCCAAGGATATTCTATTTAGAATGATCTAAAATAGAGAGAGGTGGCAAATCCTCATTTAAAAAGCTGCAACCAGTGAATATTTGGCATTTTTGTTACAATAAATGGCTTAATTATATTTTCATTTTCTCTTGATTGAATAATTGATTATTTGACTAATTGTTTCAGCAACAGATCCGTATATCATTTATATTTCTTCACAAAAAGGCTATAACCATTTCAAACACTGGATAACATGTCGGCTGCTCCACTTTTGAAGGAGAGAAACACTTCACCCTCTCTCCCCACCATCCCATTGTTTTCTGCTGTGGCATGTCAACTGTGATCCAGACCTAATCTACCAGCCCAATAGTGAGGTCCCTGCAGGGAGCCCGGGGGCCCCAGGCCCAGCACCATTGCCTCGTCCGTCTTCAAGACAGGCTACAGGCAGGGGCCGGCCTCGCGCCTGTCCTGTCGTGCTTGCATATGCAGAGCTATGAGGGGACGCTGAACCCTGAAGCCTTCATCTGGTCACCAGGTGGGCACCGGAGCATTGGCCTGTCTCTTCCCCCACACTCTGTTGGTGAGCATGGAAATGAAAATCAGTGAAGATGGCCCTTCTTCCCCATGGGGAGCCTCCAGCCTCTTCAGAGGCAACAAACAGGCGTGACTGTGCTCGCACTCAGAGGTGCCAATGAGCAAATAGCACGGGAAGTTAGTTTTACTAGCTGTGCTGTTTTTGCAGTTTCCTGTTATCGCTTGGAGTTCCATTTTGTTGTGGAAGCTGCTTATACATCAGACATAAATGTTTGCTGAACCAACATTTAATATTATTCTTTTCATTCCTGTTATGAATTTCAGTCATAGTTTTGTCACTTCGTCAGGTCGCAGCAAACAATCAGTCTCGCAGTTATGCAAACACATGCACATGGTGCGGAGGCAGCCAAAGATGTTTCCCGTCAGTGTGTTTGTTCTCCATTACGCTGAGATTTTAGAAAGACAAAGTTTGCAATTCACTGGTGTGCCTTTTTGCCTGTGTTTGGTCACACAATGCATCCATCTGACTAGTTCAGAGGCTTTAGTCTGTTTTAGCAGCATTGTATGAATCAGTTTTGCATATAGTCCTCTTGCATTCAAATGAAACAATTAATTTTTAATTTGAAACTGCATTTTTGTTGTTTCGTTATCAATTAGAAACCTTACTCTAAGGATCAATCTGTGAGTAAAGCTTGATAAAAGGTTGCTGATGTTTTTGCACACACTGTTTATAGTCTACTGTTCAGCATTAAAAGCTCTGCCATACCGCAGTAGACAGACGGCCAGCCTTATGGTGACTTATTTATTCTAGCAAGTACACTCAAAGTCTTGCAATTGTGGCAAAGTGAATGACACGTTGCCCCTGACAAAGCGGCTGGAGGCCACACTCCCTGTTTGTTCCTTTTGAGAGGAAGTCAAATACAGCTTCAACAAACTTCAACTTAACACCACAGCGAAGGACAAAACCAGCCTTTTTCAGACAAAGCCAGATGCTGATTAATCATCGGAGTAGATATTTTTTTCCAGCAGAAAAATAACCCATGAAATGAGGCATTTTAGATAGCAGCTCATCTTTAACCGCCCCTTTCCTCATCTCTCCCCACTTCTCTCTGCACCGGCACTCTGAGTAAAGAATACATTAGGGGCTAATGAAATAAGGGCATTTAAAGAAAGATTTGAATTGAGTGTCAGTCATGGGTAGAGGATCACATTACCAGTTGTCCGTTGCAATGACTTTCCTTCCCATTAACAGGTATTATGATCTCCTCTAAAATGTAATTATGGTGGAAATGGGCTCATGTCTGTGCTGCTGAAATGTTCAGGAATATACAGAGAATTTTATTTTGCTACTCTTTTTTCGTTTTGTCTGTGCTAATGTGTCGATTGGAGGCTTCATTAGATCAGAAAATCATCTTTTGGCAGCTTGGCTATCCTGTCCCACATTCCTTGTCGAGTGCATTTACATGAAATGAAAGAAATCGCCACCCACACTGTCTCCATTTGTAGGTGCAAATCCTTGAAAGCCCAGCACATCTCTATATTGAGGTAAAAGGAGATTCAGACGTGAAAGTCAGAGGGTAAAGATGGTTTTTAATCAGCCTCTTCCTCCTCTGTGCCCCAAACCCCAGCTCTGTCACCTCTACTATTTTCCCCTCCCTTTCTGGGGCCGCTGAAGGTTGATGGGAGCTGAGGCTGGGGGAGGGTTGTGGAAGGAAAGTGGCTCTGGAGGCCGCCCGTGGAATCTTTGCATACCACCAGAAAAAGTGGGAGGGATTTTTACACCTCCACAGGCTCCAGACCACCCCTTCCTCTCAATGCCTCCCAGCCAGCATCATAAACTGTGCAGCAGCAGCTGGCGTCAGAGAGAAAGACGGAGAGAGAGGAGTGACACCCTGCTATCTCACTTACCATCTTTTTTAAATAAAGGCCAGTAAGCAGAAGGTGTGGGGGGGGTGCTTACACATAAGAGCGGAAGATGTGGCACCCATCCCTACAGCGAATCACCAGATGGAGCAGATCTAAATCAAGTTTCCCCTGCTATAAATACAATGGAAAACAGGCAGACACAGGGAATAATAAGCGGCAGCATATGCTGTGGTCAACCTCTGTGGGTAGAAAAGGAGTGCTATTCCTCCATGCTCGGCATTTCTCCTCTGAATTCATCCATGAAGGCGCTCAGTTTAGCACGCACCACAGCAGAGGAAGCCCTGGCAGGAGGGCATGCCAATCAGACCAGTGGTCCTATTTTGCTGTTTTCTGTGCTGATGAAAAGCAAGTTGTGTCCAATGAAAATTAAGTTATGTGATAAAACGCCACATTCACCTTTATGGTCCAGCAACTGCTCGATACTGCTCGACTCAGTGCCTTATAGCTCTGTAATTAAATGTTGAGCAAGGGGCTAGTTGGGATAAAAGCTGCTGTGGTATTTTTTTTCCTCCATCCTATCGGGTATCATAATCTCTGGATGGGTGGAGGAGGGTTTCCTTTGTTGGCCCACAAGGATCAATTAAGCCATCAGGATGGAGAGACAGTAATAAGACATGTAATGGAAGGTCCCTGTTCCTTGGGGAGCAGTGTTGAATTCATCACCGCCTCGTGTTCACACATTTATCACGGGCACATTACAACTTGTAATCACTCACAGATGTCAGGGGTGGTGCTGACTCTGTCACTCCTCATGTCTTGACAGTGGTATCAGTTACTGCATAATGCATTTAATGTATGTTCCTGCAGACTGTGGAGCCCTGTGTGACGATCTCAAGTGGACAGATTTAATTAATTAGATCAATTATAATATTGCAAATTGAAATTTGATACTATCTTTGATTCATAGATGGAAGACTGTCATCACAAAATGGGTCAAAACTCTGTTCACTTTCTTAACAGCAGGATGTCTGTGCAGAGGCAACACTTCCTCATTTAAAATGAGCTTCCAGTTGAGAGTAGCACACTCAACACATGAGGTGTGATCCTGGGGTATGTGAATGTTTCATCTTCACATAATAACACAGACTCCACATGCCTGTCTGTCACCAGAGTTGGGCAAATCTATTTGCAGCTTTCTCTCCAGATTTAGTTTCACACCTCTTTCCACAAGTTGCTTTCATTTTGACACTGCTGATGCCAAAATGGGGGGGGGAAGCTATTTGTCAGAATAAACAAAGGGCAAAAACATTAGCAGTGTTTGTATTCCTCCAGGCCAATCACAATACAGCCAAACTCCCGGCGCGAGGAGCTGATGGGCACATTTACATGTTTTGTTGCCAAGGTGAAGTGCAACAACAGTTTCAGTCCAGCAGTTCAATATTCACTGACCAAAATACTGCTGCAGTGCACCTTGTAATTTCTGGAATAAAATGGCTTGCTCAGACAGCCAACCCGCACATTTCACTCATTCTGGTCGGCCAAGAATTTTAACCACGCTGTACAACAGTTGACTGACAGTGCTCTCCTTCACTCGTGCATAATTATAAACACTTCCTGCTCCTGACTGGATGACTGCATACCACTCACTTGGCTGTTATTGGTTTTTCCATCTGATTTCCTATTTCACTTCCGGAAAATAATTAGACAGTTAATGGTCGGCATTGTCAGCTTCTCATAAATTATCCAGCTGCAGGCCAGAAGTGATTCGTGCAGCTACAGAATCATTCATTTTAAATGCACATCACCTAGGTAAAGTAGTTATTCACCAGGTTTTGGAGTGAGTTTTGACTCAGGTCATCATCTACAACTGCTCCCCATAGTTCAGTGATTGCTTTGCCAGCTGTCAGGCTCAGTCTAGCGGGGGCTATTAGACTTGCAGACAAATTTTACCCTCTGAAAAACTGATATCCTGTTGGTTTACAGTTCGGAATAACCACCCACTATGTGATGCTGATATGTTATGTCCCACTCCAATATCTTGTTTCAGAAGAAAATTGATATTAAAGAAGATAGGGCACATAAGTCCTACGCAAGACACTTATATGAGCTTACTTGTATCATTTTAAAAGCATGAGGAGTCCAAAAAGACTGACTTGTCTCAAATATGCTGCACTGATTTACCATCAAGTTATTTCCTGAAACCACTCTGAGGTTACAGGCTAAGGCCAGCAGCAGATGTATGTACCACCTGTTATCAAGTGAGTCTATGTACATCCTGGCCTGCTTAACTAATTGCTCCGCTGCCTTGCTGTGCTCAGATTTTATGTGAGTTGTATTTATCTGTATTTTCTATATACAGTAATAAGGCTCTCTGTAAATGGTTTAGCGGACCCATCAAAGAAAACACGGAGAACGAAGACGCTGTGAGAGTCTCGCGGAGCGCTGCCTGCCTAGTTGGCCTTGCCATATGGTGTTGGCGAAGGAGCCAGCGCCTGGGGAGGAAGCAGCCGTATGGTGGCAGGAAATACACAGACACAGCAGTATGGGAGAACAAGACAGGAGAGGAATGCAAGTCTCCTTGTCGCAATGCAAAAACAGCAGACCTAACATGAGTGCATGCAGTGAGACGGAGACAAATGAGTGAAAGCGTGAGGATGGAAAGGGTCAAAAGTGACCTTCAGACTAAATTACAAGATGCGCAGCGATTCATTTGGTCCCCGCACAGCCATAAAGACTAATGTCTTTTAATACATCACTCTGCGCCTGCATCTTTTCCCTCTTGCTTCCAGTCCCATTAAACATCAGAATAAAAGAGCTCTGATAAAATCTGTTTTCCTCTAAAGTGCCAAAAGCTTCTTATTGTATTCAGCCTTTGCCACCATCTCATCAATGACACTGCAAGTCAGGTCCACTGCTGTTTGACATTTAAAGGCATTTCTGTTCTGCTCTCCGTTACACGCTTGGGAAAAAAAAGATTGTGGAGCTTTCAGAGGATTGATGAGGGACTAAAAGCCTGAGCGGAAACGAGCCTGAGGAATCTGTTAGCAGCAATGAATGGGTGGGTGAGTAGGTGAGGGTGGCTCTCCTGTATTTTGTGTGACCTTTTCAGAACGACTCTGAGGATTTTGGTGCCATCTGTGCCCTCCGGGTACCACTAATCCCATTGCTGCTACACTCAGCAGTAATGGGTACCTTAAACCTTTGCAACATGCCCCTGATCTCTGTCACACACACACACACACTCACATGCTCAGGAACATCCTCCTTTCTTTGTAGCTGTTTCCACTGGAATACAGCTCATGTATCTCCCTTTGCATTTTTTTTTACTTCCACTTGCATTAGTGTCATTGTTTCCTCAGTGTGATTTATAGTTAATGCTTACGCTCTGTTTTTTCTGTGGATGTTTTGTCAAAACAAAGTGAAGGGGATTTGTTAGAAATAATATACTATATCACTTTGCCATTCTGTAATGCTTACTGCTCAAATACCTGAACTAACACACGCATGCACAAATTTAATGAACATAGATGCATGATTTAGACATTTCAAAAACACAAAATAGTTTTTTTTTTCTCATTTTCACCTGAACTTCATTGCACTACAGATCTATTTATTGTTGCTACTGTTGCTGCTGTATCAGTTTCTCTCCATCTCAATGCATTTTCAGCCAGCGCGGATTCTTCTTTATTCTTTTGTATTCTCTCTTAACCCGTTGGCTGAACTTTGAAGTACTACCTCCTTCCGAAATAAAAGTGCGCTGCCTGGGTGTGTTTATTGACTCACTTGTGCTGTCACGTTCATGCTTATGTGCCTGCCACGCTTGGGCTTCTGAAAGAAAGAAAAGCATCTTTTGAGACAGAATACTCTGGTCCCTGCTGAGAAGAAGCTTATTTTAGCTTTGGCTCTATGACAAAAACTAAACATGGAGCAAGAAAAGAAGGAATTCAAATCCTGTGTTGGATGAGAGAACCATACATAATTGCGGATTTATGAATTAATTCTTAGATGCGAACAGATTCTTCATAAGCACGCTCGTACAAATACCTCTCCACTACCTTAACAGTCAGAGTTACTCTTGATGGTTGGTGATCCATCCTTGGCATTCTCTGTCTCTGGCAACTTAATTTCCACTCTTGTTGTGACAATCCAGAGGGCGGATTATTTGTCAGAGAAGGTCTGACAATTTGGCTTGTTTGACACTTGCTTCAGTATCTTAGTTTCCTGTCAAGTGTGTTTCAACTGCTGGAGGTTTTCTGCTTTTCTTCTCATGACTGTTCACCTCATTTTCCTCTGCTCTGCATTCCCCTGTGTGGAAAAAACCAACTCTTATGCCCCGACTCTGTTTTCCTCTTCTCTTGGTTAGAGATAGTGGATGATCAAAGTCTTTCCTCCTCATTGTGGTGGAGGAAAACAGAAAGAAGCTTCAGGATATGGCACAGATTTCTCTGTGGGATATAAACTGTGGACTGCCAGAGCGGCTTGTCATATTATTCCCCTTTTATTTTGTTTTTTTAATGGTAATTAGTTTTACTGTGAACACCTCAAAATTGGTGTGTGCAAAAGATCTTTCCTCAGCCATCAAGAGACCACTTGAAGCAAAACGGAGATGCATAAAATGCGATATTAAACCCAGGGGAAGTGGGGAAGCTTTTGGCTGTGTTTGATGATTCTCTCATAATTTGAAATCATTTTCAGAGGTAGGAGTTGATGACGAACAGATTTGTATTAGGAGCTGTGAGTCAAAGAGATGACAATAGTATGGAAGAACCCTACAAGACTGACAGTCCAGCTGTGAGAGGAGAGTTAAGCCAAACTCTATTGGATTTGTGCACTGTGGCCATATGCAATATTTTCTCCTCGCCTGTGATTTATTATTGTGAGGCTTTCATGCAGGACAGGTTTTTGGTGTTTTTCATTAAACTGGCTGAAGTGTGTAAGTGCTTCCCTGAGGAATGATTCATCACTGGTTTGCCGGGACGCAACCAAAGCTCGTCGCCCTAACGTATGAACCACTGGAGCAGCCGGAAGAGTTTTCTACCTGGTGTCCCCCCTGGTTCCTGCTGTTCATTCATCTCAACATTGATTTTAATAGTCGTGGAGGTGGAGGTGGGGGGGGGGTGCAACTTTTGAGGGATGGATGGTCTGCGGGCTACAAAGTCTGATCTCATTTATATTTTTTATAGCTTACAAGGAGAAACACTATATTATAACGCAGCACAACAACACTCCCTGCTGGGTGATGAATTGTGGGTGATTGCCTTTGGGGACAATGAAGCCAAAAGTCAGACTCACATTTACCTTTTTTTTCTCAGGTACACTGCAGAGCTTAGCATGCTGGCAACAACACAGCATGTGTAAATAAAGATCTTAACACTGAACCCCCTCTAACCGCTGTTTCCCTGTGATCATCAGATCAGTAACAGAGTAAGGACACGGTGACCTTCAGGTTTGGGGGATGGGTTTTTTTCTGTAGGGACTTACTCAGTGGGCTGAACTCAACCTCTCCTCCATCAAGAGTTCCCATGTTCCCAGACACTCGCGATTGTGTCTTAATGAATTCACTGAATACTAATCAGGCAGCCTAAGACCAAGGGGTGGGGCAGGGCTTGACACAGACAAGGTCCTATATAAATATGCAGAGGATTTTTTTTTTTCCCGCCGTCATCACATTCCTTCTGAATAAGAAAACGGCAAAAATGAAATTGGGGTTGTTGCCTTTGAGATATCTCTTTTAGTCTAGTCTTTTTTGCCGCCCGTGTTGCTGTCCCGCTTCATCTGTCAGTTAATATGCTTGTTTGTCTCATTATTGAGTTGTGACAATTCTGTTTTGATTTAGTTTGTGCCCTGGGGACACACTGTGATTATTTTGTCCTCACTGACTTCAAATCGGTCCAATTCAGTGTGCGTATATTTTGCAGCCGAGACCCTGTTTATATAAATCTTTCAGCACCACTGGCCAGAGGTTATATCCTCTAACATTAATCAAGACTCAACAGACTCCTAATCTTTTATCCAAGTCCTGTTAGCCCCACAGACAAACTCTTTATGGCTCAATCAATCAGACTGACTAGCTCTGAAATGTCCAGTGGTACATTCTCAACAGCCCTTGGCAGGCTATTCTGTCACTGTGAGGCCACCATAACAGTGCTACAGTAATCAATGCTCGAGAAAAAACAAAGCTTCATGCCTGAAAAAGAAGTTTGCACATGCAATGGCCTATGATCCGGGACAATTCAGTCATAATTTGTGAGCAGGGACAATCCCCCCTTAGAGCCACAGGCACTCAAATTAATTCAATCAGGAGGCGCATTGCGGACAAGCTCCTTTGACAGTGAATGGGAGCCTTTATGGACACATGACATGACAGAGGCGAACTTTTCATCTCATCACCGAGACCACTATGACACCAAGTTAATTTTGCTGTGAAGTCTCAGTTTCATCCTACAAAGTTGATTTCTAATTCATCGTCAGCGCAGCAGACCCAAGTTTTATCTCTCATTTTAAGCTTCTGAAGAGAGACGTTCATGTTCATGAATACTGATGGAACTTTATAAAGCTCTATTTGCACTGAATTAATATAACCTGAGGTTGGGAAGTGATTTGTATAATTTAGGGAGATTGTAAAGGATTCTAATCCTGATACGATCCTGCCATGGTTATAATTTAAGTGAACATTCCAGTGCAAATTACATGCCACATCTGGGTGAAGTCAGAGTTCACCAAGACTTTGTAAGACTTACAAATCCCATGCAAATTGAAGTAGTTTTTTGGAACTAGTGTTGTCTTCTTCTTTAAGGTGCAAGGTGTTGCTCTTTCTTATAAAACTGAAGGTTGCAGAAGAAACTGGAGAGGAGATTTGTGAATGCTTTTGGGAGGCAATTTCAAGCGCAGCTTTGCTAAGTGACAAACTGTAACATTTTCAACATTACAGGCTTGTATGCAATGTACTGAATTTAATTTTCTGGTCTTAATAGAGGTAAGAAACTAATTGATAAATTACATGAGGCCTGAACAATCTGTGCTATTAGTCCAGTGTAAATTGAGCATGAGGCAATAAGGCTGGAAATTCATTCTAACTACACTGCCGGTTGGAGGAAACCACTGCTGCTTAAAGAGCATCGTCCCCACATCTTATTGCATCTCTTTCCTTTAGAGTTTTTTTCCTCTTTGAAACAACTCAGTGAAAGGCATTTTTGCAAGGACTCAGGGAACTATTGATTTTCATTCGTCCTTGCTCCCATACTATAATCTGTGGGTTCATGCCATCTACTGAGTCTTATGACATGAGAGCCTGCAGCTTGATTGAAGCCATATGTTTGTGGGAGGCCGAAGTATAATAGAGGTGTTAAATCTGTATTATCTGAAGTATAGTAACTAGAAACCTGGCCAGGGCACTTTTCTGTTTGAAAAGTTCTCAGTTTATTAGAAACACATTGTGCTGAATAACTGCTCCATTGTTCATTCTGCATTACATCATGGTTTTTCACATATTCCTAAATGGACACAGGAGTAAATAAAGGAAAGGCGTGGATTTATTGCAGATAATTATGGGTGTTTTCTCTATTCTCTACAAGTACCCATATTAACTATTCCACTCTCAGCCCACCTGCTAGTGCTAAATCCTTTAGGCTTTAATTTGCCTGTGTTTATACTCATTCAGCATGTTTTATTTCTTTGATTTAAATGTTTTTGATTGAGTTTTGCCTCAGGGTTTAACTTAGAAAATGCATCTGTTTATTAAGAGGAAGATTTAATGAATGTGCATGTCAAAACAAAAGCACAGTCATCACGTTTAGTTGTCTGACCAAGGAGCAAAAATAATCTTGGATTTGGGATGTGTTACGACAACATTTAACACCAAAGTGAAATAAACAAGTAGCAGTGTCATGTCTCTTTTTTCCCCACGCAATCAGCGTTAAGAAATTTGCAGTTTATTCTAGATCTTATTTTATTGCCTTACCTTTATTACCATGGGCTGGAAAGATTCCATTTCACCATCACCATCGTTAAGAAGACAAGGCTTCACCGGGAGGCTGCGGTTTCATCACTAACATCTCTACATAATAGCATCCGCTTCAATTTACCTCAGTACATTTTACTATCCTGTCAGAGACGACCTGGCAACATAAAGAAGCAAGATAATGGTAAATCTTCATATGAAATGAAATTGGTAGCTTTTTCTTGACATCTGTTTGGTTTCAATCTGTGGAATCATCGGGGCAGAAATAGCTTTTCATCCTTGAGCTGACAGGATAAACTAGATATTATATGATTATGTAGGATCACAATACCAGTTCAATATCATACAAAATGTCAAGAGCACAGTCCCACACAACCTGATCTCCGCCTCTCCTTTACGTTGCCCTATAGGATTGCACACAGATGACTTGGCATGTTATATAATGTGCTTTCTTATTTCAGCTACTCTCCTCTTCGTCAAGGGCTCTCAAATGTCACAATAACAGCATGAGGAGCCACTTGAGCGTCATTATATAACCCGTATACACAAGTAAGAGAAAAGTTTTAAAAAGATCCTTTCCACAAGACATTTCTGAAAACATCAGTATACAACAAAAGAGCAAGTGTCTGATGTGTCTGAGAAGACTGATGCTACTCTCATGTTTGTGATGAATATAGAGCTACCGCCAGTAGCCAGTTAGCTTAGCTTAACGTAAAGACACAGGTGGAAACAGCTAGCCTGACCATGTCCAAAGATAACAAAAGCCACCTGCTAAAATCCACAATGACTTGTTACGATTTTTTTTGTTTTGTTTTTGTACGGATAAATATAATATAATATGAATATTATAATATTCTGTGTTACTACACATTATACAACCCTTCAAGGGCTTTTGAATGAGCCTGTTGTTCTACTGAGATTTCCACTCTTACTGAATGCTTTTCACATCCACATCCACTCCCACACGATGAAATGCTGGGTGCAAAAGTGACCTGTTAGTTTAGGCACTGTTTGATTTTTGGGAGTTAGGTAAGGCTGCTTTAACTCAATACCCAAGGATAATAAGCTAGCCTGGTGTGTATCCCAGAAGACAGTGTGAATGCAGTGGGCCGGCACTTTAAACACATGCTATGGAGTACTTTGTACACTTGGCAGTGGGAGTCAGTTTTTCCTCGATCCCTGAAGCGTTGCATTTTCTTTTGAAAGGAGGCTCTTTGTGTTTGTGGTATGGAGCTGCTCACATGATGAGCCCCAGTACTGTCAGAGAGACATTTTGATGTCTGGCAGTGTCTGTGCGGAGGATACTAAAACATTCATTGCATATTTGGATGCTATTAACATGAATATTAAAGCTGAGATCGCGTTATCTTTGATTTCTTTCCCCCCAGAAGGCCTGCGTTAGCATGTTTACTGCTCATTGTAAAGGGTAATTAAGGCTGGAGCGCATCACAGTAGGTAAATGTGGACTTTTGGACACGTTGCCCACCGTCATGCCTTTCTGTCAGGCTCTGTCAGTGGGAGGAGGGTGCTGCAAAACACATCAGACATGACCCAGTTAGGGAGCTACACTTGTACTGTAGGACCCTATAAAGTGGATCCTATCCTGAGGAGGATTTCCATACCCTATGGCTTTGTTGTTCTCTCTCCTCACACATTCTCCACTCCACTCCACTCTCTGATGGATGGAACAGCCATCACTTTTGAAATTGAAATTCCAGACTAGCATACCGATATTTGAATAACAGTTTGTGGGAGATGCTCATGTTCCTTTTCTAGCATGTTTTTCCACTTTCTTTGATTTTTTTAAATTACTGAAATTTCAGTTAAACGTGTGGAAAACAGTTGCCCAGACTCCACTGTAAGTTGGCTTCGACTCTATCTGTGTCATGTGCAAGTAAAGTAGCTTATCGTCACCAGCCTGCCACCGAGCCTTACAATGATAATAAGTCATTAAAATATTGCAAGATATTGCAAAAGCTAATCTTCCCCTTGACTTCGGCGGAAAAAAACCAAGGCAGCAAATTAACACTAGTGCAGCATGGTAGCAGTCAGGTAATCTTGACATGGCATGTTTTCTCAGACACTAACATACCTGATACTCATGCTAAAGATTCCAACACTAGATCAGCACAGGGGTGACTACATTCACAGCAGAAAGGTTTGCAGCATTTAGGAAAAGCTAGAGAGGGAATTTCTTTCAAATGCTGCTGAATTGTTTCCCATTTGACTTCTCCTCTTTACTGAAAGGAAGCAAAAGAATGTCCAATTTGCAATATGAGATCAGAGGAGACATGGTTGAGGTCGCAGGCAGGCGTGGGTTCGTAGCTGGAAAGAGTGAGACATACAGAAAATATCTGCACCCTTGTGTGAAAAGCTTATGCTCCCCACACATCCAGAAGATGTTCTCTTTTGAAAGTGATTTGCTATGTGTTGAGCTCACCCCAGTTTCATGTTTCTGCACTGTTGTGCTCCAGATCTAATGCTGTTTTTGTTTTTGCTTAGTACTTACCCAGTGCTTAATGAACCAGAAGTTCATTTTGCTCTTGTAATTGGTGTGTTTATTAATTACCGGTTGTAGTCGGAAACTGTGTGACAAATGAATGGTGTGATTAGATAAGACCAGCTCTTGACAGAATGCCTGTAGCAAAAGCACTGAAACAGATCAATATAACACAAGCTGCTCTTTCCGCCCAAGGCCAATGATGGTGACTGATGGGTGAACGTTGAAAGAAATGAGACTGTGTTACAGGAAGGTGGTACAAACCAACAAATAAGCACACCTACTATACATTGCTTTGGGCATATTTTTGAACTGTTCCTTATAGGTAATCAAGACTGTAGTCTCACTTTGGATGAGTTTCCATAGCCACAAACATTACACAACCTAATCTTTTAAGTAATAAAGTACTTGTTAGCCTTTGATACTAACTTATTCTTTGCATTTCCATGGTGTTTCATAAACAAGGATAGTGGTCCACATCAGCTTCCAGTGCATTGCTGTTGTTTTCCATGTTTTACAGTTTGCTCTGCTGCACGCTTAAGCTTTTTGTACTGTTTTTCTGTGTCAAACCTTTCTCCTAGAGATTATGTTTGCATATTATTGAGTTGCTTTTCTTAAGAATATTTCCACACTTGTTAGCAATCTAATCTGTGGATAAGTTTAGGCAAAAGCACTTTGGTTAGGCTTAGGGAAAGAACATCATTTCGGTTAATTTTGGTGGAAAACAAATGAAAACAAATTAAATACATCCTGTCTTTGCTGACTTTTAAGCAACAAGAGCACTTAAATTAGGATTCGTTTATTTTGGCGGACAACAAATGAAATACTACGTTGGTGAACATTTTACTGATATGTTCAGTATCAAACATTTTTTGACTTGCCAGATATGTTAATCAACAATATTTCCTCATTATGTTAATGGGAATTTTTCTGGGAAACAATGCTGGCTGTGTGAAACACGCCAACCCTGTGGTACACCTTTTTGCATTGACATTTGCTTGACCAATAACAGTCAGCAGCGCTGCTTGAACTGCACGAAAGCACCTGGATTTATCATCACCTTCTCGGCTAGTTAGTTTTCCAAAGTATGCACAGAATAGTGATACACAGATAGACAGTGGATGGCAGTATTTTTACATTACTTTGAATTTTGTTAAGTTTCTGTAGTGGAAAAAGACAACTGTCAGATCTATAAGAGAAATGCTTTTCAAAGATAGGTAAAAGCTTTTCTTGGGTAGCGAGACAATGAAAGAAACAATACATGACAAAACACATGAAAACCTGTTTGCAGGCAGAAACAAAAATATGACCACGCAGTCCTCACATGAACATGACCTAACAATTAGGCTTGGTAAGTCATTTGATGGCTGAAGGGATAAAGGGGTGTTTGTAACAGGTTGACCTTTTCTTGGGCCGGCGATAGCAAATACCAGCAGAGGGAGAAATTCGTCATGGAGAGGATGATCACACTCCGAATGAATAGTCAGAGCCTGGACTCAACAAAAGACTGTAGACTGAAAGATCTTTGTAGTTGCCCTTCACACAATTGGATATGTGTCACATCCAACCCAACGGCTGGGAGGAGCCGTATCATTCAGCCAGAAAAAACACCTCCACCATGAACACACCTCTTGTCCAACTAGCTGATTGAGATATAATCTTTGGGAAATGTTGTGCTGGAAAACAGTTTAATTATGTACAATTGTTAAAGACAAGATAATTGAAGTATTCTACTTAAGCTTGACATAACTTTAGAAGCATGTAGAAAACCAATGACTGTTGGCTAAATAACGCTTGAATGCCAGCCACTGGGAGCAGCAAGTATTTATGAGCTTCACTTTGCACATCACACATCTCACGTACTTCACTTACTCTCTTTAAATCCCTCCTTTCTCTGCATCCCCCTCACCCTCCATCTCTCCCAGCACCAAAATCTAACGTTTCAACTGAATCTCTAGATCCTCGTCTCGCTTGCATGAAAACACCAGCTTTGCCTGCAAAAATGTTCACATAGGAGTAAGCCCTTCTGAAAATGACTGTGTTTGCCAAACTTAAATGACGGAGGGAATCAAAATATAAGTAAAGCAGGCATGCAAGCTGTACATGTGTGCCTTGTGTTTCAAGTCAAGGAATAAAGAACAGGCCTCAACATGCAGGGATAGGTCTGTTAACAGATTAGTCATATGGGCTGTTCGCTGTTCAGGCTGAAGTGACACTGTGGGACTGTGAACAGCACTGGGAAATAATTGGAATCAGAAATATAAGATTTTAAACAGGAAAAGACCAAAGGACATGTTAAAATTGCAGAATTGTTGGCACTGTACAGTTCCTGCTTTTCCAGGTGTGGTTGCTCATATATTTTTCTCCCCCTTTTGGATGATCCTCCAAGCCCAAAAGGGAATGTCTTACATTAAGCCGACCCATTCAGGCACATCTCCACTCCAATTCCCTGGCCACCAAAGTTCCCTCCAGCTTAGCGGCAGTCTTTTCTCCCTGTCCTCTTTGGCCTTTTGAATGATAACCTTGAATGGTATTGTCTCGGGGCATGAAGGAGGGTAAAGAAATTCTTTGGTTCTTGACAGAGAGCAGGAAGGCTTGACAAAAGGCATCAGCACTCCCTAAATCAGAGAATGTGGGGTATATGAAAAGGGGGCAGTTTTTCATTCAGGTAAAAAGCGTTGACAGAAAAAGGACGGGGAACAATAAAGCAGCTCTGATGGAATAAAGCACTTCTCTGTGCACTTTTTAAGGCACTGGAAATGCTATTTCAAAAGTGAGGTTAACTGTGATGATGAAATCTGAGGTAAGGATATGCAGGAGGAAGTTCATTATATTAGAGCAGATTTTATGGATTGAACACTGATATGGGGAACTGATTGTATTTGTCCATTTAACTGAACTCCCTCCCAGTTCATAGAATAGCCTTTCAGAGAAGCCATTAGGCCTGAGATAGTCATTCGGATAACGACTGCATGGAGATCAATTGAAACTCAATCTGTGAATAAGTTGTCTGGCCTCTTAGATTCTATGCTGTGAGCTCTCTCTGACCCTCTCCTCTTCATCTCCACCTCCTCCACCAGAGGAGACTATCAGGCATCAGCTGGCTGCCATAGCAACTGAAACAAGACTCCCCAAAATGGGTTAAGGTTTTACAAACAGCGGTCTCTGGCAAAAAGCAGGAAGGTAAACAAACAAGGCTCCCAGGCCTGTGTTGATAGAGCAGCACTTGAACCTCTCCTGATCTCCCAGAAACCTGAGGGCATCTTTAAGTTCGACCCGAGGGAACAGTTGATGCTGTTAAACTAGTTATCATGACTCTCAGATAACCTCTTTGGATTCTGGTAATGACAGATTTCTCACAGTGCTGGTCTATCTGTCCGTCTGCTCTACAGTGTCCTCAGCAGTTGATGTGTAGCTGCAGTCTTCCGGTGACTTTCACGAATGTCCTCACGGCAGCTTAGTTTTCTCATCACAAGATGGCCATCTGCTCACGGAGAACTGAGCTGCTTGTTGAAGTTGATCGTGTTTCCTAAAAAAGATGATAACCTCACTCTGTTTCGGGGATAGCAATGAAATTCGCAAAATACATTTTGTTGGAGCCAATATGGGTGAAGTAATGTCTTCATTTGCCAGCTGCAGACTAGTGACATGGGGCAAGAACATGGCTATGGGGGAAGATAATGCACCTTTCAGTTTGGTTAATGTGTGTGAATGGTGAGAGGACAATAGTAAAAGCAAGATGATCCATAGACAGAAACCCTTTTCTTCATGTCCAACTTCATTGCATCCTCATCACGTCAAGCCGACTGTAGGGGAGACTGGGGTTGGTTGGCACATTTTTCACTCTTATTCTTCTTCCTCTGGCATAATGTTAGTTTGTTTGTTAGAATATCATAACTAGCAGCAAGAAAACAGAAAATATTGACATTTAATAGAATATCTGCACATTTTTAATGCTAAACAATATTTTTTAGGCAATTCATTAGCAATAATGTCTAATTAGCCTACGTCTGCCGTTTACCATTTAAAATAACAATTAACAATATAAACATTGTTTTTAATCTTCCAAAATAGTTTTTAATCTCTCAAAACACCCAAACAAAAAAATCTCAACCTAGTTAAGCTTACTCACCACTTAGTAACTTTAGCTGTGTGTATGTTTGTGCTTCTGTAGTTATGTGAATATGAAAAAAAACACACCCACACTATTCACACTATTCACACATGCTATAAATGCCCGTCTTACCATATTTTTTACCGAATGCCTACACTTGGGTA
Source organism: Pempheris klunzingeri (assembly GCF_042242105.1). NCBI lineage: Eukaryota > Metazoa > Chordata > Actinopteri > Acropomatiformes > Pempheridae > Pempheris > Pempheris klunzingeri. The sequence goes on along the minus strand of NC_092015.1, from coordinate 6,182,960 downwards.
CATGTGCCAACCAACCACACTCACATTTGACCCAACTTTGTGTTGAAATTTTATCAGCCAGCTACCATCACTCATCACAGACTTTTAAATCTTACATCAAAATGTAGCTTCCTATGTCTATTAACTAGAAGTTAAGATTACATCATATCCATTTTATATGTTCAGTGCACAGACCGCTTTCTTACTTTTGATGCTATAAAATTGAAATGCTACCCTCATCAAAACAGTGATGGTCAGGTGTTTTAACATACTAGATGAGTGCAGGTCGTGAAAGCAAACATTTTGATGTTTGTGCGACTGTCAGAAGGTCCAGAAAATCGGTACGTCCTAACCAACCCCGCTCTCCCCTAACCTACCACCTTCAAATGCCATCTGCTTCAGGTTAATGTGTGTCCTCACAACCTTGGCAGTACAACTTTATCTGTGACTCTGATTTCACTGAGGCTGTCTTTATTTTGTGGCTTAGTGAAATGAAAAGGCTAAATGCATCACCTTGTTGGCATGCAGTGAAATACTGTTTATTTCTATCTCTATTTTCTGCTACAGCGAACTAAATTCTCCTGAGCTTGGGTCATTAAGTTTTATCGCATCTTATGAAGTCTAGCATGTGGTTTAGTGCCTGAGACTCTGGTGTGTCCACTAGCTCAGCGGTTCACAAGCCGAGGGCCAGGAGACCAGATTTAGGTCAAGAAATTTAGAGGAATTCTCAAAATTATTTATGGAAAAAAAAGCACATTACATAAAGCAAAGTGTTTTCATGTGTTTTCTGTGATGGGAGGTCACAAGAAGGCATTGCCGCAGTTCCAGAGGTGTCAGGCTAAATGGTTGAGAAGCACTGCTGTAGCTGATAACCACATGCTGAATGATACAAATCCCCGACTGTCTGTTTGTGCAGATTTGGGCGCATCGGTGTCAGTTTATGAGATAAAATGGGCAGAAAGCGTCAGTCCACAGCGGCACACATGGAGAATCTGAGCCTGAGGTAGTTGCCACAAGTCCACACTTCTTCTCAGCAGCTTGTCTCATAAACATGTGAAAGAACATTTTTCATTCTTGGTAATCTGTCTCCCACATCCCAGTCACCAGCCTTCCTACCTCTGCTTCTCAATAACCCACATAGTGAGTGTGGAGGATGGGATTTGATGGAATTAACCATAGTGGGAAAAAATAAATAAATCAAATAAATAAAAACCAAAAGAGAAGTGTAGGAGCACATATGGTGCAGAATTGAATTACATTTTGGCAATGTGTTTTTATTTTTGTTCTTCTGCTCCCACAGTGGTTTGTGTTGTGCAGTATCTGTCACAATAGTGTCATGGTAACATGTGAGTGCTCACACTGATTTCACCCACTGCAGTGTTGCATGCTCAGTGAGTTTATCCCTAAAAACAACAGAAAACACTGATGGTTCACCCAGAAACCTTTTGATTTTTTTTTTTTTTTTTTGGATTACACAATGAGCTTTTGTCTTTGTTGTGGCAATATTTTCCTTCCTGTCTGTAGTCTGTTTTTTTCAACATTCCATGTCATAATCACCGTCCTCTGACCTGATGTGGAAAGTATGCGCTGAGGTCTTTCTCTCCTCATTCTTCTGTTTGAGGTGCCTGCATGCTACAGAGCTGCAGCTCTTTATGGTTTTGATCGTTTTAATGAATGTGTTTATCAAAGAATGAATTAGAGTCCCCGTGAATCTTGGTTTTTCAAATGGAAGTATTACAGTTTACGATAGAATATCAATGTCTTTGGGAAACAAAACCACATTCTGCCATGCGTTATTTTTCCTCCCTTGTGCTGCAAGAAAATTTGATTACATGCGAGTGTATCTCTCTGCATTACACAACACTTGAAAGAGAATTCTTGATTTTGTTAAATATTAATCATGAATACATTATCACGCTTGCATGCTTTACAGTCTTTACTGTTACAAATTTGAATCAAAACACATTCGATAACATTATATAACCGAGCATATTTTAATGACTGTGTGTTGCTCACTTGCTGCTAAATTCGTTTTTTGTACCTTGTAGAGTAGTGGGGTTTTTTTTGTTCACCAGGGGTCCACAGTGGCTGCCTGTACAGGGATTTAAATAAAATGCTTCTGTTACTTTTGCTGTACTGCTCAGCTAAAGGTGGTAATTTCAGGTCTGAGGAAAATTCATCTGAAGTTTCTCAAGGGTCTGAAGAAGAAACGGATGAGTTGTTACGTATGACAATCCCTGGATCCCCTCTGATCCTGAGCTGTAATGACACCGACTTGGTTAGAGCCTTTTTATATCCCTTCATTCTCATCAACATGCCAGAGTTTCACTGAATTGATTTTCTACCACAGGTGCCATAATCAGCCAGTCTATTTTCTCCCAGAACGGAGCCGATGACATTCACCGTCCTTTTGGCTGCGACTGGCGAAAACGCAGATGTCTTTTTCACTTTGCCCACTCCACCTCTGATGTTACCAGTTTGTCTATCCCATCTGTATTAGCATGTGGATTAATTCCTGCTCGTTATCTGGCCTAGATGTAGTAAGGCAGTCCTGGATGGCAGGAGTAATCAGGTTGCGAGGCACAGCTTTCTTGCATTCCCTTCCTCTGCTGCCATCCTCACATCCCAAAACTGATAGCAGGGCAGACACATCGAAAGGGATTAAGCTAATGTGATGGCAGAGCCACCTACCAGGGGCCCCCACAGGGTAATTTCAAGAGACAGGCCTTGGCATCCAGGGAATAACTTGTCAAGACCTGGTTGCAGGCTAATATTGAGGATATTAATCCTTAATGTAATGGCCTTGACTAGATTTTACTCTTGTCTGTGTGTGCAGCTTTAAGCAGTCATAAGTCTCTTTAATCACTGACATAAAGCATTCCCTTAAGGATTTTCCAGAGTTTTACAGTAATTATTGCATACCCAAAAATGCTTGTTTTTTCACTGTTGCCTCTGTGAGAAATTGCCAAGCTATTTGCATAATGTTCGTTGTTTATTTGCTGCGGTTTTATGAGCTGCTGGCAGAGGAGCCCTTTGTTATGTTCTGGTAAAAACAAGATGAAGTGTTAAAATCACAATCCGTGTCATTTTTACAAAGGGGTGTGAGCCTTGTTGAGAGGTAAAACTGTTGGAACAGGTCAGAGCTGCCTCCCTGTCGGTGTCTGCTGGAAACAGATGATAAAACAATCACAGAAGTGAGGTCACACGCATTGTTATATTGGGGAGTAGCAGCTCATTGTCTTTTTGATCATTTTAACTAAAATGAGAAACCAAAAAAATGAGAGGGATTTCATTTCACCTTGCCAGATATCTGTATGCAACATTAAAAAAAAAATGCAACCGCTATGTGTTTTTTCTTCCTTGTTAATGAAAAGATGCTTAAATTATGAAAATCCACAGAGGCGAGGTCTCACAAAAACAATGCAGACCTTCCTCAAGGAGCTGAGCGAACACCTTGATGAAGAGAGTGTGTCCTTGTTGAAGCTTTGCCTTTTACAGCCAGTGTCTTGTCAGACATATCCAGCCATGTATTGTGATATTTTTTGAACCCCCAGTGATCAGTTTAAGTTACTGTGACTCCATCACTGACATACTCTCTTTCTTTTGTTCTCAGGTCTGCTCATAGGATCCGGCTGTGCACTCTATCCACTGGGATGGGACAGTGAGGAAGTAAAGCAGACCTGCAACAACAGCTCAGACCAGTTTAAGCTAGGTAAGGTGTCTACCAGGCAGATCCAATATGCACCTAGAGCCTGTGCACAGCCCCCAAATTACACACTGATGCTTCAACCGTGACTGTTTAAATTTGTCTAGTTTTTGCTCTTCTGGTCCCAAAACAGATAAGTAGGAAAAAAGTTGAAAACAGAAAGAACACACTTTTATATCTGCCCCTTTCGTTTCTGCATTTTTAAGAAACCAAACACACACAACTCTGTGGTGCTGTCATATACCGTAGAGGCATGATCCCTTGGTATTTAAGATGTATGATAAAAAGTCAACAGAAACTCCAGTTGCTGTCGATTTCTGAAGTGTTTTATAGCTATAAATATGTGCTGAGAATAAGCAGGAGACCGGTTTGTGCTCTGTATTCAGCTGGCATTCTCAGGCAGTGGTATGCTACTGTATCAGACACTAGGCAGGTAGAAGAGCTATACATACTGTAGCTGCTCTTCTGTTTGATGCTATTCAAGCAGCGTTTTTCACTTAATGTACACAGATAAATTCCTTTGCTGTGATTGTGGTACTTTAATTAAATGTCAATGGTAATTTTTAGGTAGAGCTGTTGAGCCCATAATTTATGTAATCAGGTGACACCCTTCTCTTAGTGCTGTCTCTTTCAATTTACATCAGTGCTGGCATTTCTGCCACTTCCTATGATATTAAGGTATGCAGGGCTTTTATGTCGTACTTGAACTGCATTGCCATAGTTTCTATTAACTGTTGAGAGAAAAGGTGTGGCTTGAAACAAAACCACTAGTTAAGTCCCACAAGTGTCCCCTATAGGAAGTGATTTTCATTACACCTCATGATACAAAAGTATTGGATGAAAAACATTGGATTTTGTAGACTATGAATATTCATGGTTAATTTAAGAGTATTTAAGATGTATTATAGGGGACAGATGGATGAATAAACCCACATAAAGGGAAACCAACATCATCATCCATCATCAACAAGGCAAAAACAACCATTATATTGCGATTTTTAATTTTTTTGATTTTTTAATTTTATTTTTAGTCAAGAAAAACAAGTTGATACATGTTAAACAGCCATATCTCTTAACAACTTTGTAAATCTATTGATATTAAAGAACATTATTATTATTATTAAAGATCTTTTCAACTGTGGCCAGCACTGTAATACTGTGTTGTGATATGTGCTGCGGCTATGTCACAGATGGATTTGACTGTATTCAAATCTAACCATGACCATATAATTCAGATATTAATGTGACTAATTTAAATTCCTAAGCAGATCATCTTAATTACCGAAATGTCAGATTAGGTTGTCAGAAGTAATTACATTGAATATAAAGTTTTCATTTTATGATTTCGTCTTTGAAAGAACAGGCACCCAGTATGTATAAATTATTGTTAACAAGTGTGTTGGCATCACTGTGTTGTTCAGTGCCTCTGGCATATTAAATTTGCGTGTTGAAGACGGCTGCGCCATAGTTATTTCCGTTTCACCTCGTTCTTGGCAACCTCCTCGACAAGACTATGCTGTTCTCCCAGGAGAACGCTGGATTTCAACACAAATGATGTGTTTGTCACGAGTACGTTGAATTTCTCCGCCATAGATTCGCTCATTAATCGTGAAGAGAGCAGTAAGGGTGGTAACTCAAAGATAACTTCAGATGTAGCTACGGAACATATTAATTGCATGTAAGTTCAATATGAAAAAGTCAGGAGAATTATCATACTTGAGACCCCAGAAACATGAAAAAGTAATCGCTTTGATCTGACTAGTTTTACAAATGGAATATTCTCTCATCATGTTAAAGTATGACTTCTGCGTTTTTAAGCCTGCACCTTATCTTTACATATTTCATTTCCGAAATGAGTGGTAGGTATAAAAGTTTTGGAAGTGGTCCAGTAGATCACCTCATTGGGCAGCCACAAGTGGACTACAATGGCTGTAATGTAATCCTGTGGGGCAACCTTGCTACTGTTTTGAGCTCTTGATCGTCTGAAGTGTCTGACAACATTACAGAAAGAGTCCATACAGAGGTAGATCTGTAAGATCCTCTTTATAGACATACTTTGACTGGTGATCTTGCCCCGAAAGGATTACATTACAGCCATTGTAGCCCGGTCACAATGAGCTACAATGCTCCTCCTCCTCCTCCTCCTCATCCCACCCAGCACCCAATTAGATAACTATTCAATCAGATAATCTCTCTAAAAGTGTTTTTTATAGTGAGATGTCTTGATGGTCATCAGAGAATTTTCCAAGTTTATAATCCAATGTAGGTCATATTGCTGTTAAGTAATGCATTTCCTCTGAGGATTATAGAAGGAGACACTTTGTGTTTTAAATTTGTGTTCGCCTTTGGCTCAGTTCCAGCATTTTTCGCCACTGGTGTGCTTTCCAAAAGTGTTTATTTTGAGTTGGCACATAGCAGACATAGTTTAGCAGCACAAGTTAAACTGTGTTTAGTTGTAACAATGCTAACTCTTTTTCACAAGAGGAAGGGAAATGCTGTGGCTCGAACAAAAAATGTTAAGCACTTCACAACATTTTCTGCTCTTAACACTAACACGTTAATGTTGGACCTAAGACAAGAACAGAGACAGTCGTGTATTCTTACAATACAGCCCACACAGAATAGATCCAGAAATAGATTGTATTTGAAATGAACCTTTTTAATTTGAATTAGCCACTATAGTTTCCAAACTAAAATGATTATTTAATTCTTTAAATGTTCAAATCAAGAAAGAACATTTTATCTTATGACTGGAAACGTGTATAATGGAGGCATCATCATTCATTCACATGCTTATGGCCCAGTGAGAGTTGTCAACCATTTGGATGGGCACTCAGGACAATAAGAGTATAAGTAGAAATATTACAGAAAAACACAGAGATTATATATAACATAAACATAAACTTATACCAACAGCAAAAACAGCAAAAAGAGGGTAAAAGCATTGTCGAAACTGAAATGTCTCTAATCCCTTTAACAGTGAAATTGCAGATAGACGATGTCTGCAGTTTATTTCATCTCAACATTAGTTTTAAGCTTGAGCTCTTGTAAAGATGATTTCTGTGCTTTGTTGCAGAAGTGATGTGAGATTTATGTGCAGTTTTCCTCACAAAGCTCTATAAAATTGGAGTAAACAGTTCAGGTCTCTTCTACCGCAGACATTCTGGTTAAACCAAAATCAAATTAGTTGTTCCCTTGCCAAAGGCTTATCTGTCCAAATTTCATTGAAGTCCATTCATGGGTGTTTGTAGATATGCTGCTGACAGACAGATAAAATAAAGCATGAAAAGACATAATCCTGAATCCTCTGCTTTCTTGTTTAGGTACCTGCCAGATCGGCTGGGCGTATTACTGCACAGGCGCAGGGGCGGCGGCTGCCATGCTGCTGTGCACCTGGCTCTCCTGTTTCGCGGGGAAGAAGCAGAAGCAGTACCCGTACTGAAGAGAGCATCAGAGAGACTGGGACAGGCAGAGACCTCAGGCGAAAGGGAGAGGACTCTGTGGACTCAACAGCAGTACAGCACATCAGGCACCAAAGACACCAAGTCATTATGGTGCTCTGCACATCATGGGACACTACTCATCTGACAACTGCAGGGACTGTTTCATTATGCAGCACACACACATGGCTTTGAAAACTGGTTCTTCTCTTAAAAGCTGTTCCTAAATGAAAAATGTATGGACCAATCCTATTTGTAAAATTGTTACATAACTATTTCTTTAACAAAAAAAGTATTCTCTTTTTTTGTCTTCCTCCTCTTCAGTCATTGATGTTTATGTGATAGTGTGCCCCGTGATGAAGAGAAAAGTAATATAGCTTCATTGTTATGTGAAGTGTTTCTGTCTCCTCTTCATGTCTCATCCTTGCCTTAAACACAAACTTAAAATGCAATAATCCCTATAAAGTAAAGCAATCCAACACTGGCTGCCTGCTTCCTCAACTCAGCCTTTTCAGATTCCCAAAAATCTAAGCATAGTTTATTTAACACATTCATATGATATATGTTGTGTATGATAATGTATTTTATCATATTAGCACATGTTTTGTATTCACTCTTCAAATTATTCTTTGTCATTTTCATTTTGTAAATAAATGTTTATTGAAACTCTGGATTTAAAGTGTTATTTCAGTCAAAGAATACGCCCTGAGGTAAACTGACAGGCCTCCTCTCACATTCCTAAAAAGCTTTTCCCATGACCTCTTGATCTTGGTAGTGTTCACTACATGTGGGAGTCCTTTTTCCCCAATCGATATAGGCGGATAAAGACGGGCAGTGCTGTGAATTCAACTTTTCCCTATTATTGATGGTGTAAATCCCGCGACCCCTAGTCAGATTATTTGCCTTTTGATCAGGTTACTCAACTTCAAAGCTTCTGAGTCTTCTAGACAAAGCCTGAGGTGCGATCATACCCTGGGATGTAGAGTAGCTGCGCACCCATCGGCTTAATGTCAAAGGGTATCCTCAGCCTGCCGCCATAGTGTGAATAATAATAATGGTAACCTTTTCATAGCAATTACCACAGCTGTATGTGTGTCATCAGAGGCACTGAATCAAGCTTCTCAGTTACTATTTTTAGTCATTTGGTCGTCTCCATTTTTCCTCCTCTGATTAACAAACAACCCTTCAGAGATTCATCCAAGCCCAAGTGTACGAAGTCAGCTCATTTACAATGCAGCTGTTCTCGATGTATTTGGCCCTCATTAGCATGCCCATTTTCTCACAATGCTCGGCATCCCCCAGATAATGGCAACCCCACCCCCCGTCCTCACTTGAGAAATCTCTCTTTCAGTCCTTGCTCTGTTTAATATGTTTGCGTGGCTCTTCTGCATTCTGCTCTGCCTCTGATCTGCTGCGCTGATTGATATCACCAGCGATTGTTACAGTGTCAACCAGATGCCTCATCAGCACTCACTGACACATTGGGGTTAAGTCGTAGCGTTCCCTCCTTTATATCAGTTCCCCTACCTCACACTGGCAGGGTGTAACATGCAATCTGCGATGCTGTTACTCGTGGGCAGTTGATTGTCTTAAAACGTGCAAAATATGTGGTAAGCGGGGAGTACAGCTGCTCTGTTCAGCTGCAGAGTAAAGGGGATATGACCAGAGCTATTGTGCGCTGAGAGCACTTCCGAGTATCTAAGCATATTTTTTTAGTACTGAAGGTACTAAAGGTCAAACATCTCTGACAGATATGTCAAAACCTTTAAAAATAAAACCAAAACTGTCTTTGTGGCTCCAAAAGAGATGATGATGATTTGGGTGAATTGGCTTTGTTAAAAGCGCCTTTCAAACCTATATGGTTTCAGCATTTCATGGCAAATGACTTCAGTGGATGGAGCCAAGAAACAAATGCAAATTAGCCCAAACTTGATGAAAACACAGAAGTCTTGGAGCATATGTTTTTTAATATTGTTGGAGCAGGTATTGTTAAAGAGAGGAAGCACTGAATCACCTTTAGAGAGTTTAGCCTTGGCAGCCAGATAGACACTTCCACATCAATTAATTCTTTCTAATTATTTTTTTCCCCCAACAGTACCCCAGCAAGATAATTACTGCCCTTAAGAGCACCACTGTTTAAAAAGGTTCTGTGATACCATAACACCAATCTCCATAAAGATATTGCATAATTGATTTTGCTGCCGGTTAGCAAGATACTGAGTCATAATTGCAATATTATAGAAGTTATATTGAAAAAAAGTGGTCTCAGCTGCAGTTATTTTGTTGTGGAATTAAATGAATGTACTGTCAGAGGAGCAAATATTAGCTACGTGGCAAAGAAGAACTAAAGACTAAACTAAAAACAGTCACACAGGTGTTTCGCATTAACTAGAATGCAAACAATGCAAAACTAGAGCGGTTTAGGCCAAAATCGTTGAAGTCACTCAATCTTATTGATTCAGAATAAAATTCCAGCAGCAGGTTCTCTGTTTCCTACCGTGCTTTACCAGCCCCCATGGCACTTAAAGGAACTTCCAATTAGCTGTTTATGTCTGCTTTTAGATTTACAATTATCATGTTTATAGGGACAAGGAGGTGAAGGGAAGTCATGATAAAATATGCCAGACAAAACTGCATCAACTAAGAGGATCAGAGGCTGTTACTCAAAGCTCACAGACAGGGATATAAGGATTACAACTCAAGGTTCACTGGTTCAGCTACAGGGATACAGAGAGGCTGCGGTTAGCAGGGCTTCTAAATTAGCAGTTTGTTTGAACTCAGAAAAGGTAATCCCCATACTGGGAGGGCATGTGTGAGTAAGGGAAAGAAAAGCCATTGTTTACCTTTTACAGGCCATGCACTTCCTATCAGGTGTTTCTAGTTCTGCCTGATTACACCTCTGCTCAGGTTCAAAAGGTGGAGATATGACAATTACATGAGCTCACTGGACCCCAGAATGGGCCTTTTTTCACAGGAGACATTTTGATGTGGCACACAGGGCAAAGCGCAGGTGATAGTAAAAACATTAACAATGGCTCAGGTCTATTCAAGGGTTGTGCAGCATGCACAAGACCCTGAAACCAAACTGACTGCAGCTAACATTCATTTTCTTTTTACACCTGTGCTTCTCCTACTTTGATATGTCAAATGTCTTCTGTGGAAAATGCCTACGATAAAGATTCAAAGATTCAAAGCGTTTATTATCATGTGTACAGTGCAGATCCACACTGAATGCCAAAGAGTTTAAAAGAGTAAAAAAAGGAGAGGATAAATATAAGATATAAACTACTATTGCTACGTAAATATATTTACAAAATGTGCAATTTTATTAACATATAAATGTTGCATTTGTCCCTCCCTAACGTGTGCAACAGAGATGCCAGTCAAAAATAGTCTGCTCAGATAGTCCTGAGAAGAGGTCCAATTAGCCAGAGTCATTAAAATCCTCTTTGCGGGTTCTTCAAACGTCAAATCTCTCTGTATTTTGTCTATCTTGTTATGATGAATCTGTCTATTTCAAATGGGCATAATCAGACAAGACAGTGGACTTCTTCTGTGTTGCCCTGTAGTTTTATAACATTTTAAGCATGTTGCACCTCGGTCCAAACCTAATTGGACGCCTCAGTAGCTCTCCGTTTTAGTGAACCAAAGAATCCAGCTAATTCACCACACCACAAACGCTGACCCCAAAAGACGATATATTATGTACAGCATCCATCTGTGACAAAACAAAAATTCACAATTGCCATCAGAAACAACGATGATCCATCTTTCTTTGATACATTTTTCTGTGCGTTACGAGAACCAACAAATATCATAATTGGCAGGGACTTTAATACAGCAATTAATCCCACAACTGAAGCACAGCTGGCAATTTATGAAACTGGCACTGAATTATTAAGATAATACATGAGGGACTTTGCAACAGTTGGAGAGCGAGTAACCTATATTCAAGAGACAATTCTTATTTCTCCCCTCTTCACCAATCATTATCATGAAAAGACTGAATCACATTGCTATCTGACACCATCATATATCCAGTTTTTACTAGTGACTACGCTCCAGTGTTCCTCACCTTAAACACTGAAGTCAATATAATTCAATAGTGTTCACCCCACTGGCGCTTCAATACTTCACTGCTTAAAGACTGGTTTTACTGCTTCAGAGATACAGTCCTTCCTGGACAACCTGGACATACCCACATTACCCAGGCAAGGGGCAGACACCCTGGACTCACCACTGACCCCAGCTAAATTTTACATAGTCCTATTAGATGGCAGATACTAGATACTAAATAATAAATCAGCCGGACCTGACAGCTTCCATACTGAGTTCTATAAACACTTCTGGCACATACAAATGACACATTTTTATAGACTTATACCAGAAATACAAAATAGATGAATACAGCCATTATATCAGTTCTAAACACTAAAGATCCAACTCAACCTCCTATCTACTGCCCTCTGTCACTAATAACCACTAACTCTAAGATCATTACAGAAGCCTTTGCCATCAGATTAGAAACAGCCATTTCTACCTTAACACAGCCTGATTGTATGGATTTTATCAAGAATGTGTTGTTTCAGATAATCAGACTATTTAATCACCCTAAACAAACTCAAACCAGAAAACACTTCTGTTAAACATACTACACAAACCTGGCTCTGGGCATTCACTCATCCATTGGACAAGGTCATTATATACTTCAGCCAAAGCTGCAGTCACCTCAAATGGAATCATGTCAAAGAGTTTTATGCGTCACTGGGCTCCAAGCAAGGATACCCATACTCTCCATTACTGTTTTCTGTCTTCATAGAACCACTCGCTGCAGTTAGACATCGTGTCAATGCAATTAAAGGAGTTTACACCATAAACCTCCAGCATAAAAGCCTCTATGCAGATGAACCGCTACATTTGTTGGAAGAAACCTTTAATCTCATTAGTACCTTCTCTAAAATCTCTAATTACACACTAAACTGGAACAAATCCACTATAATACCACTTTTTTTTTTAAAGATTCTTGGGATTTCTGCAGAACAGATCTCATGCTTTGTACTGGCAACATTAGATACTCGGGTGATGACATCTCTCCTGTCAAAAACTGTCAAAATGAAACTACTATTGATAGTAACTCCTTCTTTTCAATGCTGCCTGTCACACCAACAGATACAAATGTATTGACTCTCTCATTACATATTTTTACTGGAAAAATGATAAAGCAAAACTGTAACTATCAACTCAACTATACATCAACTATAAAAAAGCAAATCTCATGGCAGACCACACACTCCAACTTCCTCTACAAATCCAAATCCAAAACAACACCTTAGCGAGATGGATCCACCAAACGAACCACCTAATCCCACGGATAGACTTGGAACAACAACATCGATTGCAAAAACATCTCACTCTGAGAGTTACTTTTCCCCAATGTAACAATATTTCTGTTTTAAAATTACTGCAATCTCCATAACTCTGGCAGCCTGGTGGGAAGCCATTAAGATGTTTGATTCTACTCCAACACTGCGTAAATACACTCCTATCTGGGACAACCAAGTCTTCCAAATCCACAGCTGCCCACTCCATTGTTAAACACGGGCACAAAAAGGTATCGCACACGACTTCACCATCTTTTCCACAGCAATCACTTCATAGACTTTAAAGATCTTTTACAGGGGTATGGAGCTGGGATGGAGCCAGTTTTTAGGATACCTACAACTTCAATCCACGATCAGAACGAAAAAAATAACACTTGAACCTTTCAAATAGTTAATGATGTAACTCAATTTGAAAATGTAGATACACTAATCTAAAGACTCTACAGACTTTCAGTGGTCCGAGCAGCTGCGACGCTGACCTAACCATCTCTCCCCTCAACTGACATCTGGATAGAAATATATAAAAATATTTTTGCCATGATGTCCAATACAAACCTACAGTTAATCCAATACAGAATCATCCAGTGCACATCACTCAATATAAGATGAGGTAATAAAATAGGACTGGCAAACACAGACACTTGCTTGCAATGCACAATAGGCACAACAGATAATTATTTTCACGCACTCTGGGCCTGCTAACTAGTTCACTCTTTTCGGGACTCCGTAGCACAAAAACTCTGCACACTCTTTGACTGCAGAATCAATCCGTCCTCGCTGCTCTGACTGCTCGGAGACACTTCAGAAAACGGCATACCAAAATAATTTAAGATCAGCTCGCTCATTTATCTGTCACCAAGAAAAACTGGAAATAAAAAAATCAATAAATATTAACCACTTGGCCAACTTCCATTCAGAATACATATTTATGGAGAAAACAAACTTGTTTACAGTAACAACATCATCACAGCCTTTCAGCAAAGATGATCATCACTCTCTTTCTTGCCGGGGCTGTGCTAGTGCTGTGCACATTCCCACACTCACATCATGTTGCAACACACACATCAACTTGGATACATACTCTCACGGCACATTGTACTCTCACACACCTACACACACACACACACACACACGCACACACACCTACTTTTTAGTTTATGCTTTTGTTCTGTTGTCTTACTCATTGTTGGTATTAGAATAATGTTGTTGCCCTTCTTTTTCTTCTTTCGTCAGCAGAACTTCTTATTTGATTTATGAAATTGTTATTATCATTATTATTTTCACTTGCTGAAATTGTAATAATGGCGGTGTCTCCCCACCTGACCCCTTGGCGGTGCAGTGGGGGCTCAGTTGAGATATGCGAAGGCCTGGGTACGTGAACCCACCATTATCGGAATAACGCAGCCTTTAAATAGCTGCCCATTGACTTCAGACCAGTTTTTTCTCGGTCAATGGCACAATCACTGTCTGCTGCCTCAAGGCAGTTCACCTGACCACACCACATTTTAAGACCAACACCCCCATGGGCTCTCAGAGTGGGCACAGGGCAGACTTATTGTCTGAATGTCACACTATTGTCACGCTATTTCACATAATTAAAAAAAAAAAAGATATCTCAGTTTTCCATTTGCTCTCAAAACCAAATTCGGCCTACAGTCTCTAACATCAGTAATTAAGTAAACCTCTGGGCTTTATGTCTTGACTGCTTCATCAATAACAGCTGTCAATTCTGTCATGATAAACATCCCAAATGGCCTCCACATTCACTTGCTACATCTCTCTACCACCTAATTCCATCATCTCCTCCAAGTTATTTTCTTGTGAGAGAAGAGTGCCACCGAAGGATGAAAGACGCGGGAGTGAAAAAGCTTTGGTATCCTCCCACCGATGTTTTCCAGTTAACATGCAGTTAACATCAATGGAAAACTGTAGGATGCAGGCTCGCATCACCTTTCAAGCCACCTCGGTTCAAACTCTGGCAGTAGCACTACCTGGCGACAAAAAACTAAAAGTAACCTCACAAATTTCCAGAGAGCTGGAATCATATCTCTGGGAGCAAAACACTGTGAGCTTTTCAAAGCTTGCAGAGACGGCACAGTTTCTATTCAGTGCTGAATGGAGTCCCTGAATTGAGTTCTGTTGCTCTATTTAAAGTGCAAAAAAAAGAAAGAAAACTCTGGAAACATAAACCCCTATAGCGATCGAACATAACAGAGAACCAACAGAGTATGACCCTACGGAAGGCCGACTGTAATGTGAGAGATATGCAGAGAAGATGCAAAGGCAGCATTCTCTGAGCTCCTATCTAAAAATTGTCATAACACTGAGGTACTGTTCAGCGTAATCACCTCTGCTATCAACCATCTGCAGTGCAGAAGCCTCCCAGGAGAAACACGCTCGTTCTTTTATCCGTCACCAAAAGTTTGTGAGCAATGGATTCCAAATCTGCTGCCGTTTTACTTCTGTTTTAAATTCTTTAAAGCCTATTTTCCTATCACGTTTTTAAAGGGATGTTAGCCATATGAGGTGCATCACCTGACCCCAAACAGTGAACCCAGCTGAGGTAAATTTGATCCCAGCATCTTATCGGTCATAAACAGCTTTCTGGCCACCAGCATTTATCCAGTTTCGAGCAAACAGTAGTTCAGCTCCTATATAAGAGCCTTGATCCCTTAATCCTCAGTAACTACAGACCTAACAGTAAACTGCTGTTTAGAGCACCTAAACCAAGACAGAGCAACAAAAAGTAAGTCACAGTCTTTGTTTAACTGGAGGTGAAAATCACTCCACAACTGTGTTGTCAACAATATATGTGTAACTGAATGGTTCAAACCTGCAGTATATTTCATGAATATATTGAATCAAATATACAGTGCTCATGGCAACCTTTCAATATTCCCAGTGGTACATTATGATATGTTCTGTGGTGCGCTGAGTTTTTGATGTAATTTCCTCCGGTACTGTTCCTGTGCCATTTTCCTCTAGTATTTCTGTGGTACTCAGAGACTTGTTAGGAATTCTGGGGCATCTACTGTACCACAGGATTATACCACAGGTTCTGCAGTAATTCACCACATGTTCAGCATGTGGTACAGTCCCATGGTAAGTGTCCCAAAATACAGCACAAGTCACAGAGTACTGGAATAGTTTCCCTGGAAAATACCACGAAAACACAGAAAGAACTATAGGAATTGTAGCACAAGCGGTGCCAACGTAAGGTATCTCATCGCAGGGAGAGAAGAGCTAAAAGAATTGTGAACATTACATCATCATCATCATCATGTGGCCAGAAACATGACTACAATGGGATGATGCTCATTACATCTCAATAAGTGAGAGCTGTAAAGTTGTGTGCTTGTGTATGTATTCATCTGCCTCCTAGTGGACACATTTCATCAGTGCAGCTTTAAGGTACCTCTCGCTTTAGGAAGTAAAAATGGGAGAATGAAAAGAACTTTTAAAAAAAAAAAATCTTCAGTCAACCCAGAAAGTCATTCATGGTTTCATATTATCCTTCATTGTTGTAACTGTCTTTACACACTGTCAAAAAAAAAATGGATGTCTTGTCTTTATATTCCTCCCATAATGCCACACTTGAAGAGAAACAGTACATGTTACCTCATCATCCCTCATATAAACAGAGGCTTTCCTTCTTGACAAGCAGTCCAATATCCAGCCGCACACAGGTCCAGGCTTTGATGCATTCCGGGAAGGATTGAAGCGGTTTGAATGAGAAATCCTTAGGTAACTGATAATCACATTGTTTGTTGCTACTTCCTGTAAGTCTGATATATGCTTTCAAGCTCTGAGACTGTTGTAGAAGCTCTCAGGCACTAACATCCTGGATGGTGATATCATCCCATTTGTTAGTACATGATAACTCTGGCAGGTT
Organism: Pempheris klunzingeri; assembly: GCF_042242105.1. Lineage (NCBI taxonomy): Eukaryota > Metazoa > Chordata > Actinopteri > Acropomatiformes > Pempheridae > Pempheris > Pempheris klunzingeri. The sequence continues at coordinate 6,166,562 of NC_092015.1, read as the reverse complement.
TTCCTCTGTATTAGTGTTTTCCAACATTTGTCTCTAAAGAAAAAAAGAGGAGAAAAAGGCAGTGGGATCCATCTCCAAAGCCTGTGAAGGATAAACAGAAAAACTGAAGACAGTGAACTGAAAAAGAACAGACAAGGTGACAGTATCCAAGATTATTATCTGGGGATCGACATATGCTCTCAGGTACAGAGCGGTGATAAAACCTGTTATATGATGCTCAAATGGACTTTAAAGTTTAGATAAACTCTGGATCGACCCACAAAGTGACCTTCACCACCCACGAAGCAGCAGTACATTATAGTTTTGTTTCTTTGATGTCCGACTTTAATAGCCTGATAATCAGCCCGGATTGCCTTTTCGTTTCGGTTCATTTATTCATTCCATTTGAATCACCGAACAATTTGAAGATGCAGGCAGTGATCCATGGGTTTGGAATCACGCTGCATCTTTACCATTTCCTCTATGAGCTGGTTTATTAAATTAATGGCATAAATGAACCCAAATTCTGGCTCCACGTAATTTTCTGTTTTCATTACCTAATTTCTCACAGGGCATACATTTGAAGATTTAACACTGCTCTGTTAAATTGTCTTATGCAGTAAAATGTGTCACCAGGGCAACAAGATATTGAAGTGACAGTATATTGCCATAATATCTCATATACTTATGTACTATTTTTATATTTATTATAAGTATTAGAACTTTCTCTGGTTTTTAATGGGACTTGAGAGTTTACCTTCTCAGGCTGTGGATTTCTAACCGTTCCCATGAAGCACCATTTGATGGCTTTTAATATAATGTAAGAGGTGTTTCACTGTTAACATCAAACATAAAAATTTAAATGTAGCTTTAAAATGACTGATTTTACGACACAGCCATGGACTTTCTCTGACAACATTTCATTCGTGCCTTTTTTGGAACCTCGACTCATGGCCCCCGGGAGTCTGAGAGCTATCAAGCTGCCATGCGAATAATACTTTTGCATTCCCTTTCAGGAACATGAGTGAAGACCTGAATGTATTATATAGAAGTGATGGTATCTTTAAAACCAGTATCAATAAATAAACCTCTGAAATCTCCAATGACCCTGTCTGTACATAAAGCAGGCACACATCGGGGCCTGAGCGCAGGATTTAGAAACCTCTACAGTGGACGCTCTTAATGTCATTCAGTTTGATATTTTTTATTGCCCCACAGCTGCTGCATGGCCGTCATCTGTCACTGAAGCAGCACAAACTAGAGGAGAAGTGTCACAGCGTCTGACTGATACCATATGTCATGATTCTGCACGTAAATACTCTCCCAGCACCACGAACACCTACAACGACGCACGTTCGTGTAGAAAAATGAGCTTCATCACGTCACAAATTAAACATTTTGTGGTGGAAGCTCTCTCGCTCACACACTAATACACACAGCTTGTTACTTTGGTCTTTAATAACTGATAATTAATGATTACATCGTTGTTTGTGTGAAAGTCTCTCACTTATCAGCCGAGCAGGGCACACTCAAACTAACACTAACTATTTTATTTTAGCCAATTATACAAACACGTGCTTATTAAAGTTTTATCTGTATGAAGGTCTATTCAAAATGTGTATTTTTTAAATATGATTTTAGTTTAGAAGTTAATTTTGAAAATTAATTTCTCTCTTTTCCTTTTAAAAAGTTGGAGAGGAAATCAGGGATTTGTGGTTGGCCCACTTTCTGATTTACCTACATGCCTATACATTGGTATTAAATTCTGTAGTGTGAAGGGAGGAGCTCATTGCCTTCTTATCTTGAGGAATAATTCACCCAGACTATGAAAATACAGTCATCATTCATCCGTCAGCAGGAACTGAGGTTCGTACCGGCCAGGGCTTCATCCCAAACTAAATGAAGTGAGACATCTTTTTACAGCTCCAAGAAAAGCAAAACAAGACGTCCATCACATTTCCCAAAAACAGGTTGTGAAGCATGAGCCAGGAGCTGTAGACAACCTGTTGCACTGTGCCCAATATTTACCTCATTATTGCCTTTATCTTCCTCCAGTGGAAAACTATTAGCTGATGCAACCAGCGCACTGCTAGGGAGCAAAAAACAGGAGGTAATGAGGCAAATAGTGGACATTTGGACCTGCAATATCGTTTGCCTGTGAAGCACTCGGTTTGTGCTGCACAAGATGTTATGGGGACTCTGCTTAACTTTATAGGACCATTCCAGTGTGTTTCTGACTTTTGGGTAGATAACACGTAGACTTTACATTTTGTGCTGACCATTTACATATGCATGCTATACATTTTTTGGCTGGGATTTTCCCTGCTGTGAGCCAGTGGCCTCCAGTCATTGCTGCGTGATATGAAAATACATTTACAGACTTTTGAAAGTGACTTAAATTGTGTAATCCATCACAGCCAAAGTCAAGCCTGCATTATATTCTGTCAGTATGACATTATTATTGCACTATGATGCAGTTTGCATGTAAATTGGTTTTACAAGTCTGCACAGCGTTAGGCTAACTCATAATGTTATTTTCATATCTCATAGATATGAATGGAAACCAATGGATGCACGGAACATATCACATTCAAACCACAGTTTGCAGTAAATGTGGGAATATTTCTGGGAATGTTTTAAACATCTAAGGGGTTCTCCTCTGGAGGCTGATTTTAATGCCTTTTACACTCAACTTTGAGTATTTTAAAGCATGAGCAATCAAATGGAAAATCAAATGGACTAACATTTTCTCCACCAGAATTATATTATGAGTGACTTAAATGGTTTAGAAAAAATAAAACTTCACAGATTGCTTTCTCTGGGTAGTTGTTAGGGCTTCGACCAAGCTCTTAATTATTCCTGTTACAAAATCTCGTCCAAGACTACATCTGCAGCAGAGACCATGATTAATTATCTCCAGTCTGAAATGTTTAAAAGATACACCGCCCGAACAGGGACTTGAACCCTGGACCCTCAGATTAAAAGTCTGATGCTCTACCGACTGAGCTATCCGGGCTCTGGTCAAGGGCCACGTGCGGTTTCTAAATGAGTCACGTGTCATGTAGAACTACTTTATTATAGGTCTGTAGATCTGTGCCATGCTGCTTTATTACTTTTCCAGCAAGACCAAAACTACTTTAACTTTGACGTTATAGTTTTGCTAAATTGCTAAAACGAGTGACAGACATTATTTGTTAACACTGACACGCCTTACACATGAGATAATTAGATAATTAAAGCATCACTTAGCTCATGTACATGGATTTACCCCAGCAGATCAACTACCAGCACCACATGAGGTAAATTCTTACATTTCTCTGACAGTGGATCTTTGGCAGGCAGGAAACCCGCACCAATCTGCCTAAACCATGCAGTCTATGGCCTAAACTCTTACTTACTTAGTTAAAATGTAATCTTTGAAAGAGGTTAGGACAACAAGAAGAGCAAGCATGGCTCAAAAAACCAGCAACATAATGAGTTCAGAGCGTAGACACAATAACATCACATAATGGATTGAAATAAAAATGCACATAGTAAATTAGAGCAAACGTGTATTATATGAACCCTTGAAAAACAGAGTACTCTAGAACAAAAGCATTAGACTACTGGAGCAAATTACTATACTAATGTAAATTACTATTTACATTATTATGGTCATAATGGTTATATATATAATTTGGAGATGATGATCTACCGCCATCTAGCGGCCACGCAGCGCAGCACAGGTGCGCCTTACGCTACGTCACACAATAATACGGAAGTAGCGGCCAAACAAACTGTAAGAGTCCAGGTAAAAAAATAAATCTGGAGCATCAGTCTTCAGTTAGACGTTTTAAATGGCTCAATGTGAGCACAGACGACTGAAATAAGTTAATTTTTAGTCACAGTCTCCATCGGCTCAGTCCGTCTTTGCAGCTAGATTCGTTTTGTAAATCCTTTGTGGTTTCTCTTTGTGGTTTTTATGGAGAGATACTCAGTGCAGAAGGTCGTCGGTGAAGGATCTTTCGGTCGTGCTCTTTTAGTCCAGTGTAAAAGCAGTCAGGACAAGTATGTGGTCAAGGAAATCCAGCTGCCAAAGGTATGTACAAACCAAGACAGTGATGTACTGGACACACCGCAGCTCTGCCCTCACCTGAGTGGTGTCCTGCAAAAGTAACAATAATAAGTAATAGTAATAATAAAGTCGTGAATTAAACATAAATGTTCCAGATGTTGGATTTGCACCACACTGTACACAACACTGCTGCACATTACATTTGATATTCCAGGCTGTGATAGCCTGGGGTTGGATATGGAAATGTTATTTGCACTGTGCTGATAACCTGCCATATTGTTGCTCACACAGAGACGCAGAGGCTGTTTGTTTTGGGTAATAGAGAATGCCTTCATGCCTGCATTTGCATTTTTATAGAATCAGTCCAAATTGGAGAGATCGAGGAGAGAAGCCGTCCTGCTGTCCAGAATGAAACATCCTAATATTGTGGCCTTCAGGGAGGCTTTCGAAGGTTTTCACGCATTGCAACACTCCCATCAAAGCCTTTAACAACACATTTGGACTCTTGTGACGTACAGTTATTATTGCTTGGACTCCACAATAGGCAATGTGATTGTGTTTGTTCAGCTGCTGACCTGCTGTGTATTGTCATGGAGTACTGCCGTGGAGGAGACCTGCTCCAGAGGATCCAGCAACAGAAAACGACACAGTTCTGCGTTGATGAAGTAGGCCTCAACTGCCTGCAAACTATTCTCACACTTTCATCTTACCATTTTGTTCCCCCCCTCTTTTGACATTTAGTTTCACCCAATCTCTCTCTTTCTCCAGATTTTGAGGTGGTTCGCTCAAATGTGTGCTGGCGCACAACATATCCATAAGAAACGGGTTTTGCACAGAGATCTGAAGTCCAAGGTACAGTAGTGTCTTGATGTCATTGTTTATAATTACTATATATGTTTAATACATTTTCCTTTTTTTTTACTTTTGTCGCCATACGTAGAGCAGACGTGAATTCAAGAGGAAGACCAGATTTTCTTTGTGTTTGTTCACTGAATTAGAACAAGACGTCGATAGTTTAGTTTATTGGTTGAATGTGTGTTGATAAAATCTCATCAGTGTGAGCGCTGCGGAGTGAAACGAACAATGATGAAGTTGCCGATCGAGATAATATCCTGACATTATCGCCCACTAATGCATAATGCCATCATTCTGCCGTGCTTTGCTGCTCTTATTTTTGCTTCATGTGAAGTCATCACTTCTCTTTCATTTCCTTTACCAGAACATTTTCCTGACAGATAATGGGACAATCAAGCTCGGGGACTTCGGCTCAGCGTGTGTTCTGAACAGGTACAGGAAGAGACAGACAACAATTCATAATTTGCTATTTTTAAAGTTCATGCTCAGTGCAGTTACATTCTAACTTTGACTAATGTTTGGAATTGGGTTGCAGCTCAAAGGCGTATGCTCACACTTATGTTGGGACTCCATATTATGTGGCTCCAGAAATCTGGGACAACAAGCCGTACAACAATAAGAGGTATGTTACCACGTTTGTTCGGCTGGTTCCTCCATTTTATATGGCAGAAAATCAAATGACAATAAAATGAAACCATAATTTTGGATCAGTATTGTAAGGAGGGGAAATTGGGTCATTGCAACAGGAACTATTAACCGAGTAAAGCAAAGAATGTACAACCCAAATATAGACGACCAAATAATCAGAAAAAATTCATACAAATAACACATGAATCAAAGTTAGACATCTGTATTTATTACACAGCTCTGTATAGGAGGCCGTTGCTATGGACACAAATCTGATTGTAGAAGCGATGAAATTATTTTTAAATCAGTCAAATTGTATTTAAGTGAGTGTTTTGTGTGATAGTGTGATAAGTGCATCATCCTGTCGGCGTTCATTTTACTATGAGCGGCTTGTTGTAAATTATCCCGTACAAATCAGACACTTAAGATAATACAAAGTAAAAGAGTAAGACACTTGATAATAAAGATAAGAACAAAATCAGTCTTAAAAACGATAAGACGGAGTGGTAGCAGCACTAATAAATAAATAAATAAATAAATAAAATGATGTAAAACATGATTAAAAGATCCCAGAAATGACATAGTGAAAACAATATGCTTTGTATCTATATTTTGAATAATACTTTTGAGGTTGAGCACCCATGCATGGAACATACAGAAGTGTATGCTCTGTGTTCACATTACTGATGCACAGTTAAGAGCACAAACAGTCTTCAAAACTCCCCTCATAAGTACTTTAAAGTGAAGCTCTAATATCTGAGACTTGACTGTCATTGGCCAAACAGACGACAGGCAGACAGACAGACGGACAAAAAAAGAATTCCGTGGTCCTTCCTAAATGTCATGTTTGCTTACAGTCTCCCTTCCAGGCTTGATTTTCCGTCAACACAACATTTGAACACAGTGCTTCTCATTAGACAGTCTGGGATGTTGGAGTTTCAATAAATGCACCAACAATGACAAGTTTTCAAAACAGTCTGTGTCCTTGACTCAGCTGTGATTATGTAACTTACGCGTGGGTTTCGAGGTTTGTATCTTCTTGACTGTGCCAGTGCATGACGAACGTCTGGAGCGTATGAATAACCATCTCTCTGTTTATGTGCTCTGCAGTGATGTGTGGTCTCTGGGCTGCGTTCTCTACGAGCTCTGCACCCTGCGACACCCGGTATTTCCCCTCCCTTGTCTCTCCGTGTACCACTGGTCTGTTTGTGGGCCTCTCTCCAAACATTGTCAATGAATCATTGTATGAAATGAAACTGCTGTCATCTTATTGCGCAGTGAGACACCGCAAAGCATTGTTGTGAAATGATGGAGGCCCAGTGTCTTCAGCTGAGTTGGATCATCTGCTGTGTATTTTTTGTGGCTCAGATTTGTTGACCCGGCGCTCCTCACACCTCATTCTTACATCCAGTTCCAGGCGTCCAGCTGGAAGAGCCTGATTTTTAAGGTGTGTCGGGGTGCATACCCTCCCCTCCCCAATCACCTGCCCTACGAGCTGCAGTATCTGATCAAGCAGATGTTTAAGACAAACCCAAAAGACAGGCCGTCCCTGCACACCGTCCTGACCTCTCACCGGATCTCCAAACTCCTGCGCACACATCTGCCCACCCAGGTAAGAACACGGACTCAGCCCATGTGCTTAAAGGTGCAGTCCACTGCGGCTGACCCTCCTGCATGGTGACTGTCATTCAAGCAGTTGGACCTGAAGAGAGATTTTATGGCTTTCCATCCGACATAACGACATACTGTCAGGACAAGGTGTCAAAGTGAGAATTTAAACTCTTGCACAACTTCCCCAGCTGTGGTGACCCTATGAGGAATCTGACCTTTGACAAGCTGCTGTTAGTTCAGATGGCTGCGGAGCTTGTGCTATGTGTTTGATTTACTGCACTGCTTTGAATCTTTTACAGGCGATAGAGGCGGAGGAGGAGGAGGGGAGGAGGGCGGGTCGATGGAACAGAGAGGAGGGAAAGAAGGTGGCCAATCATCTGGGAGAGAAGAGTTTAATAAAAACATCAACATTTGAAGGTAGAGTCCGAGTCAAAGTTGACAGTGCATGAAAAAGAAGGATTTACTGCTGTAAATCTCCACTTAACGTTTTATGAAGGCTGGTTGGGACGTACAAGTAGCTGTCAGTGAAAAAACTACATATACACTACTCACAAAAAGTTAGGGATATTCAGCTTTCAGGTGAAATTTCAGGATGAACCTAAAATACATTCTAACCTTTCCAGGTGAACTTAATGTGACCTTCTCTAAACCTTTGAATGCACATGTCCAACTGTTCAGTGTTTCAGTACTTTCTGCACAAGTTGCTTTTCTCTAACAAGAAGCTTAACAGCAACATTCACAACAGGTTTGATCCATGAATCCACCAATATATTTCCTGCTTCAGTTAGAATTGGTATTTAAACAGTCCTCCTCATCGTGCTGTTCACATTCTGACATCATGAGACCAAGACGACACCTAACAGTTGATCAGCAGCACCTCAACACTGGAGGCTTCAAACAGGAAGTCCTCAGACGGAGGTGTTCACTGAGCTTAGAGGGTCACAGAGTGTCATCAGGAGGTTGTAACAGTGATACAGAGACTGGAAGAGTCACAGAAAGGAGAGGAGTGGACGTCCTTTGGCCACATCCCAATTTATTGAGGCACCGAAAATTTTTTGTTGTGGTATACCTACCACTGTTGTTAGCTTTTCTTTCAATAAATTGTTTAAGATGAAGAAACTACCATTGCATGCTTCTACTTAAATGCCCTACTTTCATGATATAATATCACTGTAGCATTAACTTTTTACATTTCCCATAAATTTCACCTGAAAGTCGAATATCCCTAACTTTTTGTGAGTAGTGTATATGTTATGTGATTTTAACCCATTCCTTCAGACTGTATAAAACACAATGAAAGTTTTAATAACCAACTTAACAAACTAAAGTAAAAATGAATAATCCATTTATGTTCAAACTGAAAGTAATATTTATGATTATGAGCAAGAGAAGCACAGTGTTTTTTCTTCTCCCCTTCCTCTCTGGGTTTTTGTGCATGTGCTGTGCACACCTTTTGAAAAGAAAGAAATATAACAAAAAAAAAAGAATCCTAAGTAACCCTTTACCTCAGGTGTGGAGTTACCTGAAGCCCCTGGTGAAAATGGAGAGCCGGCTCCTCGAAAGCTGTGGGCCGCTGAGCCATCAGACTCTGTGATGCGGATGTTGGCCAACGCAAGCCTCGTCTCATCTGACAGCACGGCATCGACCAGCTGGACCGGAAGTATGATAACAGTGGAGGCATTTTCGCCTCCTCAGTTTGTTCAACATTCAAGTTTGGATGATGAAATACATTTGCAGAATGTATGAGTTGCATCCGTGTTTTTCCAGGTGTGTCAGAGGAGCCAGAGCCCTGCAGGCAGAGGAGACGATGGGAGAAGGATCCTCCTGAAAGGCTTCTGAGTCTGCTGGAGAAGGCCCAGCTGAACACAGCCTTCAGCACCTTTTTGATAAGCCGAGGAGGTCTGTTCTCATCTGAATATCTATCTACCTTTACTCTAACACGCAGCGAACCTTGTGTAAGTTTTTCAGTTTCAGAGTCTTGCCACTCTGTGTGCTGGGTGACATAAATGGTCCTCTGTAGTGATGCACTTTCCATTTTCAGGGGACGATCCTCTGGTGGGACCCCTCTCCCAGCCGCAGGGTGACAGTACAGACGGACCTGAGCCAGAGGTGGCTGTAAATGAGGACCGGCTGCAGCCTCGCTCTGATGACGAGGACACGTAAGTAACCCTGACTTAGTGCTGTGTTTTACATTATGATGGATGTCCAATTAGAATACATTTTTTTTTAAAGGGCGTTAGCACTGGTTTTGCATGGTGGAGCCCTTTATGTACACATTTTTTAAGACACTGAGAGCTAATGTGTATGGGTTCGGATTGATATGATACTCATGGGTCAGTTTTCCTTTTCTTGAATTATTTCTTTAATGAAAATATTTAGCAAAAGAAAAATTACGACTTAAAATTGCTCTGTAGTTCACTTTTTTTTGTGCTTCCAAAGCAGCACATGGGCTGTAAAGCACATTGTGGAAAACCAAAAATCATCTGCATCTGGCAAACTAAACATTGTTCACATTAAAGGTCACATTAATCGTTAATGTTCAAAGTGTTTTATGAATCTCAGTTGGACGTATGGAATGTGCTGTTTTCCTATCATTTTTATATGTGGCCTCTGGTGTGAAAACAAAGCAGGAAATGCACTGCACCATTTTCCCTCTCTTCACAGAGACTTTGAGGAAGAATCTCCATGTGACTGGATAGATGAAGTTGAGAAGATGTTTTCGGAACACTAACGCCTCATCCCCTCTGAGCCTCTGAGGCTGTCATTGTTAATGTTGTAAACTTGATCACACTGGTGCAACAAAACACAAAAGTTTGAGTAGAATTTTGTTGAATTTGTGACATAAACCTTTTTTACACAGAGATGTCTGAGATGTGTGCTCTGTCTCTCAAGTGAATTGAACATCTGCTGTGTTTGGTTCAGGTTACCAATGATAACATTCCCAGTAGATTGAAGCCGTCTGGGAGCTCCTGTTTGGCTTGTCGGGGAAGCAGGAAATATTAGACTCGGAGCAGCTGGGTCTCCGTGGGGTCACACCATTTTGAGCCCGCCTCCACCTTTTGATGTCTATTTCCTCTGCGGTATCAAAAGTAGACTAAACATCTTCAGTCTGGTATTATTTGTCTTTTATTCTCTTGGCGAGACACTACCAATCACACATCTTGACCCTTTAGCTGTGTTGTTTTTTAATTTGCTGTGACCACAACGGTGCAGACGTAGAGATGGCAGTGCTGCTTGTTCCTGCAGGAAATGTTGATTATGTACCACTAGGTGGAGTTGAATTCACTGATGTGAACCTATTGGAGAGGTTATGGGTGAGAAAAGCTACATTCTGGTTAAGATATAGCTCAACATAAAAAAATGACACAAAATCCTTTTGATATTAAGACTCAGTCCTAGATAATTCCTTATTGGCACCAGGAGGAGCATAAACACATTTAATACAGAGGAACCAGAGACTGTTACTCTTACTTTGTTTTGCCAAATTAAAAACTCGACAGTATGGAATAAAAGCAGACAATGGCTTAACCACATGTTTGGCAACTGTAAACAAAAGCCAAGCCTCGCCCATGACAGTTTGGGCTCGGCAGGATACAGATACTACAGACCCTTGAATCAACAAAACCATGATGATGCTGATTCACCAACAGTCACACCACGGATGGATTATCCTGCTGCCAAAGTTCCTCCAGCGACTGAAGCCACCCATAGGCTGACAGGAGGACTCCGCTATATGAGAGGCTCTAGCTAGATATCTGCCCATCATGCGCTTTATTGAGGAAGCCTGGGGCTGCAGCTTGCCCCTTATCTCGAAGCCACACTGAATCCCCCTCCAGGGCGCACACTCCAGCCCCCTGCTTTTTTTTTTATTCGTACAATGTTTCCCCTCGTACCTCCAAAGATGTCCATGTCTAGCGAAGATACAGACAGAGTGGTGGAGCATGTCTGAGCTACTGCACCACCATGCTGTGTGTCCTGCAGATAGGAGGGTCTCCCATCAGCGTCCATGACGAACTAGACAGCATCTTTAGAGCTCAGCCATCTAATGGGAACTGAGGAGTCTGGTGTGCTTGAATGGTACAATGAGGATTGTGCTGTTAAGGGCTGTAATAGTTTTTTAGAGGGATTCATTTAGTGAACCTCAGTACTTTTTGAGTATCAACTGAGATCTGGACATTAAGTATCAAAAAGTGTCAACTATCGTAATTTGGCATCAAATGCTTGGTCAGACTCTTAATTATCGAAATCAGGAACATTTTCTAACTTTAGACAGTATTTTATGTGGGTATTTGATATTGATGTTTGAGTAATTTGAAATTTTTGTTTAGTTTTTAAAAAAGATTTACGGTATCAGAAAACTTGTACTATTTGGCTGTTCCGGTATCACATTGGAACCATTAAAGCCAGAAATAATTACAGGTGTGAATGAGACAAAGAGTCTGGTCTGAATGTGACACTGACATGAAAAACTATATTTTTTGTGCTGTGACTAAACTTAGGCCAGGAGGCAACAGCAGATGTGCACTGGGTAGTAGAAACAGAACATTATAATACATACAATAGCTATACATTTTGTCCCCCGGCCCACATTTTTCTTATTAATTCCATAATGCTCAGGTGCACAAATATAACCAGCCAAGAGATTCTTGGTGAACTATTGCATTTTAATAGACCATACCATACAATCTCCCTCCCTAACAAGGATATGATTTATGATATATTGCAAGACTATTGGTTTGTTTTTCGTTCACACCTTCAATTATTGGGTCAAGAGTGCAAGACCTGACTTGAGAATAAATCCTGACAGAACAATTTTATGAAGTTGTAGTTCAGAAATACAGAGCCAAACAGGCCGATGAACTGGGGCTTCCTCTTGCAGGAAGGATGTGAAGTCGTGCCTGTTATATCTCAATGGCTATAAACGGGTCAGAAAAGAACTTTCTCTTTGAATGAATTGTTCATCTGTGCAGCACTCCTACACTGACGGATGGGTTCTGAGGTCAAACTCGAAACGCAACTTTTTATTTTGGATCAGTTTGAGGATATAACTCATTGCACATGACGGCACACACCGATACTGAGAAGTGACATGTGCCACAAAAACATTCTGTGACATTGCTGTGTTTTTTTTTGGGTGGATAAGTTCAAGAAAAACCGCAATGCCCTTTAATTGGGCAGAAGGTGTGATCTGAGTAGCGTGCAGTGGCTTGCAGGAGAAAAGTCATGCATTTCCCCTCTCACTTGCTGTATTCATCTTAACCCCATCTTACCTCAAAGTCTCATTTTAAAACACGCTACATCCTGTATTTCGTTTTTTGCTTACTTTGTCACACTGAAGTTGCATCTTGAGCCACTGCTGGGACATCTAATCTGAAGTGCTTCATTGATTTTTTTTTTTTTTTTCCTGCTCATCCTTGTGACCCGATAGCAAACAATCAAGTTACTTCCCCTCTTATCAAATGATGCATGAAAGACCTTTCATTTTGTCTTGTTGGAAGATTGTCTGGATCCCTCGACCCCCAGCCTCTGTCATCACCCTTGATGAAATATTGGCACTTGTTATCTGCTATAATCTCTGTTCCCCTTTTGTTTGCCTGTCACGGTGCCTGTTTTTGTGGCCTGCTTTCTGAGCGCCCACAACTTCACTCAGGAAGCGCTCTGCAGATGCAAGATGACCCAGTGATCTCTTGTCTGGCTGCTCATGCTGCTCATGCTTATTTCTATTTTTCTTATTTAGACTGAGGGACCTTTAGTATTCACATTTCTACTCTGTGTGTGTGTGTGTTTTTTTTTTTTTTAGACATTCAACTCCATTAGCATCTGGACGGTATTTGAGTTTTTAGTGGACATTTATAGCCTCAGTGGTATCAACCACACAGTGAAGGAAACAATGAAACCTGCTACCATGACTCACTCGGTAAAGAGAAGTGCTGTTTATTCTTCACGGGGTGCAGCTCTTCCTGTTAATAACAAAGCACTTAGGCGCTGCAGTTGGGAGTCTCTTTGCAGCTATAAATATGGGAGCTGTCATTGTTATGATTACTTCAAGCCCTCTGCACTGACCCTCCATTGTCTCCTCCCAGTGTTTTGTTGCTCTGTATCAGACAATAGAGCCTGGCGTGGCCAAGCAGGCTTTGCTGTGGAGCTCCACAATTCATCAGCCACTCAAAGTAAAAAGGTCATGAACAGTTAAATTTGGATCCCGGGTTATGCGAAGTAAGACAGCGCCTGCTCTGTGCAGGTTGTCGGGACATTTGCACTTTTAAATGTTGCTATTGTTTGCGGCTCATAAGCTTGTTGACTCCTGATGGGCCAGTCCACCTTTAGGCAGGGTCACAGGCTCCAATGGCCATTTTTTTTGTCAGTCTTTCAAAGCTTCAGTCTTGTAGCCTAAATGCAGTGTTCTGAAATCAGCTGCTCTACTACATTTTGAAATAGAGTAAGAGGTACTTTAAGTAAGTATTTTAAAACGCTTACTTAAATTTGTAAGTGTTTTTAAATGCGGTTTTATCTTTTTGTTCTCAAAACTATTTACGAAGCAGGTTCAGCTCTTCCTTCCTTGTAGGTGTACTAATCTCAGAATGACTGTAAAAACTCTCTCTTTTGTTGCTCACACAGACTACAATTGCGTGACATCGGCAGCAGGAAAATTTCTGATATCTCTCAGCAAACTGAATATCTCGCTGTGAAAAATACCAGCCTACTCCTGGTGTGTATCTTTTTATGACTATGACTGGTTCATTATAGTCGTGTAATGGATGGGTGTTTGTGGGATGCATTGTTTTTGTCAAGTTCTTTGCTTAACTATGTCTCCTTTTTTACTGACAGAAATTGTTTATAGATACATTCAGACTGTGTATTCTACAATGCTGCACTTATTTTATGTAATATGCTTCCTGGAAAATGCCACTTTTCAAGCCCCTGAAGGGTTTTTAGCCAATTCTCCTTCACAATTACTTGCAAATGATGCATTGTATCTTTTAAAAATATTTCTATATGTACTGTATAAATAAAGAAACGTAGGAAAGTGAAAGTGAATTTGAGCTTGCTTGCTCATCATTTCCCTGATCTTCACACTGCTCAAAATGCAAATCTCATGTCACAGTCACACAGCTTCAGCCGCTCACTCTACTTATTTTTCTGCCATGTTCTGTTTATGTCTCGCAAAAAGCAACAGCTCTCATTGTGGTTTGTGAGCCTGACTTGCGCTAATGTGCACAAAGTTGAAGCAGAGAAACCCCAGCAATGAACGCAGCCACAGTGAAGAGGGCTGCAAGCCTTCAGTACAGCTTTGCTCTTTAGTTAATAACAGGTTTTTTAATATATCCCAGTATATCAAGCTTGAAATCTCTGGCTATGCAACACGTGAAAAATGACAGTACAGTGGTTCAGCATGAATCAGTTCTTTCAGTCCCATGATTCTGAATATTTCCACACTCAGTATTTATATCTCATTGATCTAAAACAGTGTGTTCACACTGCACAGGTTCAAACAAGACAGAATGGTCAACAGCAAGTTAATGGTTGATGTGTTTATCAGTCTTGCCACTTGAACTTCCCCAGCACGCATAATGCTGTTTGGAAATGTTTCACATAGTGGAGACCAGAAAATATACGGTTGTGTGTTAATGTGTCCTGGAATTATGGGTGTTGTATGTATTGTTTCATGTTTTGTCCCATTCAATAAATCACGTATACTTTATTTGAATCATTGTTGCCAACAATTATGCAAACAATGTTCCAGCGCTTCAAAATGTTCTAGTCTGCCTTGTGGAGCCATCAGCTTCCATTCATTTCCATGTGGCACGGAAATCATTTTGGAGACCCTTAAAGCATGAAAAATTGACTTTAAAGTTGATAATCACAGTGGAAGTCAAGCCTGCAATGATTGTAATATCATATCATCAAGCTAAGAAAATAGTTTGTATGTTCATTATAATGAATTATTCAACGCAAGCTTGTAAAAAGAGTTACCTGATTTTTTTGCAAGTTTTCCTGAGTTTATGCAGGTAAGAGGGCAGCGTGCGGGAGCTTTTTCTTCCTTTAATGTGGCATAATGAAAAACAATTAAATGTCAGATTTCAGGTATGGATCACCATACCTCTCTTGCTCAATGGTACCTCTGTGTCCAAGGAGAATTATCTTGCTCTTATCTGTCTGTTACTTGGGACTAATTATGTGTTTTCTTGTTTTTTTTTGGAGCAACGCAGATAACCTTGGGGGTATCAATGAGCCGTGTCCTTCCCACCCTGAGGCCAGAGTGTCAGTGAATTAGGTGTCTCTCCGGGAGCCTGGTTCAAAAGGAGTGGGGATGTTATATTTTAAGCATACAAACTTTAAGTTTGGCTGGGAAGTTGCAGTGTTCTTTTGGGGAAGAGAAAGGCCTGTTTAAAAATAGGAATGTAAACAGTAATCAATAAGCATGATGAAAGGATATCACCTCACTGGGACATCTAAGAGTGATTTTCTGTGTGGTTGAGGGAGACAGAAATCTGCTGAAGAAGATAGGAAAGTATTGTGTGGTCTGAGAGGCTCCATGGAAATTCCTCATGGGGAACACGCTGACCTCAAGGCTGACCTGTAAGCGTCAGCTTTTATGTGTGGTTGTGCTGTGGAGTGTGCTATGGGCATTTGTTTATGAGCCTGTGCTGTAGTATTAGCGGGGACCTGATATCACTAATCCTGCCATGTGCATAGAGGAGCCACTGTGTAAAACTTCACAGGCGGATTTCAGCCTTCAGTGCAACTTTTGTCTTTCTGTACAGTTTAATTTAAATTTGAGGTATTTCTTTTACATTACCTTTTACGACCGCAGCTAAGTACAGTGAACATGCAGATAAGGATTCAGCGTTGCTCGAGTGCTGCAGTAACAGTCAGGTAGTAATATTTTAAAATGTGGCAACGTGCCCCTCTAAATTGGTCCAAAATTAAATAATGCAAGTTAATGTGGTACACTAATCCATATCATTACACTAGTTGGTTATTCTCTTCAAGAGGTTTATAATTAATTTGTCTTTACAAAATACCGAATAATTATGAACAGCGCAACTTATTAGAGTCTTGCTGCTGTAAGTTTTCACATTGTTAGACACTATATGTATTCATAGTGAAACCGCAAACACTTCTGAATCTAATAATGTAAATGTGCATTTTACAACATTTTTGTACATTTTTATATATCCTATGCTGTGAGGGCGCTTTTACAGGACATGTGAGATATGTGGCCCTTGTGGGGTTTGACCCTGTGACCTTTCCTTTCTCTTATGAGAATGTTAGTCACACCAGTTGTCCTGTCTGGTTAGACGCTGTTGCTACAGTTGAGGATTAATGTGTTCACATTGGCTGGTCAGACATTGTTTAAATCCCCAGGAGTTTCCAGAGGAAGGACTCCCAGCTAAAGGAACGCCCAACCTGTCCCATCAAGCAGAACACACCTAATCATAACGTTTTTTTGTCTCCTATAGACTGTAATACCATGTTCAGTCAGGCTGAAACACTCAGACTGAATCTAAAGCAGATGATTGGATGTACTGTTGTATTTCACGTGTATGTACACTGTATGTATTGGGGGGTAGAAACAACAAGTGGTGTACAGCACTTAAATAGGGGTGTTTCCAAGAAATAAATTTGTCAACTGCAAAACATCAATGATACAGTGTGTGTCAATGTGTAAGCATGTGACAGTGTATGGGAATTCCCAGCACAAACTATTAACCTCTTCCTATAAGTCCCATTTCATTCGGACACTCCAGAGACTGGCTGAGACTTGCTACTCTACATACACGCAACTGCTGATGCACTTCTGAGGTATTTCAGCATTAAAAACAAAAAGCCACACACACTACCACAACCATCCACACACACAGTGAAGGAAGATGGTAACTGCCCCTTTATTTGCTACTGATTAAAATCGAAACACTGACTTATCTCAGTTCGAGCTTCAGGATCTTTTTCTTTTTCTGTGAATCATCTGATGTTGGATTCGTGCAATTTCACAGGAAGTTATCGCCTCATGTGCTAATGTCTTTCACGCTACACCCACCGTTGTTAGGAGGAAACACAACAACAATGATGTCCACTGTGCATGTACTCTTTTTGTTAGGTATAGCTGAAATGTCTGTCTGTGTTGCTGAACTGAGACCAGCATGAGCTTTCCCTTTCGTACCCTGCATACATGGTTTTATAAACATCGCCGTGTCCTGACGAAGGGAGTGTTTAACAGAGATTCTGCTAATGCTTTCTGTTTCATTCCTAAGATTTTATGTAACCAAAAGCTGATCTGGTCAAATAACTCCTCCAGGGATTGATAAGACCTGTTTATGGTCCAAGGCGACAGGGAGTTAAGGAGGATTACATGTGACTGGTGAATGCAGTTATTTAGCTTACCTCCCTGCTTGCAGACACTGAGCTCATTCCACTGCTGGTTATTAGTTCAGTGCTGCTACTGATTTTACAATGAGTGAGGCTGTTGTGCTGGCACAGGCAAGATCATTCTTTTTTTCTTAAACCACATCCTGGCAAATGATTACTTAACGCAATGTTCTCCTGCATTGTGTATTTTTATTGCCTTCTCCTTCCCAGTCAAGAAAGTTGTCTTGCAAGCAAGTAATCTGCTTCCCCAGAGGGTGACAAACTTTTTATAGAGCGATAATAATACCTGTTTACTCCAAAACCAAGGAGGGACTGTAAATGCCAGTGATGTGGAATGTGATTCTGGTGTAACTGTGGGAAAGAATGCATATATCTAAATGGGTATTGGCCATATCAGGATAATAACGGCCATTTCCTCTTAAACTTATCCTGTGAGGCATGAGGCAAAATGGTTGATTATCCTCATCAGAGACCCCTTCCCCCCCAGATCCTTTTAGCAGGACAGGCACTTCCCTTGTCATGTGATCTGGAGCTGTGGAGTGAATCTGAAGACAAGGGCCTCACCCCAATCTAACCCCTTTCCCAGCCAATCCTCCTCTTCCCCTGAAATGGCCCATACACTGAGGTCCTCCTTAATGCCCCAGCAGAAATTACTTCTGACACGAGTTCTCAACACACCAGAGGATCTCCAGTCAGTTGGGACTGACAGAACTTCAAAGCAGCCATTAAGAGGTTCATTGGACAGCACATGCTAGAAGTACCACTGGGGAATAGGAACCTTAAAGCTATAAGTTCAAGACTAGATCCAGACTTGTCTCAAGTAAGGATGGCACTGACTGTGACAACTGTGATGTAAACAGTCACTCAGCTGTTTTTGTTTTGTGTGACCTTTTCCCAGCAGTCACTTAAAAGTTAATTGTTGTGTCCCTAAAAGTTGATTTATGCAAAAATTTAAATTTGTAGATAAAACATTGGATGTCAAATCTTCTTTGAATGTCATAATTTAAGAAGTGCAAATGTCCACTAGTGTGATTTATATTTTCTTCGCATTACTTGCGTAATAAAATTTCACAGATCCTCAATCTATCTTATACTGTGCAAGAACAGCACGGTGCACGTTCCCATCTGAAATTACCAGAGCAATGCAAAACAGAATGTATGCGATGACAAGCAGTGAGACGTCTGTGTTTTCTCACCCTGCAGCCTGCTGTGAAGGAGAGCTCAGGCTGATTAGATAACTGTTGTGTATGCAGAGGAACCTGCTGGGCTCACATGAGGGGTCCGATTCCAGTGATACAGAGAGATTAAACAACCATAAGACTTAAGCATGTACACATCTTCGTGTTCTTGACGTTAAGCAAGATGTTCAACGTTTATGGGAACAATTAAGAAACTCCTCAAAGTTACATCACTTAATGAGGAAGGTGATGGCTCATTTTGTGAAAATGTGTTGAAATATTGAGTCAGGACTGCGTTTACGTACATTCACGTATCCTAACTGCATTTCAATTGTGACTTCCTTTCACAGTGTGTCCCTCTCTGTCTCAGTCTCTGCCCTGACTTTTGGCCCAGATGACAACAGCCACAAACACCTGGTGATCAGATAACAGTTGTATGTGCTGAATACACACTGGCTGGGTTTAGCGTAATCATTAATCAGCTATGTCATCTTGAAATGAGTGCCTGAGCAGTCCTGAACAAGATCAAGTTCATGATGCCCAGTAAGCATGCGGACAAGTCGTGGCTGCTCAGATAAAGATGCCAGTGGCGTCCTGTGCAGATGACATGCAGTGCCTTAGTGTCAAATTGTACTTGTTTGTTTTCATAACAGCACGGGTCTTTAACTCTGTCCTTGTGCTCACTCACATGGCCTCAGAACTAAAGTTATAGGTAGGGAACGAATAAAGCGCAGCTGACTGACCTTCAGGCTATGTCAATAAAGTTAGAGCACCATGTGCTTTCTGTTATTCACTCTCACGCTGTGGTGGCTCCTCACTGATGGCATATCACTTGTAAATTTGTCCACAGCAGGACAAATATTTCACACATCTGTTTTTCTAGTAAACTCCAAACAGGACTTAACTTATTAACAGTTATTTTTTCTATTTCAATTTGATTTTGATATTTTTTATTGTTTCATTTATGCTGTGAGCAACTATTTTTGTGGATTATACTGCGTGACTGTTAGAATTGTGATGCTTTGGTGAGCAGGGAGAACCTGATTTACTGTGTAGCTGCACTGACTGTACTGTTGTGGTGCAGAGAACCAACCTTGACAGTGACGCTAGTAAAAATGGCATGTCCTTGTGGAGGAGGAAAACAAAATGTTACAGAAAATGGAATTGCTATCAAGGTTTTTAAACATAAAAGACACTCCACTGCTTTATTTCCTCTCTGGTACCAGCTGATCCACTTTATGTTATGCATCGTAACGGCATACAATAGAATTGTACTGGTGTTGACCTGGTGGTTCAAATTTACATACAAGTTTATTTAATATGTGTCTGAAAATATAAATAGTCTGTCTCCTGTCTCTCCTCCACCACTGGTTGCCACACAGGAAGCTGGCACTCCCCAGTGGGTGTCAGACCGACTCCATCAGACTTTTACTTCCACTTCTTAACCTCCTCATTTGCTTGCCAGACAAAAATTAGAGAAGAGGTTTAACAATTAAATGGTGTGGGGAAATATCTATATAATAGAGGTTTAATGTTGTACAATAAACAAGAATGAACCAATTTTCTTGATTTCTTGATTCAACTGACAAAAGGTTCCAAATGCAATCATTTGTTTTAGACAGTTCATGACTTTTATTCATTACTGTGGCATGAGTGCAGTATGTGGAAATCTGTGTCAGTGCATTTAATGGTCCAAAAGACATGGTCTACAATGAAATGCTGCCAGAACAAAAAAGGCACCTCTGTGTCCTACTTGTAATGCACAATTTAAAAAACACAAGCCTGTAGAATCTGTAGCTTGATATAACTTTATGTTAACTTAATAGAGACTATTCTAAAGTTAGCACCACGTCTTACCATGGAAATGTACACATATATATACACATGTAGCATTCAATATCATAACTGTCCTGCTGTTCAGTGATCACATTCCCTTCCAGGTCACTGGCAGAGTAATTGTGCTTAACACAATTACAGTATATTCCACAGGAAAAGGAAATTAGTAAGTAGTAATAACAAATCCACAGATGTGTACAAAGGGCCATGTGGCAGTAGGCTTGATGCTGCCGAGCAGAAACTGCCAATGACAGGTCCAAACATTTGCCCTGAGATACGGACTGAGATCAGATAATACTTTTTTGACAGGTGCCTCAAAAAGCACTCCAAAAATCCATCCCTATGTCTCAAGGAGTTTTGTTGTCCTCTGGGAGGATGGATTATAATACCGTTCGTGATGAATGTAGCAACCCAACAATCACACTGAAGACTCACTGTGAAAGACTTTAGCTTTGAGATTCCTCAGGCTACACTGCAGGTTGGAGCTGGTCTCTGACTGCAGGGCCTCGGAGAACTTGACGTCATACAAACGGCTGACCTGAGACTTCCTCTTGATGGAGTTCTGGATGGTCTCCGAGGTGAAGTAGTAAACAATCGGATCAAAGCAGCAGTTGGACACCGCAATGCAGAGGGCTATTGGGTAGATGGTCCGGACCACCGACTCCACAAAGCAGCCTTTTAAAGTTTTAGTGCGGACCAGAGCATAGAAAACCAAGTTCACATTATAGGGGATGAAGCAAAAACAAAAAATAAAGAGGTGCACAATTATCATGCGCAGGATCTTTGTTTTGTTCAGTTTCCCCCCACGGCTGATGGTTTGTGGGCGACGCAGGGTGTGCAACACCATAATGGAACAACATACGTTGAGTAGAAGAGGGATGATGAAGCCCACTGTCTCTATGAAGATCACCACCTTAGACAGGTGAGATTTCCACTGTTTGGAGGAGAAGTTCTCGAAGCAGAAAGTGGCGTTGGTCTTGTTTTTCTCACGTGAGGTGGTCTCCAACAAGAACCCTGTGGGGAGACTCCCTGACAGCACCAGCACCCACACAGCAATACACACTATCTTGGCATTGCGCTTGGTCCTAAGCATCCTTGACCGGAAAGGGTGCACAATGGCTAAAAAGCGATCCACGCTAATGCAGGTGAGGAAGAGAATGCTGCCATACATGTTGGTGTAGAACAGCGAGACGGAGACCTTGCAGAGCATGCTCCCAAAGGGCCAGTTCTGGTTGATGAAGTAGAAGACTCTCAGTGGCAGCGTGAAGACAAACAGCAAGTCAGACACCACCAAGTTCATCATGTAGGTTGTGGTCTCGTTCCTCAGCTTCAGGGAGCAGGTGAATATGTAAATGGCCACAACATTGGTGATCAGTCCCACCACAAACACAATGCTGAAGATTGTGCTGTACAACGGGTATTTGAACCCATCGTTCTTCGTGCAGGTAGAGCTGTTTGCTGAGTTATTTTCAATCCATCGCAGGGTGAAATTATCTGTCGGGGTGGTACTGTTGTACATTCTGAGAGACAAAGAGTGGAGGGATGAGGGGTGTCTGTTATGTAATAGCTATACAATGAAAGGGTTGCCTTGAACAATGAATTCACCATGAATGGAGAGTAAAGCGCAGGACAGTCTTATGGCACATTGGGTACATTGAAAAACACTCTGTCATCTGCTAAATCAGGCCATTGGAACAAAGGATTTTTTTCCCCAACACAACTGTCCATGTTAGAGAGGGCTGTTGCACATGGTCAACATGGTTCCCTCCCTTGTCTTGATGCAGTTATTTTGAGGGTTACCTCATGTTGAAAAGACCCCTTACAGAGGACAGAGATCCAGGCTTGAGTGTCCTCCCCTCCCCCTGCCCTGTCTCTTGACCAGGCTGTACCCCACAAGTTGCAGGCTGAGCTTTACTCACTCAGATAAATCACTCACACAAATGCGTCCCCTGTTCTCTCAAGAGGTCCTCAGTGATCAAGTGCTGCTGAGTCCACAAAAGGAACGAAGGTATATCCACATCCAGGTCCGTTTAGAGAGGTGCACTCATGGCAAAATCACTTCTCTTTGTCCAAACTCAGTCCTGTGTTTGTGTCCTTCTTGGCTCCAAAACAGCAGAGTTGTCATTAGCTTTCCACATCTCTCAAGGTCCAGACCACAAACGACCAGGTTTCTTCTGAGACGCAGCACTAAAGCATGAGTTGAACTCCTGCTCTCTGTCTGTGTCACAATGTGAGTGTGTTGCACTGTTTATCCTCAGGGTCTGTTTCCGCCCCCCCCCCTCTTTCTCTCTCTCTGTCTTACTAACTGATTGAGTCAGTATCTACTTCTCTCTCTCGTTTCTCACTTTGTCTCTCCCTCTGACAGCCTCACAAGTTTTTGCTCAACACGCACCACGCTCAGACAGATCCACTTCTCCTTTGTGCCGGTGTCACAGACAGTTTTTGTACTTTGAGTGGAGGGGAGAGCAGCTGTAGTAACTCCTCCCACCGCCTCCCCTCTATCTCCTCCTACTCCTTTGTCTGCTCCTACAGTTAAAGGAGAAATCAACCCAAACAACCCTGCATTGTGAGGGAATTCAGTGCTCAGAATTAGCTGGAATACTGTAAGTACTGTATAAACAATGCATGGACACTATTTAAAATAGATGTTTTCAGCTCTTCTCACTTGAGCAAAAGTTAAAAATGGAATTGTAAGTGTTAATATTAATCAAATATAAATATATAAATATAATACAAATCAAAATATAACATTTTATAAATTGTGACCGCCTCACCGCCTCAACCAGCTGCATCATAAAATGCTGCTTGAAAATGTATGCATGATTAGTGATAGTTCAATAATATGGTATTACTTAACTAACAATATAAAACTGACCAGGAGTCATTCTTCAGCATTAAGTAGTACTTTGATACTTTAAGTACATTTGTCTTGTGCACTTTCACTTAAATACCATTTTTAATGCAGGACCTGTTATTTTTTACATGTAAAGACTCTTCCACCACTGTGCAGTATGACACAGATGAGCACAATCTAGGTAATATTGTTTTTTTAGAATGAACTGCAGTTTGACTTGTTTTTTCCTCATCAGTTCAGCTGTTGAGGTCAAAAGGGCCTGAGAGGATCCAAGAAGTGCCTGAGGTGACTGCCTCTACGGGTCTGATGGGAGGTACAAGAGAGTTTAACTGTATCCTTGTTGCTTTTGACAGCTTGTGTGGGCAGCAGCTCTGCTAAGGAGGAACAGAGTTTTATTCTGTCAAGAACATTGGAAATGAGACAGGACAGAAAGCTTTCTCTGTTCAGCCCTGCTCAGTCCATGCCCACAGCGTTCTCTTATCAGGGCTTTGTGAAACAGAATTCAAGTTCTCCTATAGTAGAAACTCCCCACTTGGCAGTCAGTAAAAACATTGGGGCCTTTGTTGTGAGTGAAGTAGCTTAGCAAGGAGGAATGTGAAGTTTATAAATAATTAGTCTCAGACAACTTGACAGTACTCCCCGGCTTCATGATGGGCAGCGGTGAGTGAAAACTGTAAATTGTTTGAGTGTATTTACGCTGGGTGGCTGTTAATGTGTCAAGCAGGAAGTATACTACCTGGTTGGGTTTCCTGTCAGTAGGCAAATGCTTGTTTCGGGAGATAAGACAAGTGTAGTTCTCCCAAACATTTTGTAGTTCATATCTATATAAACCTACACAAAGATAAGAAAATACATACTATTTCCCCATTGGGGATTGTCTTCAGTAATACATACGTATGTGTTCTCACTAAGGAATGTGACACTAATCCAAATATGGTTCATTTTGACTTCACAGAGTTACCAACAATAGCCAAACAAATGAAGGAAAATCTTGCAGAGAATCAAAGAGACAGTGGGTGTTTTACGGCCAGTGTGCCTCTCTTTGTCAGTCCACCGCAAAATAAACATCATCAAGGCTAGAGTAAAATGTTCAAGAAAATAGAAAAACCTGAACTATTGTCTCTCACTCGCAAAATACTTCCATCCAGCACATAAAAACAAGCTCTTCTCATGCAAGTATGTGGTCGCTAAACAAAGACATGTGCCTGAAATCCCTGGACTGTTAGATTTCTCACAATGCCAGGAAACTGTCTGGCACCCCCAAGGCCAAAACCGAAGGCTTTCAAATGTGAGAGGAGAATGCATGAGAAAGACAGTAGGTGACATAATATTGTTGTGTAATGATCATCAGTTGCAGTCGGGAGTGTGCACTGGCCCGGGTTACAAATCTGATCGTGACTTCAACCTTGGCAAAATCTACCACGCAATAAAGGTTTGTGACTCAGACTCAGACTTGCTTAATGTCACGTATGAATCGATAAACAGTTGAAATCCAAAGTAGAAAGTTTTTTTTTCCTGATGTAAGAGACATAGTGAACATATCTAGTGATGCATCCAATCAGCCTGGAGCACATTTTAGTCATGAGACCAACACAGCTGGACCAACGTAATGACCAGCATAATGTGCTGTAAACACTTTATCTCTGGGTAACCCCTTTGATATTACTCAGCCATTCAGTAGTAGTTTAAAAATGTTCTATGCAGCTTGTGTTGATTAGCAAACTTCAGATGTGAATGGTTGACTAACTGTGTCCCCCCTGTTCCCCTGTTCTGCCGGTGTTTGTGCTAAGCTAAGCTAAATGTGTACTTCATATCTAAGGTGCAAACATGTGAATTTGTCAGTGCCAGCAAGGAAGCAGCAAATATTGACCTTTTAATTTAAATACAAAGCAAGTAATTACTTCACTTCACTTTGCTTTAGCGGTTGGTGGAATTTGTCACAGCATGGAAAACACCTCAGTACCCAGAGTCAGCAGCACAACACGTAGGTAGACATCAACACATCACATAATAAAATAATAATCACAATATTGTCGTTGGCTAAGTAATGTAAGGTTGGTGTGTCACTTTTTATGATGGCATCAAATCTGATGAAGCATAATGACTTGTTTTGGACTCCATTCCCATAAAAGCTCAGACTCTGGACTTGAGTGTCAAGACTCCCATGTGACTTTCGAAACAGTGACTTAATCGCACTGCTTGAAGAAGTATCTAAAATAACACATCCCTCAGCACCAAAGCTCATTGTGTTTGGTCATTGCGACATGAAAAATGAGCAGCCTGAATGAAAACTGCTGAACAAATGTCTGACTTGGCTAAAGGACATTCTGGACCACAGACAACTTCACTGCGACTCAAAGGGCTTTTCGGCTCATTCTCCCACATTCACCTTGGAAACAGAGGCTGCACAAATGCTACGCTGGCATCCACAAACAAACAACATCAAGTGAAAGCGGCGCAGGCCAACATAACTGCAGCCCATACACGAACCTCTGAGGATGAGGACGTGTTCCAGGATTGCCACAACAACAAATGAATGTAGACCGCGGCCTTGATACAAATCTCACACATCTTTCTGTGGGGATAAAAAAATAAGAAGAAAATGTTTTATCAAAGGGACTAAAAACTTTACGGCAAATGACAGATCAGGTTGAGTTTCTGTATAGTTGAAACACACCTGATTGAAGCTATTAGAAGTAATCAAAAAAAAAGAGAAGGCACAAAAGAGAAGAGACAGTTCCATCAAGGTGCGAATGTGTGATCCTTGAAAACACTGAAGAAAACTTCTCATATCTACATGAGCTATGAACAATGCAAAGATGGTGACAATCCTATCTTTATTATCTCATCTTTATCTTCTCTTGGAAAAAGTGTGTAGGTGCACCAACGGTGAAATTTATAACAAAATGGAAACTAAACCAGAGTCCTGACATTTTAAAAACACAAGAAAAGTCTGCTGCAGCTCTCTGAAGGGTGGTGCGCTCCCCCACACTGCCTTATCAACCTAAAGCTTTTGACTGCTTTGTAAAAGAAATACTCCCCACCCACTTCACCATCCCCCACTACAACCACTGACTGCATGTACAGTATTATAAAAAGCTCTTTTACTGCACGTCTTAACAACTTAGTATCGACTTGTCTTTACAATTTTCTTTTTTTTTTTTTGCCACACTTTATAAGGAGACTTTTATATGAGCCACGCTATTCTAAGAGAAGTGTTGTCAAGTCAGGAAATTGTCAATGTTTGTGTCTGTGTATGCAATGCTGCACCAGAAAGGCTGAGTGAAACCCTTGGTGGTAATACATACAGCGTTGCATGTAAGTAAATGGGTGCTGCACCTCAAACCAGAAGTCTAAATTAAGCTGTGCTTCATTGAAAACCAACACGAACAGGGTCGTCCAGTTTCCCAGCACCCCCGATTCAAAGACCGTGTTTGGAATTTAAAAAACTTGGCTGTTGTTCCCTTTTTTTCTGGATAAAGCTTGCTTTATATGAATTGAGCAATTCTTTGCTGACCAGAAATAGCCATGCAAATGGTTTCCTGCTTCACCATTCCTTTCTATATCTCACAGCAGACTGTCATCCAGCGTGAGTCACTGTTAGAACACTGATTTTAATTTTGTCTCAAGGGTAAAACAAGCTGCACTGCTTGCATGAAAACAATGCTGAGTGGTATTTAAGTTATTTGTGAGGGAAAGATGGGCCAGCTGTTGAGAGGTTTCACAGATACTGAAGCATGAAACTGAAAAAAGTGAACCAACATTTTATTGCAGACAGACGTTGGTGTGCTATCATTGATCTATAAGCAGCCAACCACACTGGAGCCACATGTCGGTATTGAGAAAAGCCAAAGTAACCAAATTGTAACAGCAGACTATAAACCAGAAGAAGTGCAGCTTTTTTTTTTTTTTTATTGAAACATCAACTTCCCGCATCAACACAGAGGCTGATGCTTTTTTTTTTGCCCAGATTAAACAACCCTTCCAAGCAGAAATACTGTGGTCGATTCTCTACCTTGAATTACAGAAAATGAATTTGGTAGAAAATATGGAAAGCACATTCACTCTCGGCGGCACATAAAAAACTTATAAAAGACCATGTACTTTGCATTTTCATTTTATGCTTTATAGTTCTACTAATCCACCACATTTCAAATGGAAATACTGGACTTTGTTTCTCCACTACATTTGTCTGATGGCTTTAGGGTCTTTGTTCAATAAGATGTTACTTACACAATGTATGATCAGCTTATAAAATATAATAAACTACCCCAAATCATGTTAAGTAGTTAAAATGAACTCCAAGCTGAGCATGTACAACATAAAAAGTACTTCCTTCACATGAATGCATGTTACTGGGAACACTTGAATTTGAATACAGAACATCTACGTGTAATTAAGTATTTTTACATTGCCGAACTGCTGCTCTTAATTAAAGGATCAAAATGCTTCCCATACCGCATCTTTTTTTGGAATATCGAAGGGCTTTATTGTGACCAAATGAATCCACAATTTAGATCATATTTTTGTCACAGTGTAAGGGGAATATCTGTTTGTGGCAGAGTGCCAGTTACCGTTGGCAGCTGTGAGCACTTCCTCCTATTCCATGTAAAACCGTTGCACTTGTGTAACAGTGTACATATGTTTAGTCTTTGGCTTTATCTACAGTTAACTTGACTGGCAGCCCAGTACTGCATACTGCATGACTAAAATGTCCCTTAACCCAATTTAGAGAAACACACAACTGGTGTGTGTGATTTCTTGCAACTGTAACTCAAAATTAAAGGAAATTAAAAGCCAAAAAGCACAAAATTTGCAATTAATTTCATGTTTTGACTCTTCCTTGCATATAGCAAAGTGTTGTGAATATGGCCAATAAGTGTAACTATTTGACAGTCCAGTCACTAAAGAGCAATACACCAGAAAGCCTTTTATAATGTTCATCACACTGGGTGCAATTCTGACAGCCATACCCACATAGATTTTACATCATTTGTTTTGGGAGTTGCCATCAGCTAGAACTAAGTAAGTGAATTATCATCTGTGAGCTGCTGATCCGGCCTTCATCACAAAGTGCCCAAACATACCGTCTCTTGGGACATGCTATGAAGCTTGTCAGCTGAAACTGTATGAGGTGAAATCAACACTTCTCAAGCAAATGTAATATTTTAAACTTTACAAATATGTAATTTTACTGCACGCTAATTATATTGGCTTATCTTGTGAAGTGACCTTGTTACTCTGACTGGTCTTGTACTTCAGTGTATAAGCAAGAAAACGGGTAGAAGGACAGGAGCTTCCGCTTGCAGGAAGACTTAAATGGTGTGTTATGTCTGAATGTGCAAACATGAGTCATATTGTGTAACATCTTTGCTTGACACTTGACACAACACTAGCAATATTTCACTAGTGGTGCATTAAATACGGGCCCCTGCAAGCGTAGCTGTTGCATTGGTAAAAGTGGATTTTTTTTGGAGGGCATTTTCAAGTGATTGTAATGTGTTAACCTTTTTGTAAAAATACTTGATGTCAGAGTGAGGGAGGTGTGGAAACCTTAACATGCACAGTTCTCAGCAGGCTTTCGGCACACAAATACAGAAGTGTGAAAATACTGAGGTGCACCACACTGCCCCCTGATAGCTGAGAGCTGCTGCTGGTGTAACCGTTGATGTGTGTTTGTAGCTCAGAGCTGTACATTTAACCAAACATAGTGTTGAATGGGATGAAGATTTTTTTCTTCCATATCAAGACTATGAATTTATTCATTACTCCACAGCAGGCTAACCGTTACAGTAATAAACACATACATTCAATTATGTACTTATTATTTTAATACATTTTAGGATATCAAATGTTACCATTAGTGCTACTGTCAGCAGCTTACATCATTTTCCATACAAAATGAGAATACAGGCATTTTCAGTAATTATCAAAATGGTCCAAAAAATACAATTGGCTTGTTAAAGTAAAAGCATTTTGTTCTATTTAAATAGATTTAGGAATTTAATGTGGAATTATCTGGTAACTACATTTTAAGACCTTGTGGTCCTACATGAGACTTGGGCTCTAGTCAACACAGTCACTTGGCAATTACATTATGCCAGCGCTATTTCATTATGACAAGGTGCTATCAGGGGAGAGGTATAAAGAAACATGTGTAAAAAGAACAAGAACGTTGCTGCCAACATTTTAACAAGTTAAAAAAAAAACAATAAACAACCAAACTTTTGTAAACATACCAAAAAAAACACAACTGTAAAATCAGCTGCACTTACAGTTAACGTCGCTGACGGCTACACAGGAATCAATATGCTTGTGTAAGTCAGACACCAGCTGCTCAGACAGGCTTAATCTGAGCACAAGTAAACATGCAGTAGGATGTCCTTATCTCTCATTAAGTGTAACTGACTGCACCTTTTCCTATCGATCTGTCTGTGTGTGGTGGCCAAAGTAACTGTCCACAGCACAACAGTGCAAATATTGGTCAAAACAAACATCAAGCAGTAACGGTAAGTCTGGATGGCAAAGGTGAATAACTACCATATAAAACATAGTGGCAAAAAATTTGACTTACGCTAGAGAACAGATATTCTCACTGATAGAATACAAATTATAATTGTTCAGAAAAAAAAAAGGTGTCAAAAATAAGTTGCAGTTTTCTAAAACACAAGAACAGCTTGCATGTTTTTCCTCACTAAATACTACCTCTCATTCAAGAAAGTTTGAGAATCAAGGCTTCAAAGAAAAGCAGCACAATATGAAGGGTCCATTTATGGCTTCCTGTCACTACTGACCACACATAATCAACAGAACGATACACGCTCTGATCATTCCGGTTTTTAACTGATAAAGGGCAGTGTGATAAAAAAAAAAAAAAAAATTACCTCAGCATCAAACCCTTATTTTACCGAGCATTTCCAGGCATCCTGTCTGAGCTGATTGTTACAGCG
The DNA here is from genome assembly GCF_042242105.1 of Pempheris klunzingeri. Classification (NCBI taxonomy): domain Eukaryota; kingdom Metazoa; phylum Chordata; class Actinopteri; order Acropomatiformes; family Pempheridae; genus Pempheris; species Pempheris klunzingeri. Next base: position 6,136,247 of record NC_092015.1, on the reverse strand, counting down.
AGGCGAGCCCCGGCACCCCATTGTCTGTTGACTAGCTTGAACAAACAAATCAGTCACCAGATTTGCAAAGCATATTATCAGTGACACAAAGACGACAGTAAGATGACCACTGCGGCACATCTTTCTATTTAGCCTCTGCCCCTCCGGTGTTAACATCCCCAGCGACAAGGCTTTGAAGTGCTGGCGTTTACTTTGGTCTAGGGTCGACTCTCAGGCCCTCGGCCAGCTTAAACCTCGCTGCGTTGGATCCATCACTACAGGGGCGCTCTAGTCAGTTTTTGAAGGCCCCGTAACGGCTGGCTTTACTAATGAAGTTCTTGAGCAGGTCGTGGTCCATGTCTGCAAAGGCCTGGGTCTGCGTGACAGCTGTTAGGTGGTTGACGCAAAACTTGAAGCAGAACTCCTCCAGGTCCTAAAAATGAAGAGGGCTGTCTGGTCAGTTGCTGAGGAGTACAACTAGCTACTGAGAAGGCCCCCGCTGCTGGACTGTGTGTCAGGGGCTATAAGCTTACCCGCGCCTCATACTTGACAGCAGCAGAGAGCAGAGTGATGGCGTTCTCCTCAGAGATGCCTCTCTTGATTGTTTCCTGGCACAACCTCTTCAGCCTCGTCTCTCGGTAGAACGTAGCCAAGTCTAGCAACCCTGCACGCACAAGAACGCACAGGTGAATGTGTTCACGGCTTCTGCATTGACTTGTTTCAAAGCTTTCTACTGCTCTCAGTGTTTTAAGGACTCTGGTCCATGTCTGAGCTTACCAATAGCGTCCTCTGGTGGCAGATTAATAGTGTCTGTGTAGAGGTACTCCAGAAAGGCTCGGTACACCAGGTACGAGAACTGGTGTATTTCTATGGCGTCCTCATCCGTTTCATTCAGCAGTGCACGAAAATGTTCACACCTGGGGAGGAAAGAAAGGAAGCCGACTTGTGTGACATGGTAGATACCACAATAGTGATTTTGCAAATTATGTGTACCTAACACTGCTGCTATTTTGCAAATCATGCTGTTGTGATTCAAAAACAAGATTCCACTTTACAAGAACTTATACCAAGGTTTGCAATCATTTGTTGTCAAAGTTATTTTAGCATTTTGTTGTAATGGAGCGCAGAACTGTGATACCGCCCAAAACTCAAGCAAGTTTTAAGAAGCTGCTGATTCATTTTTGTACTGCATGGAAAATCAACGCTAACAGCCTATGAAGACGGAGCAATATCTGCAAAAATCATCACTTTATAAACATTCAGCAACATGAGGTATATGTGGTTAGTAGCCAAACAGTGTTTTAACATGCAAACAGGCATGCTGCGAAATATTATGTCATTTCTAATCATTCATCCTATTTGTTCTTCACATCCTGCTGCATTATAAATACGGATTACTTCTTCATTACATTTCTTCAAAATGTCTTACTCCTAATCTCTACTGGTTCCAAACACCGCCTCTCTATCATTTCTCCTCAGGACACAGTGAACAAACATCAAGTCTTCATTCTTTCAGTGCATCCCAAACGTATCATTTGTATGTGACCTTGCCAAACCAGGCCTTTTGCACTGTCGCATGTTTGTGTGAGCGTCTGCACTAAGGTTGGCGTCGCAGACACTCTGGCTCCTTCCTACTGACAGTGCAGAAGAGCAAAGGACTGGAATGCAGATACTCTGTGTCCAAGTGTGGTTATAAAAAGAAATACGGGAAACAATAGGTCTGTCTTTGCTTCCCCGTGACATTAACAGGAAAGACGAGGAAACGCTGTCTAACAGACAGAGTTTAAATATAGGCGACGCAGCATTCAGTAGGTGTATGTTAAATTTATTAGTACAGGAAGACGGCTCGCGGCTGATTTTATGTTTCACAATTAACAATCACACAATTCTGCAACATCAAAGTGTGTTTCTGCTGCCCTGTACATCCCAGCGCGGGATACTAAGCGCCTTCATTACTCATGACCCAGCACAACCTCTGAATGTGAAAAATACACTCATGTGACCATATTGAAAGTCAGGATGGAGAAGCAGGCTGCTCTGGGGAGGAAGAAAGGACAATAATGTCCTAAAAACAGAGTCAAGCTAAGACGAAAAACAAGGAGGAAAACTTGGAGACATTGTTTCAGTTCCTGTATAAGTATCATCACCCATCACCATCATCATGCACCCAAGACTAATTCTTAATTTGGTGTGTGTAAAAAGGAACCTCAGTAAGCAATGAAGTATATTCTGAACAAATTTAAATTGTGTGCATGAGCAGACAGAGTTCAAATTTTCATACAACCTCACCAGACACACACCAGCTACTCAAAACGCCTTTTCTAGAATTACTTTTATTTTGTATAAAAGGCTATTTAAAATATGATTTGCAAAAACTGGATTTTAAGTTGCAAAAAATAAAGATGAGAAAATAATCATCACATTATAACAGAAAATAGTGCCAAATTGCGAAATAGTCCCAATAACCAAGTAGCACTAGTTTGCATTTTCAATTTGGACTTTCAGTGTCCTTGTTTTCTGTACCTGATTTTCAGCAGGGCTTTGTGAACATGGATACACTTCCCATCAACCAAGAACTTCAGGTCTGAAATCTCCGGGCTGTCAAACTCCTTCTTTAAAGACTGGGCAACAGTCAGGTAGTCATCGCCATCTAGCCAAAATAAAGAAAAGTACGTTTTTAAAGAAGGAATGAATAACATTTTTTTTCTGGATAAGTGCTTAATAAAAGGCACTATTTCTATTTTACAGTCCTGTAACAACTGACATATTTCACTATAAATATATAGCAAACATAACTACAGGGTATGCACATACATTTTACTACAATCCCATAAATTACAATTTAAAAATGAGGCAGTTAGAGATATGATTCTCTCAAGCAACTGGAGTCACTATTTGTTGCTCTAGCATGACAGTTGCACAGACTGAAACAGATCGCACTTGATGACTTCAGTGGCTTGCTAAACAGATTTTTCAGAGGGATGTCATTAACTTTAAAAAACTGAGAGTAAACAGAAAGTTAGGATGTCAAGGTAACATGTTTATGCTCCTTAGTTTGAGTTGAGTTCAAATGAGATGAATCGGTACATGTGATTGTTTGACATGAACAGGAAACAGAGTTTCCTGTTTACTTGTCAGACCTCTTCCAGGAATCTGTACTTATGACACACATGTGCCCACTGTACAGATCACCTCCGACCACTGCACAGGTGGTCAATGTGAAATGAATGGCAAAAAAAATCCATAACTATGGAGTTTTAGTTTTTTTATGGAGATTTAGAAATCTTTATATTCCTATAAGACTCTTACCTACTGAGAGAAGATGCCACGTGACTGCTGGTGTGGCGAAGCAGGCGAACACGTCGTCTGTGCTGCTGAAATGGGTGAGGTAGGGGCTGGCCACCGCCTGACCTCGACACTGACCCCACATCAGAACCTGCCCGCTCTGGGTCTTGGCAGCTGACGTGTGGCTGGTGTGACAGGCGGCCACCTCCACCATCCTAGTAACAAAAAACAGTATTCATACCTTAGTATTACTCATGTATAGCTTTCATATGCAAACTATTTGTTGAAATATGTCCAATATTGCTTTAAGAGGCAAAGTAGGAACTCTATCATAGGCAAATAGAGGCAGATTCCCACAGTGAGCACTACTTTACTATTAATTGTTCTTTAGTGTCAGTAATAAATCTCTTATTACTATATGATGTTAAACCACATATGCCTTTGAGGCATTCAGTAAAAAATGTATCTCTCAGGATCTTTTAATATGGCCCTCGGTGATCTCTCAGTGTCTATGCTAATCGAAGTCAGGATTAAAAACGAAGTACTAACCTCTCTTTGTCTGTATTTATTAGAGTGGGGAGAGCTTGGTTACTCTTATTGCCTGTTCCCAACTGCCCATACGAGTTGGCTCCCCAGGCGTAAACTAAGCCCTCATCGGTAAGTGCCAACGTGTGTGCATATCCACAGGCAACCTGTACATGGAAGGAAAAGTGTCATTTAGCTGAGTGTTGACTGGAATAGATGATAAAAAAACAGCTCTATGAGATTTCTCTCTCTCCAGGCTCTTACCTGAACGATGTTGACACCTTGGAGAGCAGCGATCCTGCATGGGGTCTGCTGATTTCCATTGTTGCCCAAACCCAACTGTCCATTGCAATTGTAGCCCCAACCATAGATCTAAAAATGGGACAAATTCATGCACACATTATATCAGGGCATTGGTTGGTATGAAAAAAAAATCTGTTTCAATTAGCTTTTATCTGAATATATTTTAATTACTGTAAAAACTTCTTTTTCTTAAAGCGGTCATGTATTTGTCCTTGCAAGGAATTACTTAACTATAAACTGCGATGGACATTGTCATCTCGATGGAGAAAAAAAACAGCCGCTTTTGGATGCATGACGGGTCATTAAATCAGGGTAATACATTTGTTTCAAATGATCTGGTCAGGAAGACTCTGTATGTTTAAAAAAGTAGGCAAAAACATAAATTATTATCCATGCCTCTAATGTACAAACTGCTTAATTAATGGACATGTTCTGTTCAGGTGTGTTACACAGTTGTATTAGCCAGTACCCTTAAAAAAAAAAGAAGTATGAGCTCCTGCCAAGAAGTTGACCAACTGAGAGCACCGATTCACAGTAAACATCTGCTGATTCATGTGACCCATTACCTCTCCATTGTCCAGTACAGCCATAGAGCAGAGCTGACCACAGGCTATGTTAACCACCACTTTGTTCTGCAGGCAGCTGCTGACACGGCGTGGTGTCGGCTGGTTGGCAGTAGACCCCGAGCCTACTTGGCCAGAGTTGTTGTAACCCCATGCGTACACCTGAACACAGAGATGAATATCGGAATGTCCAAACAGATACACAGATTAAGCCGAAAGAAAGTGATAATGATAATAAGTTACCTCTCCATCAGTTGTAAGGGCAATGGTGTGGTGGGAGCCGCAGGCCACCTCTGTCACTCTCTTGCTGAGGAGGTTGGTGGACACGAGGGCAGGGGTCAGCCCGTGGTTGGTGGTCCCATTGCCCAGCTGGCTGTAGCCATTGTGGCCCCAAGCAAACACCTCTCCATCTACAGAGCAGCCAACAAACTTTCATTCATGTTGTCTCAGTGGTTAATATTTCATGTACAGATAAGAGACAGTGGACGTCACGCATGTAAGTAAAGACATCTGGATAAAGGGCACATTAGCCGTTCCAAATGTGAACAACCTCGTAACCAGAAATCTGAACCTGAGATTAAAACCTGCAATCACTCTTAAATGAATTGACAGCTCTTGTAATAGAAGACCTGACACCAATGTTTGTTATGCTTCCCCACTGCTGTTAAAGATTTATTTACACCACTAACTGGAGTTAAGTAAACTATATTTTGAAATCTGATTGGTTGGGAAAGAAAATACGTCTTTTTCATCTGAGTTAAAATTACATTATGTATGTGAATGCAAGTCTAATGTCTATGGTCATGTAGTGATTTACAATAATTGTCTACTATTTGATGCAACATTTTGTGACTCCTTTACCCACAAATTACAAGAGGGTCACCGCTGTACCAAAACACACTGAACTGCTAAATGTCTGCATACAAACCTGTCATTGTAATATAAGTTATTAGCATCTGTTAACTATTTTCGCACTATTTTGTTTTTTTAAATCGGGTGATTTTTGATAATTTACGGGCAGCAACACCACAGCATCATCATAAACCCAAATTCTAGACATTTGCATGCATCAGCTTGTTGTTAGTGATGCCATTCCTGTGCCTCCTGAGGATATTCCCCCTCTGGGACAAATAGAAGTTTTCTAAACTGGATTACCTGCAGTAGCGATAACCACATGCGGTCCTGTTCCATAGCTTAGGGACACAATCTTCTTTCCACACAAGACATCAATCCTGCGCGGCTCAATAGTGCTTTGAAGGTCTCCGAGCCCTAAACAGCCGCTGCAGTTGGTGCCCAGAGCAAAGACCTGCAAAGACCAAACACCACAGGATGGAGTACTGATTAAAAGTTTAAAAAAAGACTTAAATACTACACTCTGATGTTTACTCATAAGTATAGACACCCCAGTAAACAAAATATTTGTCGAGAGGACATACTGGGAGGAGACTACATAATAAACACTTTGTTAGTATGATTTTAATTATTATTTGAAATGATGGAAAAGTCAGAAGTGTGAAAAGTAATTTCACAGTGTAAATAAAATGTTATATATATATTTATATATGATAATCATTTTGCATTCCACTATGCAACTTGGCCTGCAACCAACTATATTTTCATTATCATTTAACTGCATATTTTGTTTAGTTGGTTAATTGTCTATTAAGTCTCTGCATTTTTAGAAAATAAGGACAAATGTCCCTCACAATTTCCACCAATTTTCTGTCAGTTGACTAAATGATTAACGAACTAATCATTTCAGTGCTATTTACACCCAAATGAATCAACACCTGCGACCAAAATGTAATCATTCCCGAGATTAAATTTCAGAAATACATGAGCATCTGATTTCCCTGAATGTTTGCGTGCTGTGTGAAATAATATCAACGGCAGTGAAAACTGCACAAGCAGACAAGGTGGAATTGAATGCACCCAACCATTTCAAGTTAGAAATCCACCCAAATATATATGTATTTTCGTGTCACAACTGATTGCTCCAAAACACAAACTGTTTGGGCCACAGGGACAAACACATGAGCCAGGGTGGCAAGATGAGCCACACTCTACACCTTTCCACAGGATAAAAATGGAGCTTGCTCAGGTATTAGGCCTGTATGGCTAAAGATAGCCTCATTCTATCTGCTTATCCCCGTGCCTGGAACTGCACTCTGTATCAACCCAAGACTGTGAGAGGGCTGTGGCATTTTTCTATCCACTTCTTTGTATAAAAAAAAAAAAAAATCAAAAATCAAACCAATATTAAGAAAGGAGAGTCTATCAAGTCTTGCAGCCCATCTCAATGTAAACAAGAGGATTAAAGCTGTGCTTAAAGTGTTACCTCATCATTGACTGTGACATAGAGAGCTTCATTTGCAGCACTGCCAAAGACACAAGCCTGCCGGATAAGCCGTAGTTCCTCAGGAGGAAGGAGCGCAAACACTGGCCACTTCCCCACGTCCAGCATACTACTCAGCTGTAAAATGAGGAGAAAACACAGTTAAATAGATGTTAATAAGAGTCATCCAGAGAAAATATATATATATATATATAGATACTGCACGTGTTGAACACAAGCTGGAAATGTGGGGAAAGGCCTTCATGAAAAGATGAGATAAAGACTTTGTTTAACATGTGCACATCGCCTTAACTAAACATTGTACTTTGGGATTCTTTAAAAGAAAGAATATTCATAAGGAAAAGTAAAATGCTGAGTCACAGTCAAGTAGGAATATGCTTAACATGTAATGTTGCAGCTATTCCCTCTTTGGTTAATAAATTCTTGATGGCATACAAAGTACAACTATTGTTTTTACAGTACAGTTAAAACCAACCTGATAGATGGCTGACTATTTAATGAATAAGCCATAACACGCTGTCAACTGGAAATTAAGTAGTTGTATAATCTGTAGCACAGACAGCAAATGGGCACAGAGCCTAGTTTTGTAGACAGATTAATGCACGTGTGCCTGTTGACTGAGGTAAACCCATTACCGTGTGTCAGGTTATGTTTTGCTCTACCATATCTAAGGCCTAGCACAATATTTCCTCTACAGTGGCCTAACCATATGTCACGGATACACTCTTCTTTTGCATTTAAATCATGATGCTCTCATACATCTCTTATACATTAGCCTGAATAAACTGATTTGATATGGGACTCTTGGGCTTCTGTGTGTGTGTGTACATATATATATATATATATATATTTTTTTTTTTTTTGTCAATAAATCTACCTGTCTGTCTGTGTAATACTGGCTGATATTCAGCTCTGTATCATTACTAACAAACTTCAGACGCTCTTAAAATTAACTTGCATATCTGGCAACACTATGTGATTGTCTGTCAGCCAACAACAACAACATGAAGTCGCACTAAGTCTGGACCCAGACCTTCTGGACTGGACGCAACCCCACCCAGCTACACCCAGCTACACCCAGCTGTTTCTAGATACACAACACTTCAAATCAACGAAGGCTGCAAATACACAACGCGAAGGAAACCGAGCACGTCGCGTTGTAACACACGCAGCCTGAGTTTAGCTAGCAGCATAAAAGTTGCTAATGTAGCATCTAGCATCGGCTGTAGCCTAGCTACTAAACTACCAGACAATAACTAAGAGGCTAATTAGCCAAAGGGGAGTTGTTGCTGCAGGCTGACGCTGATGGATCAAACTGTTGGCGTTACCTTGCTGTTGTTCTAGCTAGTGCTTCGTCCGCGGTGTCCTTTTCTAATAAGTGAGCAATGAAGCACCGACAAACTGTCAGCCGACATATTTGGCGAATCAAGCCGCTGGTGGAGTCATCTCGGCAGTCTGGTATGACTGTAACTTCACCTCAGCTGCTGTGGTAGCACTTAGTTGTGGTTAGCTTTGGTCGCTACCGCTGCCCCATCGACTGAAAAGCACTCTCACACACACAAACCTCCGTACTTCCTGTAGTTAGGTGGTGCGTTCATGACGGTCGGAGCTTGGAACTTCTGGTGCTATTGACAAAAATATCAAAAGCTTTCTCAGCAAGAATCATTAACATTAGCTGACTATTAGTAATAAACTTTGCAACACTCAAACCGTGTTTTGTGGCAAACAAATAAAGTAAAAAAAAGATTTCGTTTTATCCAATTAAAATCAATCAAATAATGCATTCTTGTTCATTTTGACTATTAAAAATGGGAGAAGATAAGCTGAATGATCCTTAAAACAGAAATGTATAATTATAAATACAGTAATTGTAATTAGAATTTCCATTTTTAAAGTCCTACCCCGCTTAAAGCAAAATTTGAAACCACTGAGTGATGAGTACACTGGAGAAATACTGTGCAGCTTATCTAATTTGTATAGTCATATTGATTTTAGTTTCATAATACCTAAAACCTGTTATGCTAAACTGTATTTACTTTGGACAATTAACACCATGCATTTAACATCAAATAAAAAATATAAAAAGTATGCATCTGATGCAGGTGGCTACTTTCAGCGTAGTTTCTCTTGCACAATTATTTCTCTATTTAAATGTCACTGTATATCTTCACCCATCCACCCTCTGTCTGCTTTTGAGTTTTGTTTTATACTGCTAAATACTGTATAACAATTCTGTAAAATGATCATCAAGTATATGTCAGACACTTGAGGCTGAATTCTCTTGACATGTCCTTTCTATTCCTCCACGGAGCTTTTCACTTCAAATGTCATTGCCTTCTTTAACAGAAACGTGTATGCTGTATCTGTGTGCTCTTATAAAGTCCAGCAGGTGGAGCCATGGATAATCTTGTCATAGTGTATGTGGATGCATGACACATTGCACCTGTTTGTGCCAAAGCTTTACAGACCGTCATTAAACACAATTGGGTTTCATTTGAAGATAAAATCTAATGTTTGGATCCAGTCCAGTTTGTGCCTGTGACAGTAAACTGTGCAGCAACATTTCAAGTACACACATTTCCATTTTCATGTGCACCTTTGATGGATAAATAGTAGCTCAATACATCAGAGAGTGCAAACAAATGTGAGTGCACACATTTGTTTCATTGATAAAATAAATGCATGTAATTGAAACATATAATTTTAATGCTGTCAGAACCTCACTATCCTAAATTTCACATTTTCATATTAGATAGATTGATAGATAGATACTTCACAGGTGTATCTATACTCAAGGGTAGCACTAGTAATGTAGAATACAGTTCTAATATCTGTCAAATAATTTTGACAATGAAAGACATATCAATCAATGCAAAAAAAATAAAATAAAAACAAAAATATTCTTGAGACTTTGAGGATTTAGCGGGAGGGCTATGGGAATATTTTATTTAATCAAAAAATACACCATTAAATTAAATTTCTATGTACCAATTTCCAGTTGACTTGTTTGAACTTACTATTCCTACACAGTAATTGTGTTTTCCACACAGGAAAATACAAATGAATGAACAAAACCAAAAGCAGCCTTTGAAGGCGATTTGATGCCGTTAAAGTAGGCAGGATATTTCAAATTAGAAGCAGGATATGGTTTAGCATCGTCTCTGCACGTCGGTGTCTCTGCAGGACAAAGCTGAGCCTTACAAAGGGTGATACAAACAAATGAGGTGTACCTGCTTTGCCACATAAACACGTACAAGTTCCTCTTCGGCTGAAACGTTGCACAAACCAATCACAGACACGTCAACCTTAAGGTCTTCCTTATAAAAATAATAAAAAATATAGGTAGACAGATCAGATTTATAATTACCGTGCTTGACCCTCACCACGTCCACTAACAAAATCCAAACAATGTGACAACATTATAAATGTTTCTCTTCCCTATCTTGGAATTTGGGATTCGTCATGATGTGCTGTAATACGCATGCGCACAGAGCCCTGTAAGCGATGGCGAAATTCCTGACTTTTATGCGAGGAGCAGGGTTGGATGGAAAGTTATCTCGATAAAACTGGCAATTAGGCTAACGCTATCGATACTTGGCACCGTCACTGTCGCTCGCTAGTTACTTCGATCTGTTTTAGGTGTAGTCAACGCGAGCGATCGTCGTGCATATTACGAGCAAAGCACATCTTCATCTTGCTAACTATTAGCTAGGTAGCATTAGGGAAGCTAACGCTAGCATGTCACATTTAGCCTTGTCTTGTGTTTATCTAGGTAGCTAGCAAGTTATCCGTCTAAGGTGTTGCAGAGAGTAGCTGGTCATTGGACTTCGCTGACGTTGAACATTTCGGGAAGAGCTGCAGGAAAAAAAAAACATCACTGTTCATCGGCGTGTCAGTCAAGACTGCTGCTGCTGTGCCGACTGAGTGAGTGAGTAACGTAAGCCGCGCTGTTGATAATAACTCATTTGTGTTGCAGACGTGTTCATGCTGTCTTCTCGTAGGGAAAACTCTAAATTAAAATCTACGGTTAGCGTTAGCTCGCTGCTATGCTGTGCTATAGTTAGATAACGAAAAGCTATGACATAACACTAAGCACACACACCTGTAGCTAGAGTAAACAATTGTCTTGGCTGCAAAGTAGCTAACCCAGTTAGCTGTGGTCAATAAGGAACATTACCTCTGAACATTTCCTTTAATAGTAACAGTGGGACGTGTTTGATATAACCGAGTTCATGTATGTAGTTGACAGACCTGCTAACGATAGTGTTGAGAGAGGCAGAGCTATGGTTAGCTTAGTGGGTAACTGGAAGGCTAAGTCAAACACATGCACTAAATGGATAACCAGCTGTTACACTGACATAGGACAACATTTAGTCAGGTATTCCAACCAAACCCCCAAATTAGCTTAAAACCTGGGTACTTTTTAGCCGTTGTTAAAGGTGACCAAGGTACCAATTCCCAAAGCATTGTACATTTGAAGCATGCTTTTCTTCTGCATCTTTGCCCATGCTTTTGTCTAATATCTAACAATGAGGTATAGACTGAAGTATTGGCCAGACAGAATATCTTATTACCCATTGTACTCATTCGGGGTGTTTTCTCCATCTCACAAAACTGTAACTGAGAAACAGCTGTTGTGATCTTATCCAGCCAGTCAAATATGATGTGCAGTCAGGGCAACAACAGATGTTACCACAATTTCGTTATGGAAGTAATGTTTGTCGTGCTGCAACAGGAAAGGCTTTGCACGGGCTTTAGTGCAATTCAGCCACAACAGGAGTTTACTACCTAAAGTCAGCTGGTGTGTCTCACTGTTTTTTTTTTTATTGGAGGTTGTGGTAATTCTGATTATGTATCAGCAGCTGTTTTTAAAAAAAAACATTTTTAGCACAGGTTACATGGCACTCGTGCAGCCTCTATAAAGATATCTCAAAGTATTGGAGCATAAAAAACACCTGACAATCACCCATTCGTCCTAATTAAATGACCACGATCATATTTGTAAAATGAACTATGAAATGAACTTCCTGTGTGAGAATAGAAAGCCACTTGAGGTTTCACCTACTGTGTGAAACGTGGTTGGTTAGGGGAAAATGGAAATAAGAGTGCTGTGATCCGTGATCCCTTTTTTGTTACTTCTTTCACTGAACTCTAGATAACAGTTTTGAGTATGTTCAGGGCAAATAATTGTAATTGACTTACTTGTAATTGTCTTGTGTTATAGAGTAATGTGCTAAGTGATTGCAGTGACTGACTGGGGGTCCTAATGACCAGAAGCAGCCTGCCATCATCTAAAGCCTACTGGTGATACTAGGCTAATCTCATGTCGGCCCTCTACTGTAGAAATGGTTCCCTCAAACCCAGTTCATTGACCATCACACTGTAAACTGTCTTTGCTGTTTAAGCTTAAGGAGGGGAGGGGCTAAAGCTAACAGATAAGCCAGATCACTGTGAGGTTTAGGGGCGCATGCGCTAGATTGTAATTAGGTTCAAGGACACATGTTACATTTCTCTCATGGTGTTCTGTTGTGTTTTGGCAGGATTTTTGCGAGCCATGTCATCTTTTTATAAGTTCTTCACAAGTGCTCAGTCCTCAGTGTGACTCTTTGTGACCCTTTAGTCTTATTTCACTGCACCGTCTTTAAAATGAAACTGCATCTTCCCTGGATACTCTCATAGCTTTGACTCAGTTTATGTATAATCCCTCTTGATTGATTTGCATTGGTTACTTGCTTGAATTTAGCAGACACTTGAATATCTCATGGTCAGCTTTTCGATGTTAGTGTTGAAGAGTGAAGGATTCCTTAGGAGTTGAGCAAAAGTCAACTGGACTTGTTGAAGGTACTTGAAGACGTTTCGCCTCCCATCCAAGAGGCTTCTTCAGTTCTGAATTCAGTTCAGCCTCTTGGATGGGAGACGTCTTCAAGTCCCTTCAACAAGTCCAGTTGACTTTTGCTCAACTCCTAAGGAACAACTATGACCCGGATGTCTGAGAATCTTCACAGACAAGTGTGAAGATGGACAGCAGGGGCTGGGTACTTGTACTTGCTATGCAAAGTATAGAGAAACTTCTTTTTTCAGTTGAATGGGTTTTTACATATCAACCAGTTTCTAATTACCTTCTCCTTCTTATGAGCCACCCCCCCTGAAATCATTGTACAAACAATATTCAGATCTTATGCTTAGTAAGTTGCTGATACCAGTCACCTGACAGACATCATGCCTAGAATGTCTAGAATCCATTGAGAGGGTAATCGGGTGCAGTGGAGGTTTTCCTTTGGCTTTTATCTACAAGGTATGTTTCTATCCTTTAAAAGAAAATTAATCTGATCAGCCCTCTCTTTGGCCTGTGGGCAGGCCTGTTTAGGTTTTGATAGAATAGCTGGCCTAACCTGGCCGCTCATTGATGCCATCAGAAAATATCTGTCCAAGTCAGCAACCGGGCTGTGTGCCAGAAAATACTGCCGGTGCATGACTGGCAGTGGAAAACAATGAATGTGTTTGGAAATTAATTATGGTGTATGTCAAATTTCCCCTCATTGCAATTCAGGTTTGTCACCATGTCTTCTGTGGAAACAGTTGCATTTAAAGGTTATTTGCCTCATGCCTTAGGCTATGTCTTCTACACTAAAGAAGCAGACGTGTGTGTCTTATTTCCCTACAATCTTATCTAAATAATATTTCCAATATTTGTTTGAATTGAGAATTTGTTATTCTCCCATATTGTTTGTAATCTCTCTGAAACTCTGCTTCATCAACACTGAAAACTCGACTATTCTATTAGCCTTTCTTTGTGCTTTGTAATATATTATAATTGTATTCTACTATCTGTATATCCCGTATATGTCATTGCTATTTAATTATTATTATTATAATTATTATTAGTTTCGAGGGTAAATGTTGTTCTGGCTTTAAGACTCAGGATGATGATGATGATACCATAAATCCTGGTGGTCCACTTTTGTACATTTCTGCTGACCGTCTTGGCTTTGTTGCAGGAGTACCTCTTCAGTGGTGTGAATGAGGGAGACATGGCAGACCACACCCCACCTCTGGAGTCCGGCCAGCTTCTCAGCCCTGAACTCCCAATCCTGGCCTCACCACCACCCCCATCCATGGTCAACGGAGAGGGCCCCCAGCAGGTACACTCACCTTTTGCCCTCATGACTCTCTGCTGTTAGTCACACTTGCTGCATCAAAGCTATTATGCCAAAATTGATTTTTAGCATTCTGCCTTGTAATTGCAATTGAAGGGATTTGTTAGAAGTGGTGCCACCAGCTGGTTTTGTCTGTTGTTGGCCTTAAGTCTTCAGTTGTTGAACTGTTGTACCTCTATGTCGCTGAGCCAACTGTGGGAAAATTAAAGGTGCAGCGTGTGGGAGATCTATTAGCAGAAATTGAATATACATTCATAACAACTTCATTAGTGTATAATCACCTGAAACTAAGAATTGCAGTGTTTTTGGTAGCTTAGAATGAGCCTTCAGTATCTGCTGACAGAACAGGGCCTCTTCCACGTCCACCATGTTGCACCAGCATATTTTTACAGTAGCCCAGAACGGACAAACAGGGACAAGCAAACAAATCTTTTGTGTGATTTACGTTCAAGTAGCAGCTTGAATTTGGTGACACGAATGCATTGGCTGGAAAAAAAACGAAGAGGAAGACGAAAAGACAAATACCATTTTGTGTCGTGACAAATAGTGGCTTATTCCTATTTGCTTATGTGGTATTCATACCAGCACACAGTATCTAGCTGTTGTGTGAAACCTGGTGTGTTTGGTGGTTTCGGATGCTAAACAAAATATGCAGATATAGTTCTCACTCAGATGAATATTGAAACCATGCTAACGGCTTTGTCTGCACTTCAGCTGCTCATGGAGCATATTTCATAGGCAACAGGTGCATGTTAGTTAGCCTCTCGGTTTTGAAAGCAGCCCCTGCTGCATGGGTACAGGATATGGAATGATATCCCCCACCATGTCCTGTCAGTGTCAGAGTGAGACTGAGTGGCCCTGACAAGCCTGGGTGGTTTCCCTGTCATTTTGATGGTCATCAGTTTGATTTTCTTAAGTTTCCGTGACTTCCTGGGGATAGCATGGAAGCCACAGTGATATCTTTCCTGTCATTTCCTCCGTCTTATGCAGTTCGTCTAGATAAGACCTGCTAATATTAGCACTGCCCTATAAACATGCCTTTCCAGCCGTCAATTTCCACAGTGGAAAAACCCTCACCTGAATCAGGCTTTGTTCACGTGGAGATCAAATTTAGCTGGTTGTGAGGGTGTTGTTCTCATGGAATTCAGTTACCTTACCACCTCCCACAAAGGTTACCTGATTACCTGTGCTTGTCCCCTGTCAGAGTTTACAGTATTTTATGAGAGCCTGATGAATAAAATAACGCTGTTTGAGCCTGGCTTACATCATTACCACCCTGCTGCTAAGACCAATTGGAGACACTGCATGTTCATGATCGCTGAAATGCGTTGTAATGTGTTTTATGAGGAGGAATAACATGTATCGGATAACAGAGAGCAGTTAGTATGTTTTTCAAACCACAGCGTGATGACTTTGTTTTTCCACCGGAGGTGTTTGTGTATCCCTCTCAGACATATCGATACCCAGATAGGTTGTCTACAAATGGATGCAGAAACAATTCATTACTATTGAGCTAAGATTTGATATGATTATATTTCATGTTAAACAAATTATATGAGGTTTGAATGGCAGTAGCTAAAAACCATTATCACCAATGGCTAAATAGCAAATATTAGCAGCAGAGAATCTTTTCTTTTGAGTACCCATTACCCAAATAAATGCAAGAGCGAACAATGGGCAGTGATAAACAAGGCAACTCTATGGGTAGTGCTCATTATTTATGTATTTTTCACGGAAATGCAGCCAGAACTGAATATTGTGCACTGTGGTTTCAGGGTCAGTATCATCCATCTGTAGCCATCATATTAACAATGCTTTATGGGTGCATGTCCTTGCAAATCAAATGGCTTATTACTTCAGTTATTACCTTTGACCATGAGGAGCTGGGTTTGAGTGTGCAGCTGCTCATGCTAGCATGTTTGGCTCGCCTCAGATCGGCCTCTCTTGCAGGTAACAGTAAAACCGATGCTGAAAGCACATGGCTGTCTCCCATTACGGGGGTTTTTAGTACCTATTTGTTTGGTTCTTTAGTATGGCGAAAGAGATTTAGCGTGAATTAATTTACTAGTTAACTAATTTCATAGTGTCTTGACTCGGAGCCTTGATCCCAGATCCTGATGCAAAAAAAAGACATCCATTTTGCATTGTTTCGACACAGGGCTCTTCAGGGATTGTTGCTTGAGCTTTGCTGCGAGTAAGATGTAGCTTATGTGTGTAGTGTGTCTGAGGAGGTGTGTAAATAACATGACAGCTGCAGAGTGAGGAGCAGGAACCACTGGAGGGGTCTGGGCCCTGACAGAGCGAGGCAAGACTGCGGTGACAGTGAAGAGGATTCACAGCGATGGCTGACCCCTCCATTTCTGACCTTTAGTTGGAGAAGCTGCAAGGACACCTCATTCTCTGTTCTTGGTTTCTTTATCCCAGTTTTGACTTGGTATTAACGCTCTGTTGGAGCAATTATTCTGAGTCAGAGAGGAAGCTGTTGTCTTTGGGTCATTACCTGAGATGATTCTTTTTTAGAGACGACTTTGGCTAGTATGATTCACTGCCTCCATCCATTTAAACCTCCCAGCCCCCCCTACAAGTTTTCCTGCTCTTACTGTTGGAGCTAAATTGGTAACAGATGAATCAGTCTGTTTTTGTCAATGTTTAAGCCCAGCTAATGGCTTATGTACTTAGCTGCTGTCTGTGCTGACGGGTATGTATGTTTTCCTCCATTTTGTTCATTACTCTTTTTAATCAGATTTGCTATTGAATGTTGTCATGTTCTTTGTGCTTGTGTTTTTATGTTCTTCTGTTTTGATGGCTTCTAGGTCTGTGTTTCTAACCTGACAGACTGTAAGTGATAAAAACACCTTTGAGAAAAATTTGATGAGCTGTTATTAGAAATGGTTCATTGGCAGTTATTTTCACTCTGGTCTAACTTCTTGCTGTGCAGTTACCGTCAGTTTTCCTACGAATCATCCAACCTTTCTGGAAATATATATAATTACAAGATCTTTCAAAGCAGCATAGCAGCACCTCTGAGGAGTAGCTCAGAAAGAACAGTCAATGACGGAGTACTTATGATGTTTTTCAGCTGCTTTGAATTTCCTTTCTATTTCAATATGTTATACAAACATAAGCATGTCATTTTTAAAACTTCTCCGACATGAGCTGAGATTTGTTCTGTATTTGTTCGAATACTCAGCATTAAATAGTAACTGCAAAAATTGAACAGGGAGCCACAGCCATGAGTTTGCGGTCTGCTTGTGGCTAGGTGCCATGCGTGGGCTAATGTTACTGTGGGATAGTGAGACCTCACTCAGCCGTCTTTGGTGCTGGCCTTGTATGCTATAGCGAGACACAGGAGACAGAGCCTTGGACATGTGCCCTTCACGAGTTGCCAGAGGGCTCGAGATGTTGTGACAAAAATGCAACCCACTCTGCTTGTCTCCCGGTCAGCCCCTGAATCATCCGTGAAGATGGGGGTGAGCCCACTATTTGTCAACTGTTGCGAGGAGGTGGACAGCATGTGACTCAGCAGTATTTAGGACACGTTATTCTAAGCCAGTGAGACAAACCATGCCATTATCACTGCACCAATATTCAGAACAGACACAAGCACTGAATATTTCACCAAGTGAATCAATCATAGCTAATACTGAACTGAACTCCACTTAATAACCATTCAAGTACAAGTGCTGCGGTTGATGATCTCATGTTGGAAATTCAGGAAGAGCACATAAGCCAAAATAGCCAAAATGTGAAACAACCATGGCTTTTTCTAGAGCAGGTTAAGTGACCAAACACAGTGACCATCCTAGGAAGTGCCAGGATGCTGACCTGGAGCCGAAGGACAACTCTGACAGAAGTACAAAGTGCCATAGCCACGATGAAAGATCCCTCTGGAAGGAGTACACGCAGTACAGCACTTCACAAGTCTGGGCTATGCGGTAGAGGAGCCAGATGGAAGGTACTCCTGAGCAGAAAAAGCACATGACAGCATGCCTGGTGTTTGCAGAAATTCATGTGAAATTTTCAGAGGGCATGAGCCAAAAGATAATGCCGTTTGATTTAACAAGAAATGAACAGTTCAGCTGCAGAGGAGATCTCTGTATCAGGAGGACTACCACAGCCTCATCACCTATCTAATACCAGCTCCATAATGGTGGCACCATCAGACTGTGGCATGTTTTTTTGTTAGACATTAAAAGCAGCATAGACCAGAGTTGTGTACAGGCAAAGTCATGAGTAAAGTCCTCTTTGTAGGAGCATCCTTTTTTATCTGGTGGCTGATTTGACAGTGACCCTAACCATACACCCAGATCAATACTGGAATGGCTTCAGTCCTTGGTTGACTATAATTTAAAAAAATGTAGAAAGAAGTCCAGGTGGTTGAATCATTATAAGGATAAATATGGCAGATGTCATTGTGTTTTTCTTTTTTGTACTTAGTATCATTAGATTAGGTATAGGGTTGAGTATAGCACACATTCAAACCAAAACCAGTACTGGTACCTGGAAGTCAGTACCTGTAGCCAATGGTACCTACTTTACTCTCTCTATAACATAAAAAAAAATCACCTGTAAAAATTAAGTCCTTTCCAACAACAACAACTTGTATTGTGTGCATCAAGTTTTGAAAAGTGTAACCACACTTGCGACCACTTTGAGCTCACCACAGCCCTGACTGTGTTGGGTATGAACAAACTGCAGGGGTGACGTAGTCTTCCTCTCTCTCTCTTTCCCGCAAACATATGGGCCAGATGGGCTCTCAGGTACATAAATTTGGCACCAATTGATTAAATATGAGTCAGTTCTTGGTAGTACCGACATAATTTGATTGCTACCCATTCCTATTTATGTATATGAAATGAATATCACCATATAACATCAACATGATATTGCCCTTTTAAAACATAATGCAGAAATATTCACTTAATGCAAAGCTTTAGTCAATAGTGGTTCTAGAGTCCATATATATATTTAGATAGTGTGTGGAAACATTAAAGCCAATTAACATAGTTAACAGAAAGCTGGTGCTCAGACTTCAGATCATACATGGATAAATGAATATGTGCTGTGATAACATTTTGTGGTTCTACCTATAAATACATGAAACAGATGTACAAGGACTTTATACAAGCATTTTTTTTCCGACGTCTGTTTCTATCCAACTATCCTGCCGTGCAACGTTTCAGGGGATCCTGGAGGGTGGAGGATCATCAAATTGCCTTGAATTATCATTGCACACGTAAGCGTATGCCATCAGCAGCAGGGAGACTGTGTTAGTTCCTGGCTAGTTCCGACGCTGGCAGGATTTTCCTTGTGTCATTTGGCTCCTGTTTCCTGTCCACCCAGCTGCTATGTCACATCAGCGCACAGTAAACAATTAAGAGGAACAAATAGTGAGAAACCTGAACTCTGAGTCACCAACGGCTGAGAAACGTCAAAGCTAACAGCCATGAACGCACAAAGCAGGCCAATTCTCTTGGGTAATAAAACACAGCAGTGGCCACCTGTGTGACACTGTGTGCTAATTGATCCACACTCTCTTTGCACAGGGTTAGATGCATGGACACAAATCTTTACAACGGTGGGAACAAGATTTATTGTTCAACTTTCGGACATTCTGTTCCATGAATTTGTTGCAGTGTATCTGAGTTTCATTATTCCTGTTCTCTTAATGGTTTCTTCGTGATTTCTGCCATTCAGAGCTCTGTTAAAATGATCACCCCTGTTGAGAATGTGACCAGAAAACCATTGCACATTACAGTGCTTAGTCATCTGTGTGAAACGTAACCTTTGCAGTATCCTAGCACTGTTTCAGAGTCTTTCCACTTTCAAATGAAGTCACTGTACAGTTCACACACATTCAGTAATACACTCATTCTATAGCAGGGTCTCGGGCAGAGCTTGAATGTATTTTACATTAGCATTATAAATATATTTATTAGAGCTTGGCCTCAAAGGGACACAAGAGCTTGGTTTGTGTATGGGTAAGGGTAATTATGAGGTAATGGGTGGATTTATCAGAAGAGGAACGTCACTAAATTAAAAATGTATTTATCTTTTATTGTGACCCTTTTTTCCCAGCAATTATGCATATGAGCCTGTGCTATTTTGTAAAACAATTACCCTTTGTGCTAAATGTGTAGTAGACAATACTGCTCAAAGCCTGGGAAAACTAGAAGTTTTGCTTCTGTTGAATGTCTAACTTTGCTGTAACACTATGAGGCAATTCTCTGAAATCCAAAGCTAAATAATGAAGAGAATATCACCTGTCCAAACATAAATGAAAGAAAATGCCTGAAAAAAATCATAGTAACCTGTCCACAGTCTAAACCTCAAAACACTAATCACATCACACAATACAGCACAATATTGCAGTTGTAACTTAGAAAGGGAGAAAAAGAACATTTTGGCCAAGATCTGATTCCAACCTAAGGCTGGTTATACATTTTTTTTTCTGCAACACCAGCCAGCATTTTTGCAGAAATGTCAGCAAGCAGCAAAAAATGTGCTTGCTACATCAGGGTGCTTGTTTTGGTAGTTTTATTTCATGTTATTCAGCTGCTGTGGCTGGTGAAAGCTGTGCTGTCAACAGTTGAATAAATGTAATCTCAGAAGTTGACTTACCAAGGAGCTGCTGTGGAGCATACTAGTCTAGCCCTGCCAAAAAGACAGGAAAAGCAGCACAAAGAAAAAAACCCTTAAATCGGCCTAAAGGGGGCGCTATCCTGATTTCAGATTTGATCCATAACTCCATGATTGTAGTTGTTTAAAAAAATCCTTATTTCAACAGATTCTCAGCATAATGATCACAACACGGCATCGTTTTGATCAATGCAAAAATGTAATCCCTTTTTCTACTGGTTCTTTTTCCCATTCTTCTTCCTCCAAAATAGATTTTTAAGTCATATTTCCCTAAACTGACCTTACTTCATAAGCCCATTATACTTGGACCTTTACTATTGCTGTTAGATGCTATTTTTTTAAATCAAATTCCTTAAATCTATCATTTATTTTCATTTGACAGAGTAAAACAAACTGTAGGGTTTCATTTTGCAGAGGATGTGCCATAGGTGCGCCGTTTGTGCAGCAGTATCAGTGACGCAGAGTCTCTGTGAACTTGGCACATGCTGATCAAGTGATCAGCGCTGTCGCTTTAAGGAATGATCCATTTAGAATGAATGAGGACAGATGTTACAGAAGCAGTGAATACTTGCAAGCTCTGTTTATTGTGTCGCTGTACAAATGGTGTCTCTGTTTTGACTGTCAGTGGGCTGCTTTGTGATCTTTGAAGACGGTAGAGAGATCGAGGGTGCAATTGTCGCCAGCGCAGGAGCTCTGCAATTGAACTCCCACCACCTCATCTCCTCTCACATCGATCGGAGTATTAAAAGAGGGTGTATGGCATGTCACTCTGTGAATGGGAGAGCGAGCCATAGAGAATATGAGGGGGAGAGAGAGAAGGGAGGGAGGGAGAGGGACTGTAGCGTAGTCGTATATGTCAGCCTCAGAAGCTGCGTGGGTCGCTCAGCTCCCTCACGCCATTGTTGTTGTTGTGAAAAAAGGCAGAACAAAGGACTCCCCACGCTATGGAACCCTTATACCTTTGCCGGCTCAGCTGTGCTATGATCACACCCTGATGGAATGCTATTGAAATTAACCATATTAAGGAGCACAGCAGGCGTTAACTGAGCTGGCACACAGTCAGTGACAGAGGCAAGAGGGAAACTGAATAGCAAAAAAGGCATCATCCAGTCCTTCTCATATTTGGTCCTGTTTTCTTTGGATCATCCACCTCCTTTTCCGGAGAGTGGCCACTGCTGATAAGGTTTCAATCCCTTCTCTGAAGGTTTGGCGCGGACATCGCTGTGGCTTATTTGTTGAAGGGGTTGCTGTGGATACTGACGGTAGGGAGGCTGCACTGGAGCCAGAGGCAAGAGTGAACAAGCCGCCTGCTGCAGAGAGTGCCGCTATGGAGCAGATGAGGCTGAACCAGGCTAAGCAAACATGAGATTCATGCCACACTTGGTGTGAAGGCTACATCCAGCGCAAGAGACTAAGCCTCATCCGCCTGCATAGCTCCCGCTGCGCTTCCTGGATTTTGTGCAGGAGTTGATGGAAGTGGAGGGTGTAAAGGATCAGCCCAGCCAGATGTGTTAGCATCGCAGGTCATGTGATTTCTCATGAGGGTTGGGTGAAGTGGTGGAGGGTCTATAGACCCTGGAGCATCTGTGACTGCGTGAATAGCGACGCCTGAATGAGAAAAAGCTATGCGGGCAACAGTAAGTAGCAGTCAGATCTTTTGCAAGCAGAATTTCCTTCCTGCTGGTTTTTATGTACATGCAATGAAGGTCTCAGTATTGATTTCAAATGTAACTTCCAATGTGAAGATTAAATTAAAAAAGAGGGATATGGTCTTAGGGGGGGGTGTTTGCTTTGCACAGAAGAGGGTGGACAACAAATATACACATGCACCCGACTGAAGTGCCTAGACTTTGATTCAATTAGACCTCCCTTGCCCCTGCACCTCCCCCCCCCCAGCTTCCCTCCCTCCACCCGCCACCACCACCATCTACACTTGCTGCTGACGCTGCCTGTGTGGGTGTGTATGAACATACGAGCTTGTGTGTGTGTGTGGCAGTCAAAGGGCTCTTTCCTCTCCCTGCTGAGCACATGAATGGGAGCAGTGTCAGAGATGGAGGTGCTGATGATTTCTGTGCTTGAAGAAAGCCATAGCCAAAGCCCTTTGCCAGGGGAGTGTAGATTCTATGACAGCGACTTCCACAAGAGTGAGGTAACTAGCGCCCACACACATTGCCGGGCAACAAAAACCTAGTTATATGTGTTCTTTTGGAGTTTAAGAATGAGTTAATAGAGTAAGGGTATCTTGATTGTATTAACATAATCAGACCTGTTGATTGGGGGGGGGGGTCACATTGTCTTCAGTTAATGATTGAAGTGTTATTCAACCTCTGTCAAAATAAGGTGAGATTGTCAGAAACATAGAAATGCTGGGCAAAGTTTATTCCTTGGACAAAATTCACATTTTCATGAGGCCTTTTCTTGTTCAGTTCTGATGCTCAAGCCTTTTGTAATGACACAATCAGGATGACTCAGTGTTGGGTATCAGCGTGTACCTGATATTTCCAACCGTCATGATGGTTCTCCATGAATGGACTGAGATAGTAACAGCTGAGAATTGTTAGATTCATGGTTAAAGCTTAACAATGTATTTGAAGCCTGATTACTCAAGAAGACGAAAAGTTTTTTTGTTTTTTTTCTCTGCATATTAAAACTAGACACAGGAGAAACACTGTAGTTACAAGTCATGATTGCTTTGACATTTTGACATTTGCCACAGTCAATATGTTGAAGTAAGGTGGGTTGAAATAATTCTTTTACTTCCTGTATTTTTCATCTTTCATCTGCAGGCAATATGTTGAATGTTCCTGAAGTGTACAAGTTGTTCTTGTTATGTTTTTATATATATATATATATATATATATATATATAGTAGAGACTATTTATCTTGTATCAACACCTACTTTTAAGGTTATCAAGTTAAAAATTCAACTGTCATTGATTAAAAATGAACATCTGTTTGAAATTAGATGGATGTAGAACACGAGCTTGTGTGTGTTACTATTGATGGATTTAACTGTCCAGTATGGAGGTGGTTATAGGTTTCACACTTGGGTCTCCCATTTAAAAAATTCTGTTAAATGCTTTTTTTGCAGTTTAACGATTCTTTAATGGCTAATGCCTGTTTTGATGGACTTTTGTACTGGTTATATTTGGTGTGATTGGAAGGTGACCTGTCCACAGATTTTTGTCTACTGCACATATTTTAAGTTGGCTAAAGCACTAGTTGACAGCTTTGTGTGTTTCAGTCCTTTTGATGATGTGTTATTTCACTCTACCTGTCTTTGCCAGTGTCACATACATATCACTAGTCTCAAATATGCTCTAAATGGGGGGATAGATATTATTTTTTCCCACTACAATTATCACTCGATCGTATTGTCAGTGTAACACCAAACCACTGAGGCTGTTGGGTTCTTTTCAGGGGAAACATAGCGACATGTAAAATTGCACGGGCACAAAAAGAGCGTCAGTTGTAATTAATGACTCACTTTAGAGCATGTGTGAAAGTGAACTCAGTCAAATGAAATGTTGCTTTGTTTCTCCACAGGTAATCCTGGTGCAGGTAAACCCAGGTGAGGCCTTCACTATTCGACGAGAGGATGGTCAGTTTCAGTGTATCACAGGTAAGGCCACTGGTCTCTTCCTACATGTATGTCTTTTCAGTGTGATTCTTAATGAGAGCGTGTGTTGTCTAATAATCCATTTTTAAAATACTGTAAAATATATAATTTCTAATACATATGGACAAATATGTGGACCCACATTCATTCTTTAAGTCCTTCACACTGCCACTGCTACAGTATATTAGGTAGGAAAAGTGCCGCTGCTCCAGCAGATGGTGGTCCAGTGAGAGCAGACAACATATTGTCACTCTGAGTTTCAGGGCGTTGTGACCGCAACACAAATATCCTCTGACTGCACTCTTCACAAAGCTGTAGATCTCCAGGAAATGTGTGGCTCATTTAAAAAGCTTACTGCTCTGCTTACATCATCGCATCTATGGAAATCTAAGTGACTCGTCTAAATTAATTAATGTAGCAAATACTCAATATAGTGAATGTCTCAAAATTAATTGCAGGGTTTTCCTAATATTGATGTGTTCCATGTGAAGTCACATGGAAAGAAAATGAAAGTAATGTTCAGTGTAATAAAAAGCTCCTCTGTTATGCATGCATAACCTCAGACAGCTCTTCAGATGTGCAAACCAAAAACCTAAATAAATGATTTTGTTATTTTCTTAAAAACAAAGCAACATGGAATCTTTAATTTGGTCATCTCTAAAAATACATACCCCTACAAAGAGAACGATTATGTAGCTGACAAAATATTTGACTAATTTGCATTTTTTTTCAAGAGCAAATGCTATTTAAAACTAGAAAAGAGGTTTTCTCTGTACATTTGTGTTCTAATGAATAACATTTTCATCCTCTGAAATGTACTCGGCTGTAATTATGACAAATCAAGAGGCTTCTTTTAAATCCCAAAAATTGTCGTCTAATCATGAGATTGCTAAAGGTTCTTGCGGGTAACAGCAAATGTGATGTAGGTGCTTAAATCTGATCATATTAACAAGTGTAAGATTGAAATAGGTGTAGGCATAATCTGATTAGCAGAGCCATAATTTTGCTTAACCCTCTTATTTCCAGCTATCACCTTCAGCATGGATTCATTCAGTGTTTTTCAGTGTGTGCGGTAAGAAAGTGAGGGGGTAGGCCAGGATGCATTGACGTATTTTTACGGATGACAGTCATGTTTCACAGCTCCTAGACGGCTCAATGACATAATTGCATTTAATGGTTCCAGACAATATATTGAAATGTACAGCTCGAAAGAATGTATCGCAGAAATGCATCAATGTGTTGAAATTGGATGTTTTTTTTTTCAAGCAACACTGAGCCGATCAAGCTTGATCGCATTGATTCACATTACACGCGCTTCATATGTAAAGTAACTCAACAAAAAGGAGTTAATTAGATCTGGATACTGACATCATCAATAATAGGCAAAGCATGTAGAAGATAATAGATTAAAAACACAGTCAAAATGCTGGCTGACCCGTACCATCACCTTTAATTCAGTTGTTCAGTTCAGATGTGTGCACATCACCGCATCCACTGATTTTCATTGATGTTTTTATTACAGCACTTCCCATACTACAGATTGCGTCACCCCTGCATTTTCTTTTCCAAACTGTTGGCATGCTGCTCTTCTTTTTTTAATTTGACAGATGATGGAATGAACTGTACACTGATAGACCATCTTAATGTAAAACAACCATATGGTAATTACAGTGTATTGGTAGAGGACTTAGGGCAGAAAGGCGGTGTTCGAATAAGATGCGTTACACATTCTTATTTGTCCTGATGGCAGTCATTTCCTTTTTCTCAATTGTTGATGATTGCGCTGGCTTTGTGACAGCAACAATGAAGTCTGGCTCCAACACATCGCTGACATTGTCACGGAAGACAGCTGGAAGAGTTGTAGGAGGTAGAGCTCTGGGGCCATAATTGTAAGCAATTATGATAAAATGTAGTTGCCCAAGAAAACATAGATCTGAAAATGATTTGCTTTGTTTATGGCGAGCTCGACAGACACCCCTCTGTGTATTGACATTTCTGTGAGCTAACTGGCCACTCTTTTTGTCTCCGAAATCTTCACTTGGATTTGAAAATGGAAAAAATAAATATAGGATAACATGATAAAGGTTTGTGATTGAATAATGTTAACTCACCCTTGTGACTACAGCAAGCAGGTGCTCAACATTTTAGCATAAATGTAATGACCAATATGTAGACCACTGCTTACTATCTCACTGTTGAAAGACAGTTTCTTGTCTATAGCCTTTGAATATGCCTTGTGACGTCTGTGAATGGTACAATAGGCCTGTTCAATAGGCCTCCGGCATCCAGGTTTAAATGACAAAGGAGCAAAAGTATTAATACAAAGTGATGCTGCCAAGACAGGGAGCCATCATACAGTTTGCTCACGCAGGGGCTCTTCTCCCTACTCCTGTCTGACAGAGCTCTCACACCGGCCCCCCATTACGAGCTGAGTAAACCTTCCTAATAGGGAGCGAGCATACATAGTCTCTCCATCAGAAGAGAAACAAAGAGCTGAGAGGTGCCACATAGATCAGTGTGACTGCTACTAACTGGCCTGTCACAGGGTGCACTCATCTCTCTGTGACGTGAATAGAGGGATGACTCACCGCTCGCGGTGCAACAAGGAAAGAAGAGTGTGTGCGTGCAGGCACGCATGCATGCATGCATGTATGTATGCGCATGTGGTTGGTTCGGTTTGTTTTGTGTTCACAACAACAGACTTTCCCTGTTTGCTTAAGTGTCTGCTGTGCATATGCATGCTTTCACCTTTAACCCTGGTTTACACTGACGGGGACATCGTGACACAGTAACAAAGTCAGAATGGTCTGATTTACACACACTTTTCAATATTTGCTCTATCCCACACCAATTCGTGTATTCAATCATGTATTTTTAGCAGCTGGATGTGCGTAATTGCCATGTTAGCGCATGACAGACTGCTTAATGTGAACAGACAATCTTGTAAAATGCAGTTTATAGAAGGCATTTGCCTTTTTTGATATCTGCCTTGGAGGAGGGGCTTCAAGAGCAGGAGGCTAATTAGAGTGGCCATTTAGCATCTTTGTGCTCGCCATCCTCCTTGCAATAAGGGGATTTCTGTATGCTAGAGGACATGCCCTCATAGCTTCCATCAGACCCCTAGCGCTCCCCGTGTTGGTCTTTCTTAGTGTCTGCCACTGCTGATCTGAAGGCTTACTGGCACCAAGTGATAGACCACCTGATAAGTTAGGTGACTGATGAGGCAAGTCAGCATCAGGACCATTGGGTTGATTAGATCCACTTCTTTATCTGACTTAGCCTGCCGCTGATTCACTTTGGATGATTCAGTCTCTGGTTGATGGCTAAAAGCACCGTCTAGTCCATTGGGCCTATTGAGCCTGAAAGAGATGTGCCTCCTCTCACAAAAGCCGAGACAGCCATTCTGGTATCTCGACAGGGAGTTAAAGAGTGTGTGTGTGTGTGTGTGTCTGCACATTTGTATGTGCGTGCATACACCTGGCTCAGTTTGTAGCCATGTTGGCAGTGTCTGACTTTTCTCTCTATTAGATACTGGTTGGTCAGTCTGCCCATCTGTCTACTTGTCCCTTATCTCTGTGCCATAGCTGTGCAACACCTCATCTCATTCCTGATGGTGCTGCAGATGTGCTTCGTCTATCTTCTATCAGAGGGACTTGAACCTGTCATGTCCCATGTTCCTGAAACTGTGCAGCCAGTGCACTGTTGAACATCTGACACAGTGTTGAGGGTGTATCCATGCTGTCTGTACACTAGTATAGTCTGTGTTGAGAGAAATTTCACTGCAATTTACTTTTCGGAAGCTCCACTGCTACAACAGACATCGTCCATTATTTGTCTGTTGTAGACAAGTTTGAGATTTCAGGATTGAGTGTAAACAGTCCGAGTGGTATCATCAAACTTAGCTTCTTGAGACAGTTAGAGTCTGGTTATGCTTGGAAAGAAGTGGGTTGTACAACATGTTGCCCAACATAAGGAAGCTATTCGACCGCCTGACAAGCGTTTTAAAGGACCAAACTAGTGCCTTTACAAGCAAAGTAAGTGGACAGTGGTGTATGGCTATTGGGAAGATTTATCGCAATTCTCAGCTGGAAGTAATGCTTGGAAAAATCAAGATGATAGTGAGTGGACATAAAAATCTTAATTCTAACTGGACATAATGATTCAAAGGTAATTTAAGAGGCAAAATAATCCCTACGTAACGGATGATACACTGTGCAAAAAATCCAGGCAGGAATTTACTTTCAAGTAAATGATCAGTCTTAAAGTTAGTACATGTCTGCAAAAACTATCAGCAGTTTCACTAGAAAGAATATTCGTATCAGCTTCCAAAAACCATATCCTTCCTTTATTCATCCGACCTCTCATTATGGCTTTTGACGCTCTGTCTCTCCTCATCCCTCTCCTCATTTCCCATCCAGCTATTTATTTGAAGAGTTTACATTGCGGCTGCGGAGTGGGCAGCAAAGATACCAAAACCATCATGTAAGAGTGGGCCTGCACTCGGGGGGCAGGTGATGCTGTATTGTGCTTCCAGTGGTCAGCCAATCATTTTAACTGGGCACATGCAGCATGTGAAAGTGATTGGGCTTGCATGGTCGTATCCATTAAGGTTACAACCCATGCGCAGGATTGTGGGGTGATTTTGTGCTTCCTAACTCCCTGCAGCCTCTCCCATACAAACCTCATCCCATATGGTTCACATAATTGGACAGCAAACATCAGACACACTGGCCACATTAGCACATTATTTTTATACTCACCACCTCCCCCACCTAAGTGCAAGTACACAAACGTGCGTGCGGATGCATACACAGGCGCGGTTCATTCACAGCTTCTGCAGTGAGTAGCTCTAAGAATGACTGAGCTTGTGACTCATTCTCCCATTGCTGCGTTGATACCAAGGGGGAGGGAGAAAGGGTAAAGAGGATGATAGAAGATGATGAGGGGGAGGGGTGTTCAAAAAAAACCTTTTGTTTTTCTTCTAAGTTTAGTCAGGGGTGGGATGTCCGGAGCAGGGCGATTTCACATCCACTCAGCTGTTTTTGTACTTGTTAAATTGTCAACATCACTGGGTTTGTGAGGTTAGCTTCTCATCACTGGAAGAGACTGTGGTTTTAGAGTGGAATTTTCACATCCTGAGCAGACCCAAATAATTCATTATTTAAAAAAAAAGAACATCTTTTTTTCTGTCTTTCTGTCTCCCTTCCTCCATTTGTCTGGCTGAGAGCAGCAGTAGTGTGATGTTCTGTAATAAGCACAAGCATGAAGGTTACTTATTCCCTCCCCTCCTGTAAACGTCATTCATGCCTGTGGGGTTGCAAGAACCATGCGGATGCCTTAAAATATCAGGAATTCAGACAAAGTTTACCAACACCTAAAAAAAAAGTGGCTATTCTTAATAAATTATTTCCTTGTTTACTGTAAAACTTCCTCCCTCAGGCTCTGGTTCCGCTCACCTCCCTCCTATGTGCCTGGATTGCCATTGGTTGGATGCTAACTAGCACGAGAAGTAGCCAGGCCAAGGACGAGCACACACGTGCATGGCTTCATAATCTGCTAATAGATTTTTACGCTTATTGCAAATTACAAATCAGTGATGGGAGACCTCTCCTGCCTGCAAAGAAAATGTGCCATGCCATGCAAATACAGAACCATGTGCGCAAGTGCTATAAGTCACATTTAAGGTTAAGCTTTTAAGTTGCAATTAAGACTTTTAGGTTTTCTTGACAGTTCGGTACTTAGCCTCTTTTCCTCAGCTGGCTGTAATTATTAACCTCTGTCAGTTGGTCTCATTGCCCATCCTCTCTCTCCTCTTTATTAGCTGATGGAGACAATTTATTAGCTCTAATTAATAATCAGGCTCGCTCCAACTTTATAGGCTCACACTTCATCATGTTGCCATTGAGAGTGCATCGAGAGCTGCCATATGAAACCTCTGGCTTTCCACCTGTCTCACTCTCGTCCTCAACATCTGTGTGGCGCTCTTGATTTTTACACCCTTCCCTGAACCCAGTCTTAACCCAACCCGGCTTGTCTTCTCTGCTTCTTTTTATGCTCTGTATCTAGAGTTTATTTGTACATCGGATTAAACCTGACAGTTTGCTTGAATTGTTGCCGTTTTTTCAGAGCCGCGTCTGCCGAGTTTCCTCTGTTTGCAGAATGCCTTAGGGAAACTGTGTGAAGTCCCACTTGAGTTTGTTTGTTGTGATCTCTCTCCCTCCTTATTTTTAGAGAGGAGGAAACAGGTGGGTGGTCAAAGTGGCCTTACCACCCTTGCACATCTGTGTATTTGTATGTGTGTGGACATGTGTCTGTCCTTTGATAAATCTGTCCCTCGGCTTTCTCACCCAAACTGAACAGTTATCCCCATCTCCCCACGGCCCCCTCCTGACTCAAACCAGTTGATCCTGTCGACCTGGTCCAGGAGGCGGCAGGTGAAGACGGGTTATGTGATGTTGACAGGATATGATGGCGTTCCCAAAGTGTTGCCTAGCCTCTGTTTACACTGCCAGAACGGGCAGCTTGTTTGTGGCTATTCTTGGCTCAGTGGCAGCCTGCCGTTTTGTGGTGGACGACTGATGTTTTTCCCGTGGCTGCTTCCTCTGGAAGGCTGGCACTCCACGGCCACGTCAGCACAACCAATGCTTCAGTTGACTCAGGCGGAGGGAAGGGGAGGGGGGAGGGGGGAGGGGATGTGGCCTTTTCTATCTGATCTCTGTCAGCACTCGTGCGTCAGTCTGATGTAAAAGAGTGGGTGTCTCCCCCCCCATTCTCCATCCTGCCTCTCTTTCTCTCTCCCTCTCCCTCATAGATATGTTTGCCTCCCTCATCCTATGCTTTCCTCTCCAAGTCGGTACACACAAAGCCTTCCCCAATGGACAAACAGTGACATATTGAATGCTAATGTGATCTGGCACCTGGCATAAACACAACATCATTTATTAGTCTTAAAAGTGAGTGGAATTAACAATACACACTTTGAACTCCCACTCCAATGATATTGTAATTTGAAATCAATGAGGGCAGAGGCAGGGTGGCTGCTTTCAGTCATGCTCTCCCATGCTCCCTGAATTGTGATTTTTTTTTTTTTTTTTTGTCCTTGCACACCCTCAGTCTTAGGTAGGGAAATGACTCACTGTCTATCAGTCTGCTGGCTCGGTGTGCCGAGAGGGGCTTCAAAGCTCTTTGCCCTTTTGATTTCAGTATAAGAGGCCTGCTTGCTGTCTGTCTTGTCCAATGAAGTTTATTAGCAGGCAGACTTATACAGTATATTCCCAAATGATTTTTCTACAAACAGTAATAAATTGTGAGACTGTCTGGCATTAGATGGTAACAGTTTAAAGAGTTTCAAGCAGAGGTCATCTTCCAGCCCGCAGTATGCAGTGACTACAGCACTCTGATGACGGTGTGTCCAATACGTTACATTATTAAGACAGACCCTCGCTTCGACTGCTTTTTATCCATTTCTCCCATTTAAAACTCTTCCTCTTATAAAGAAGGGCAGAGAAATGTTCAAATCTTATTGTATAGATTAAGTTTTATTGAAAAATAGCATTTTGTACCAACCTTGGACACTAACTTAACACAGATAATACAGCTTCAATAGGAAAACAGTGTGGCTATTGAAAGTAAGTGCAAGACTGGAGGAGTAGAGGAAATCTGCAAAGATAGATACTCTGAACTAAACTAAACTGAGAGGTGTTTTTAATGTTCAGTCTACCCCCGGTATAAATGGGGTGGACAAAATATTATAGACACCTGTCATTATTGAAGTATATTGACGTTGAATCAGTACTCCTTTAAAACAGTTTCAACACTTACTGAAGTTTCAACCCTTCTGTAGCATTCTGTTGCATTAGACTTTATTCATTTGAACTGCATTTACCTAAAACGACTGTCCATACTCTCCACTGAGAGGTGGAGCCTGGGCCTCAGCACCTGAGGGGTGGTGCTAGAGGTTACAAGTGGGAGGTTTCGATATGTCATTAAACAGGCCAGCCTCTGTAGTCGTGGGTCCAGTATGGCTGCTCACTCAGAAGTGTCTTCTCCCTGCTTACGACAGCTTTGACAAAATGAAGGAAAATGCTTCCTCAAGCAGGGTGCCAGGAGGTCAGTGTGTGTTGTGGATCTTTTTGCTCTCCTGCATGACATCTGACGTTGGGGGCCCAAGTGTTTATGTCTTAGGTTTGTAAGAAGAGAAATGTGCGAATGTGCAAACTTGGCACAGAGGTCCCTCTCTCTTTCTCTCTCCCAGGCTTTCTGCTGAGCTGTCACTTCTCTGAGCTGAGCTAAGCCGCTACACTGGCCCCAACAACAGAGCCACGCAGGAAACTTTGTTGTTTCTCAGCACTTTTGTAAAGTGGTCTTCTTGCATTTGCCAGTATTTTGAAAAAGCCCTTTTCTGACTTTTCTTACTCATAGGTATTTAAAAGATGAAATAGTCATTGAAAATGCAGCCGGTTTAGAGGAGTGAATCGGATGTGTGGGGATTTTCCTCCCAGCGGAGGTAATGTTGAAGGCCGGCTCTGGTGAATACCTGCAAACTGTCATATGAGATGGGTGGCAAAATGGGAGGCGTTGTTATGATTGTCCAGGAAGTAAAAGTCCATGTTTTATCTATGTAGAAGGCTGAAGGTAACTGGCAGTCAAAGCATTACATAAGATCAGTAACTGTACTGAAATACATCTTTTTGATTCAAATGTAAAAGCACTGTCAGGCTGCCACGAAAACATTAAG
The DNA here is from genome assembly GCF_042242105.1 of Pempheris klunzingeri. NCBI lineage: Eukaryota > Metazoa > Chordata > Actinopteri > Acropomatiformes > Pempheridae > Pempheris > Pempheris klunzingeri. Next base: position 6,103,083 of record NC_092015.1, on the reverse strand, counting down.
AAGAAAGGTGTCAAGAAAGTCTCATCTGATCGCTAAGTTTCTAAGTTGGGGATCTGGATCAATTCATCAGCTGCTGCGTGGTGTTTTGATGTATTATTAATTTGCTAAAGGTCTGGTTTGTATTTCTCTCTGACATCTTTGTAATAGCAACAGCCACTGATATCCCAAGGTACTGTAGTATTTTGCTACAGCACCTTGTCAGTTGCTTTACTAAACTGATGGAAAAACCTTATTTTTCCCTGAAATATTTGTAACTGATGGCTTTAACATAAACCAATAGTAACAGCTGTTACTATGCTGACCCACGATGAGTTTATCGTGTAAACAAAGCTTTCAGATTTTGGTTGGAGCTCTGTTTGTTTTTTTCACGCATGTGTGTGGTTTTGGTATGAAAGCATTTCTTGGTTGTTAAGTCCATGCTAGGGCTTGAATGAATCTGGTCAGGCTGGTGCTGAAAGTTCGGCCCTGTGCACTACTCTGATAATCTCAACACATTTACCACAGATGAAACCGCTGTTTGCCCTAAGAGAAAATGTTTGATCTCGCTCCGTGTTTCCTCACAGGTCCTGCTCAGGTTCCCATGATGTCTCCAAATGGTTCAGTGCCTCCAATCTATGTGCCTCCTGGATATGTTTCACAGGTATTAAACACACTATTTCCAGTGTAGTGTCCCTGATTGGCATCTCATTGAACTCTGAGCAGCTTTGATATCTGCTCTCCTTGCTCTTGTGTGTTTCCTCATAGATCATAGAAGAAAACGGAGTGCGGCGGGTTCTGGTTTTACCTCAGCAACCAGAGTTCCACCCAGGTGGCCACTCCCCTCTCCACCACCCTCCACCTCCACCCCATGCCCACCTGCCTGCCTTCATCCCACACCCTGCCATGATGCCCCCGCCACCCCACCTGTACACGGGCATCGCGGGGGGTGTGGGCGACATGAGCTCTCAGTACATCTCCCAGTACCATCCAGCTCATATCTACTCAGAGCAGGGTGAGTTGGAGTCAGCAGTGTCTGGGCTGCATTGTTAGATTAAGATGTTACTCATGAGTCCTCAACTCTAAATTCGCACAAGATATACAACCAAGGCATGAGTTAAACTGTTAAGTCTCACTACTGCCCTGTCTGTTTATTTGTTGTTTCATAGGAACATGTAATTTTGCCTCTGGCTGCCAGACGGGCCTTTTTTGCTCTCCTCTCCGTGTCTGTACGAGCTCACATATGTTGCCTTCTTGTTCCCTCAGTCTCTACAGATTCTCACTCCCAACATGGACGCCCCCCGTTTGTCCACAGAGATGACAGAACCAGCAAAACATATGAGCGTCTGCAGAAGAAACTGAAGGAGCGTCAGGGAGGCGGAGGAGGAGGGCAGGTGAAGGACAGCCCTCCTCCTTCGCCGCAGAAGACTTGCAGTAGCCCCCCGACAGTGGACATTCACAATGGCGTCGGAGGGAAAGGCCTCGAGGCGGAGCAGGGGCAGCTCAGTCATGCAGTGGCCGGCCCCGACAAGCAGACAGGCAGGGGGAAAAATGGAGAGTCAGGAGGTAAGGATGTTAAAGGGTAGAGATTTGTCGAGGTCTGCCATTGGGCTGACACACAGAATTTTCCGGATCTTAGGAATGTGCTGTGTTTAGGCATAGTGCCTCATTAGCTGCAGCAGCTGGTGGCATTGAGGGATCAGCAACATGGCCAACATTATTCTTGATTACATGAACTCTGACTGCTCATTAATCATGGAGTTTAACACTGCTACTTGGCGACACCAGTGCATAATTAAGGAATTACTGTACTGTCAATTTTGAAAGTGGAGTGAAAAATAATTTCACCTCATGAACTCCTGAAGATTGCTGAAATCTAGGAATACTGCAATATGAGCAATCTACCACTAATGGGGTGTTTGAAGAGAACCATGCAGTTATGGACCACTGTTGTTGTTTTTTTTACCTTTTACAATACCTGGAAAAGAGTTATGAAGTTGTTGCATTCTTTCAGAGGTGGCGACACAAGCATACAAATGTGCTAAATTAGCCAACGAGTTTGTGAACTTGTGAAATGTCTGTGACTGGCAGGAACACTCTCATGATTGCATCATTTCTTTTCACTGCAATGCATCGCATTCAGGTCTATTGAGACTGCTGTCAGTAGCAAAATGCACTGTCACAGCTGTCACTAAAACCTCACATTTCCTTAAGATACAGCATGTGTTCTTTATCTTTTCGACCATCCATGTTATTTTATTTAGTCAGCGTTAGTTCACCATGCAAAAGGTATTTATGATACCCGATAACATATAGCATAGATGGTGCAAAGTTGCACCTTTTGCTACACTGTCCACGAAGCACACGGACAAGGTGTTAGGAAATGTCGCAATAACAAAATGAATATTACAGTGTGCCCAAAAAACAGCTAAAACAATTACAGACAGAGAATCAGTCAGCATTAAATACAAACTGCCAGGTTATTAGTCACATGCTTTAATTATTTCCTCTCAGTTTTGTTTTCATTTTACAAAGCTGGTGGTGATTTCTGTCCATGATAACCTGTATTTCTCTCCTCAGAGCTGGACGAGGAAGCTCAGGCGCTGCAAGCACTATTGAGTACCATCAGTAAACCAGTGGTTAGTATTCACTTCTGCTACATTTCATTGTCTAATTGATACAATTTGCATGATTTTATGTGACTATTAGCGCTGTGTTTATGAAAACCTCTAATGATGCAAATGTGTTGCGTCATTAAACATTATATTAACATCCATGATGAATTCTTGCTGTCATCTTGCTAATGGAGTCAGACTGCTGACTAGCATCCATGTGGGGATTATTATTCCCAAATGTGCCACCAAACAACTATGCTAGCAGTTATTAAAAGGGTTGGGCTTTGCTTTAAAAGAAGTACTAATTTTTAACCAAGTGATTAGCAAGCTTATGGTTTTATACAGCTGTTTATTTCGTCCTGAAAGATTAAAGAACTTGTAAGACAAAATAAAACATTCAGGTAGAAATATACATATATGCAAAAGTCACATCTTTTTAATTCTTTGAAATAAGCCTTGAATGCACCTGGTTTAATGGTGCTGGGCTCACAGCAACACTGTGGGTAAATAAAGAGGAGAATGGCTGTTTTAACAGCAGCTGGATGGGAATCAGTTGAACTAGAAATAGAATTTGCTTGACCTCATATAACTTGGGTTTGTCATACACAGTCTCTAAAGTCTGTACTCCTCGTGAAAGTAGCAGAACAAGTCTATTAGAAAGATGATGGATAAAGTTAAGGGGGGTTGTCAAACACCGGCAGGGTTCAGCTTCAATGGAAAGTGTGTTTTTTCCATCTTTGCTGCCACACTGGTTTGTTAAAGGACTGAGAAGCTAACTGTGGGAAGTAAAGGAGTAAGGTGGGCCCCTTAGGGCAGAGGGGAGGAGGTACAGACTTGACCTGATTGAGTTCTTGCACATATGAATCCCCCCTGCAGTGCAGCTCAGGCTATTTTTAAATCTCCTCAAAACAGAATGAAAAATCTTAGGGTTGCACAGCACATCCCTGCCACGTACTGAAAACCTTTTCCCAAAACGGCGTCAGCTTGAATATTTTCATCCCTGTCTTTTTTTCCTATAGAAAGCATTTGTGATAGGTTTGTGTTGAATTTGGAAATGTAAGAAATTGAAATTTTCTTTATTATAAATGTCTATAAGACTTGAAAACATGTTACAAGGCTAATTACCAGATATGACCCTCTTTGGACTTTTGATATGGACTTGTGCTGTTGTTAAAGGAATAAAAGCTTTTGTTCAATATCCATGTTTGATGGTGAGGAGTAAACTTAATAATGACCCATGAAACTTTCACATCGTAGGTTTCAGACACCCAGGCAAGAGGAGCAGTAGTGAGCTGGAGCGCGCCCACCAGACCAGAGAATGAGAATGGCAACGTGGAGGACGACTCCAGCCCCCTGGAGCCTCTCAGCTATGAGGTCTCCATCTCATTTTGCGGCAAAGATGGGAAGTACAAGAGCATATACTGGTGAGCACTAGCAGCAAGATACTACAAGGCCGAACACCAACGGTTAGTGATTTTACACAGACAGTTTCGAAACAACACTAAACAGTTTTCCTTTGATGCAGTGGGGAAGAACTAAGTGCTACTTTAGAAGACCTTCGACCAGCAACGGACTATCATGTCAGGTTAGTATAATCCTTCGCCTGCTTTTGTTTTAACTACAGTGTTCATGCTAAGAGGAACAGTTTGTAAACACTGCTCTTCCTTCCTCAGGGTCCAGGCCATGTGTAACTGTTTACAGGGAAGCCCGTCGGAGGCTGTGAGCTTCACTACTTTAAGCTGTGAGCCGGATCCTCCCAACCCTCCCAGGAAGGCCAGTGGGACCAAGAACACACTCGTCCTCCAGTGGAAGGTAAAAACAGTAGGATGATTGATGGACCTCAGATTTAAAACCACAGTTTTAAGGGTGGAGAAATGGTAGCAGCAGCATATAAGTGACAGAAAGTAAGGATTTATTAAGAACATGGACCTCAGATTAACCAAGCATTTAGTCCATGGAATAATTTGTGTACAGTAATGATATCTAGGTGTCGCAATTAATTTTGTTACAGTGGTAGCCATGGCTCATTTAATGCTGGTTTTTGTAGCTTTACAAAAAAACCAAAAGAAATGGGTTAATAACTAAAAGGATCACCTGGTTAAGATCCCCAAACTGGGAGGGGAAAAAGAGCTAAAGTGATTCTGAAACCACCGTTCCTCAACAACTGCCTGAGATCCTCTTCAGTGTGGTTCCACAGATCACCTCCCAGGTGCGAGTGTAAATGTGTGAGAGTTTAATGCTGTGCACGCTCAGCAAACTTCACTAAATTAATTAAACCATAGAAGAGTGCGCACACCTGGATGGACCTTATTTGTTATTAGTAGTGCTGAACATTGCTTCTTTGTAATTGGTGGCAGTTATGGGAAATGTTCAGCACTAGATTTTGAATGAAGGATGTTGGCACTAAAGCAATTTTAAAATGTTGTCTATGAAATGTCAGAGTTTTCAGTCTGTATGTACTAAAAGTCAATCAAATAACTGGACATTGGTGTTTTAAATATTTATCTGATTGACCTATTATAATCAATGAGTGTATGGCTAATTTACAGACTCCATGTGACAACGGTTCCAAAATCCAAAACTACATTCTTCAGTGGGATGAGGTAATGTTTTATTCTATTTATCATGAGAGAAATGTCGAGCACTGTACTCTTTAGTTTTATGTGGAACTGAGATTTGAAGCGACTTCCTAGAGCTAAAAACCTTTTTCTCTGTAGGGGAAGGGCACTGGGATTTATGAACAGTGCTACTATGGGCCTCAGAAGCAGTACAGAGTGACCAAGCTTTCTCCAGCTTCAAGATACTCCTTCCGCCTTGCAGCCAAAAATGACATGGGCGCAAGGTAGGCGTCTTAGTATGTTAGATTATTTCCTGGATGGCCTGTTGTCCCTTTTTATGTTATGTTATGTTATGTTTCCCTCTATTCACGGTCTCTGACTCTCTCTCTGTCTCTCTCCTGTCCTCTCTCATCCTCTGTTTTTCTCTGCCCTCCCCAGCGAGTTCAGTGAAGTGGTGGACCTGTTCACCTCATGCAGTGTGCCATTGCCACCCTTCCCTCCAGAGCTGGAGATGACGGGGGTAACCTGGCTTTGTCTGAAGTGGCAGAGGCCCACTAGCTCTCCAAAGGAGGATGACATCTACTACATTTTGGAGATGGAGGAGGAAGGCTCGGTACGTCTGTCACAGTCTCTTTTTAAATAGAAAATAGCACTGGTCATTTGAGATGGAACGCTTACAGCAGTTGCAGAGCTTTTATCTCTAAGAGAGTAGTATTGCAGAGTGTGTCTATGTCTTTAGTTGATCTTCAGGCTGCATAAAATATGTATACAATTAACGAAGAACAGCTACAGATTCATAATCAACTAATAATACAATAAACAGACATTTTCTTGTTGATGTGCATACATCAACATCAACATACATTAACATCTGTTATTCATTTTCTGCGCAGCCAAAAAGAAAATTAAATTCAATTTTTTTGCAACAATTTGCTGTATGTCAAGCTGCCACCTGCAGACATAGTGCCTGCCAGGGAAAACACAGAAAAGTTATCCCGTCCCCTGTAGCTGTTTGTCTCCTGGAGACCACTTTGTTTTCTGTGCTATAGTAGCTGTCTTGTAAGTCGTTGCTCACCTGGTTGTTTTCTTTCTCCCTTTTGTCATTTGTCTTTGTCTCAGGGATATGGCTTCCAGCCAAGCTACGACGGCGATGAGCTCTCCTGCACTGTCAGGAATCTCCACAGAAGTACCAAGTATAAGTTTAGGGTAAGGCAGCCCTGTGATGTTTGCATTCAGAGATGGTGATCCACAATTTTAATTTAGGCTGCAGTGAGGTGTGTATGTATGTGTGGAGGGGACAGGCTTCAGGCAGGGAGGGAGCTGAGGCCCACAGTGGCCCTATGACTCATCCGTTTGCAGGATTCTGCCAGCAGGGCGGTGGGCTACTGACAGCATAAACAGGAGGACTCCATCACGTGCAAGGCCCTAGCGAGTAGCTAGTCAAGCAAAGCATTTGAGCCGCAGTCACTTTTTAGCAGGCAGTGATGTGACCAAGTTTAGGGACAGACAAGTCTCTCTCTCTCTCTCTGTAACTGCATGGCTCTCTTTGTGTCTCACCCTCTCACTCAGCCCCCCCAGAGTACTCTTCTAGATTGTTGCTCTCTTGACTGTTTTCCCATTGACTATTTACTAAAAGGCACTGATGAATCACAGGTGACCCTTCAACTGTAACAGATGGGGGGGCCATGTGATGCTCCTGGAGTTAAGCTGAGCAGTGCATCTCAGTGAGAAATATTGGCATAGAATAATAGATAAATTCAAGGCATGCATTGAATCTGAATGTGAATTTGTATAGGTGGGGTCAGCATGTAAATATCTCACCTTTCCTTAAACATTTCTTTCATTTTTGTGTCAGTTCATTTTTGTTTGAACATAGCTTATCAAAACTCTGTTTCACAGCTTGCTTTGTTTTTTTTAAATCAGTCATGGGATCTTTTCCAGGTTGATTTATAAACTGTTGAATCTTCAATTTGGCTTTGTGAAAGCTGCTGTGTGAGGTGTCTGCAATCAGAGTTTGACTCCGTGAGAACGAAGGGGGAAGAAGCAGAAAACCTCTTATAATGGATCAGTTGATGATTTTAGAGACTTTAGGCCAGAAGACCAAACCTACTCTTTGGAATGTGATTCCAACACTGCCAGGGGTTTGCAGTTCAATTCCCACCACGACCATTCATGCTAAATATATATGCAGTCATAATACTCTTAAGGCACTCAGGATGAAAGCTTCAAAATTTGCAATTCAGCCTGCGACTGGCAGCCCTGGAGGGCTCTGACATATTCAGACTGAGTTTGAGCCAATTTGTTCATAGCAGGGCTTGGACCTGTAATATAATTACTATGTATTACAACTGGGAAAATGGAAAAATATTAAACATAAAGATTGAGTGCCAATGTAATGCATTTTTGTTATATGTTGACAAAAAAAAATATATATAGAATAACACCAGGCTCACAGCAGTTTAATTTGATTGCACAAATTTATGCGTAACTATTTTGTTTCACAGCTTGGTCATAGTCAGTTTGGCTAAATTGCTGTGTTCATACTCGAATGAAACAGTTATCAGTTTATGCAGGAAGCTGCACCCAGTTGGCCCCCCTCAGCACGTTATTTTCCTGCAACATGTGACAATACCAACTGCTCTTTCTATCAGTTAAGCACTTAAGAACATGAAATCATAGTAATGCAGACTGATGAGAGATTTAGGAAGCTCACGTAGCCAGAAAAATCCTCACCTCAGCGTTATGAAACATGATACTTACATAAACAAGCAAACTGCTGGATGCCAAAATGCTTGCAATGTTTGCTCTCTAGACTCCCTCCCTTACTTCGATCTTGTCATCCAGCTGTGCAGTGTGACAGGCGGCTGGGCGCTGTGCACGTTTGTCTTGGTGCAGTGTGTGGATGAGCTGCACCCAGCCAGCTCAGAGATTTCCATATTATCGCAAATGTGCCACACTGAGATGCAAATACCACTAAAGCCTAATGCCTCGTTTTTTTGATTGCAATGCTTGTGGCGTCTAAACAGTTGTGCTGAAACGTATCTGCAGATGTGAGGAGCTGAATCTTTTTGATAATGTGGTATTTGTCTGTAGCCATTTTAGTTTCAGGCAGAGAGTGTTAACACCCACTCTCTTAGATCCCTTCATTACCCTTCTCAGAGCCTAGTCAGTGCTTGTTATCAGGAAACATAATGACCTTTATACACTTGCTCTTATTGACTGTCTATGCAAACAGTGGCTAATGTTTTAACAGGAATATTGTGACTCCTCACTGCCTGTTCATGCACTTCCTCCAGGTGGCAGCATACAACTCAGAGGGGAAGAGTAACCCTAGCCAGGTGATCGAGTTCATCACAAGCCCAGACAGACCCGGCAGTCCCTGCAGGCCCACCATCAGAGGAAGAGTCCTGCCCAACAGCTTCAAGATGGCCTGGGGTTAGCATTTCCCACCAATTGCCCTTTTCCTTATAAAAACCCCTGTAGTTGACAGCCTACAAAGGCCAGCTTACATTTTCACTTTTCTCACTGGGCTCTGTCCGACCATAGATGAATTTGATGGAGACAGATGACATTCCAAGTAGTCTGTACAGTAGATGACTGACACTTCCTTCCCTCATACAGACATCAGCATGAATGCTTCCTAAATCTCAGTGGACAAACACATCACTCACTGCTGTTCTGGGCCTCTTGGTCCAGTATTCAGCAGCTTGAGGGGTGAAAAAGGCCCCGTCACTGACACATCATGGTCCAGCTACATTTACATTTCTTACTTATGCCTATTAATGAGTTCTTTAAATTTTGAGAGGCAGCAAGATCCTCTATTGTCAAGATTAGTAGTAGATGGAGATGATATATCAAGATTGAGCTTGCTGTCATTGCGAGGAGACCTAGTTGAAGAACTTCATTAGTGGACTTCGATAATGATTTTATTGTTTGTTTTTTTTTGCAATATAGAGCCCCCAAAAGATAATGGCGGAGCAGAAGTCACAAAGTATGTCGTGGAGCTGTCTGAGGGTTTAAGCGGTAAGTCTTAAGAGGTGATAACAAAGATATTTAATTATTGATGTAAGTGAAATTGATTTTTTTAGACATGTTTGGAGTTTATATTAAATAATTAAAATTGATTTGCAATGTGTTTGTACTTAGGTTTGTCATGGGAGCTGGTTTACTCTGGGCCGGCTTTGGAGCATGTGTGTGAAGGCTTGAAGCCCGGCTGCTCCTACCAGACGCGAGTTTACTGCATGAGCGAAGGGGGGCAGAGCCTGGTGAGTCATTCAGCATCAAGACAAGTGCACACCTTGTGGCCGTGTGTTTCACCTCAGGAATTCTAAGAGTTTGCTGATCAGCTCGGATTTTATTAGATCGCAGGAGAAATGGACTTAAAATTACAAAGCAGGTCCACTCCAGACACTCAATGTATTGACTACCACAGTTTACACAACAATGTAGGTGTACAATATAAAACCTCATTATTGCATGCTGTTTGTCTATTGGCTCTCTTATTATTGATACATTTCTTGGCAGCAGTGAGTCTCAACCACATCCAATGGTTGATCTGATAAATTTTACATGAATAATTCTAGATATGCACTCTATTTATGGTGAGTTTTAATAGGAAATTATCATTCAGCCAGTGTCCTATGTTGGGAGATTAGACTATGCTTCCTGTGTGTAAGTACAAGACAAAGCCCGCTAATCGATTAACCCTCCCTGCATGTGTCAGAGGATGTTTTTCTTAATTAGTTTAGTTCACAGACGCTCTTCATTAATTTCTTCATCAGCTGTTAGTGCATGCATTTATTCATGATGGGACTTGTAAAGAAACATGACTCATGGTGGCGCGATCCTGCCTTTTTGTGCAGCACAATGTGACATAACACTCACATGTTTGCCTTTTGTCACAGAAGTTGCGAGACGGAAAAAAAACACCTATTTTTTTGCTCGCCAGACAATCTGTCTCAATTAACCTACAGCTTTGTAAGGAATACAGCATATTCCTGCGTATGCTGATGCACATTCGACTGATGCATTCACATTTGTCTCCTTTCTGGTCTGTTGTAGCCTGAGTCAGTTTGATAAGCTGGTGAAAATGACAATCTGTGTCCAGTGGGTTTGTGTTGTGTGGGAAAGAAAGAGAGGAGTGAGATTGTCAATTTGTCTTTTCTTAATTGGTGTGTTGTCTTTCCTTGCAAGCTGTCGGAGACCCTGCAGGTCCAGACTCCCGCAGTGCCCCCAGGGCCCTGCCAGCCCCCTCGCCTGGTGGGCAAGCCCAAAGCCAGGGAGGTGCAACTGCGCTGGGGTGAGTCATTCCTCTCTAAGTCAGATCTGTGTGGGATGTATTCTAGCTTCTGTTGATACATTTATTTGTCTAGCGAACTATCTCAAAGCAGTGAGCTTTGATTTTCAGTTTGTACTGTTTTTCTGTTTGTACATGTGTATGTTTGCGTATATACCGTATTATTTTTTCTCGGAAATTCCTTTTAAAGTATATTGATTAACACTGGTTGCACAAATTCCCTAGGTCCCCCTCAGGTAGACGGAGGCAGCCCAGTGTCCTGCTACAGTGTAGAAGTGAGTGGGCCGCAGTCTGAGGAGATCAGGGAGGTTTACCAGGGTCCAGAGCTGGACTGCTCTGTGGGAGGCTTAATGCCTGGCAAAACCTACAGCTTCCGACTCAAGGCAGCAAACAAGGCTGGGGTGAGAAAGACTGTCAAAGCTGATCTATCAGTAACAGTGGAAGGCATTGTTCTCTTGTGCTACATTCTTTCAACCCTCTGACTAAATGTGACTTTAAAAGTCTAATTTGAAATTCTTACAGTGGTATTGTAAAATGTTTTTGTTCTTTTGTGCGGTTAGTTTGGAGCTCTTTCTGATCGCTTTGAGGTTACAACTGGCCCCGGAGCCCCTGAGCAGTGCAAGACTCCCTCCACCACATGCAAATCCCCCAGCTGTGTTGTTGTCAGCTGGGAGGTAAGACCAGAGAAATAATAACACATGCATTAGAGAGAATATATTAGCAAACATACATTCAGCTGCATGATTATTCAAGTGTGTCATCAGTTTAAGTGCTGATGGGCATTCTCAATGGGTGTGTGTCTTCTAGACCCCTCCTTGCAATGGAGCTGCGGTGACAGAGTTTCGTCTGGAATGGGGAGCTGCTGAGGGCAGCATGCAGATGTGTTACAGTGGACCAGGGACCAGCCATGAAATGAAGGGGCTACTGCCTGCAACCAACTACTTCTGCCGGGTACAGGTGAGCCCCAATAAACGCTTATTTACTCAATTTTTTACTCATTTTCATCTGTTCCCACACTAAACTTAGAAACAGAATTCACCTTACAATGAGCGAATCACTTATTGGTTATCACACATGACTTTGTTTGTTTACTGCCACAGTATAAAGTCCAAAGTACAAGCACTACTTGTCTCAGCCCATCTCTAAATATTACACTCTGGTCAGGCTATAAAACCAGTCTTTCATTATCATTATAAAAAAAAATCAATAAAAACCTAACCCATGTGGTCCTAGATTTTGATTAATAGATTTTTTCTTTAACAATTTATTTATTTATTTATTCATTCATTCACTTCATGGCTTGGATAGAAAATACAATCCACATACTTGTTAGGGCTGGTTGAAACCTTTACCAGTCATGTTTACATTGGAACTCCACCTTGTGGGCAAACATGGACGTTACACATGTGACCTGTCACGTCACAAGCAGGAGTATATTTACTTGGTTAGCTGACACCCGTCTCTTGTGGTCGTGCAGGCTGTGAATGTGGCTGGCGTGGGGCCCTTCAGCGAGGCAGTGTTGTGCCAGACGCCGTGCTCCGTGCCCGCGGCTGTCAGCAACATCTACACGCTGAAGGAGTCCGAGCTGCAAAGATACGAGACTCCGGTGGACGCAGATGAAGACGAGGAAGATGAAGAAAGCGGTCCCCGGCCGCCACCGTTTTACTCTCCGTCCACCTGCCTGGGTATTTGCTGGGACCCCCCATGTGACCACGGCTCTGAGATCACTTCCTACCTGATCGACCTTGGGGAGCGCCAGCCCATCGTTGTTGGTCCCGTCAGCAAACACATCATCCAGCATCTGCAGCCTGACACCAGCTACAGGTTGGTGCTTCCTCATCGCAACCTCTAACGGTTACGAAATGTCACATTACACCTGCACTGCGCAACGTTGCACCCTACAAATGTCAACAACAGCTAACAGTTTTGATACTGTTACATCTGAACACTCGCAAGTCACAGAATGTGATACTAATCAACTACACACACGGCGCTCTCCAAAGTAACTCAGCCTGTGATTCTTGTTGTTTATTGTATTTCTTTGTGAGTCAGATTATAAAACAGGTGTATTTCTTACTGATAATTCAAGTTATACAGAGTTAAATAGAATTTCATTGGATTTATATTTTAAAGTCTTGTAATTTATCTGAAATGTCACAGATGTATTTTATATTTGTTTAATTATATGTTGTTTATGTTAACTGCACACAAAACTTTAGTGATTATCAATGAAGTCTGGAAGGTGTTCTATTGATTTGGCTCTACACATTGGACAAATGAAACAAAGACTGAGGTTAAATTATCTGACTTTCAGTTTTTGGCCACAGTGGATGTGTTCAGAACCAGATGTAGAACCAAAGCAACATAAACTGTGTCAATACCGTTAACTCTCTGTCACTTGAGTGTTTCTGCTCAGGTCAGCTCTCTGATGTCGACGTCTCTCTTTTCCATCTACTTCTTCCTCAGGATCCGAATCCAAGCCCTGAACAGCCTGGGAGCAGGCCCCTTTAGTCACACCTTTAAGCTGAAGACAAAGCCCCTGCCCCCGCAGCCACCCCGCCTGGAGTGCACCGCCTTCAGCCATCAGACCCTCAGGCTCAAGTGGGGAGACGGCCCAGCCAAAGCCGCCACCTCTGACGCCCTCCAATATCAGCTGCAGATGGGAGACAAGAGCGGCAGGTCAGTGGGCCATTAGTCAGCCGAGGGGAAGTGGCCTGACAAGGGATAAACTGATAAGAGAGGAGACTAGTGTTTGAGAAAAAGCTTCGGCGAACTGTATCGAGGAGGGCAGAGTACATTGACAGTAATGCACCAGACAGAGTGCCTTTATAAGGAGACAGGAACTGATGATCTGCCTTAAGCCATTGTATATTTCCTGACAGCGGAGTCACTCGTCTCGTTTATTTTTTGTCATCTTTACCCTTTTACTCATTAAATCCTTTCTCTCTCTCCCTCTGTTTTCATGTTCCTGTCATTGCAGATTTATATCCTTGTATAAAGGACCATGCCACACACACAAAGTCCAGAGGCTTAATGAGTCTACCTCTTATACGTTCCGCATCCAGGCCTTTAATGAGGCGGGCGAAGGGCCCTTCTCCAATGTTTACACATTCACCACCCCACGCTCTCCTCCAGCTCCTGTGAAAGGTACAGTGGCAGCCCTTTCTTTCTTTCTTTCTTTCTTTCTCCCACCCTCCTTTTTTCTTTTTCCTTCTCTCCCTCTCTTTCTCTCTCTCTCTCTATGTATCTATCTATCTCTCGGCCCAATGTGGATCGGGTCTTATTATTTTTACAAACACTCACTGACAAACAGACAGCAAGTGCGTTCAGCTTTTAACCTCCGTCGACTCAAGTTCGACTCGCATTTGATTAAGACCCAGCAGCCCGAGATTCACCTGTCGGCTGTCATCATGAGTCGGGTTGTTCAGCACTGTGGTCTGTTCTCAACCAGCCTCTGCAAAGCCTCTTTTGATCCTACGTGTTGAAGTCAGTAATGAGGACGTGGGTTTTATTCTCAGTGCGGCACCTCTTTTGAATCAGGCAGTCATGTGCCAGTTTTAGGTTGGTTTTTTTTCCAAATATTACTCAACACTGTTTATCTCCCCACACAGTGAAGTAGGCTCTCAACCATTAACCGGATGAATTCAGACTAACCATTTCAACATTAAGTTTAAACCCTTAATATTATAACACCACAAAGGATTAAAATCCTCCCAGCCGTAATATTTTTTATTTTATTTTTTTTTTTCATGATTACCAAAGCACTTAACCAGTTCAAAACAGCCATTTTTGATTGTTTTTGCTGAAAATGCCAGCGACCGTGCGTTTTTATTATTTTTGTGAACAAGGTAAACGGCTACACGCAAACCAAACACACGATGCCGTTAGTTGTGTTGTGTTTGTGTCGCATACAAATGACGCCACTGGAGTTTCGGGCCGCCTTGCTGTGACGACCCCACCCACGTTGAGGTGGTAATCAGTTGTAATGGAAAACGCCTGAAACCGAGTCAAGTAGAGGCGAGCAGTGCTAAAACTGTGCAATGGAAAAGCACCAATAGTTATAGCTCTCCTCTAATGTGGAGAAGTGTCATGTCTAGAATTCTCTCTTAATTCATCAGCTGAGTCATTACAAAGCTTGTAATGAAGCAAATAGTTTCTGTAGAAGCTCTGATTAAAACAGAAAGTTCACATATATAAATTAGGTTGGACGTTTGATGTCTTTTTTTGTCTTTTTTTAATATTCAAGAACACAAAGCCACAGCCAGCTTCAGCTAATGTGTTTTTTTTTCTAAATTCAAACCCTGAGGTTTTGTAGATTACACTGCAAACCGAAAAATGTCGTGAGTATTTTTTTCCAAAAGTCTTTCACACATCTGAATGGTGTTGTGGTGCTGGCCTTCACAGAGGAGCCCAAATAAAGCTCAGTTTGCTCGTGTTAAAGGCTTAAAGGTCATTCTATCTAATGGATCAGTCAACCACTGCATCATGTAGTTACCACCGATGTGTCAAACTCTTCCAGTGGCGTCAGCAATGCTTCACAATAGCCATACGTGTTATTTGCATATCCACTTGTTAATATTGTCGTACATGAAGTAGATCTGCAGTAGCTAGAAATCATTGCTGATGAATTTGATGACCAGTGGCAGAAGTTCAGCTATTGAAGATTTGACCTTGTGGACTTTTCATTAAACCTGCACTTTCTTCCTCCAGCCCCTAAAGTGGAGCGTCTGGACGACAACTCCTGCGAAGTCACATGGGAGGCCCTGCCACCCATGAAGGGGGACCCAATCATCTACACCTTGCAGTGCATGATGGGAAACTCCGAGTTTAAACAGGTACTGATGCTGTTGTGTGATGGTGTGTGGTGCTCCCTCTTCATATTTAGTGTCCTTACCTGCAGCTGACCTGCCATTCATCACAGTGGCCTTTTTATGCAGATCAGGATGCAGACGGATCCAGGCCCTTAATGTTTGCACCGTGGCTTTGCAGCATTCAGTATTAGTCACCGCTCGCTTTAAATTGCCCATTATGCAAAGGTCATTGATCCATGAGGTATCCTGGGTGTCAAGCTCCTGCCAGCACATTCATCCCTCTCAGTGGCCTCCAGCCATGTTAGCGTGGAGTAATGGCCACTGCAGGCTTATGCTAATCTCCCCGCATCATATGTGGCAATTGCATCTGGGAGTTGAAATATGTGACCGCCATGGAATATGAGTTTGTTTCCATCCTTATTATCAATCTCAGTGGCCTGGCACCAAAACCCCATTTTTATGAAGGGGAAAGTCCTGAGAACAGGAATGTGAGACTTCAGTCTTTGCACCAACCAGGTTAGTGTAGTTTGGCTGCTGTAAAATGGACAATTTAGTATTTTTCATACTTTTTCTAGTTTGAAAGCCATTACAACACCTGCTTGGTGTTATCTAACCATTACTTTACCAGTCTATAAATAAGCAAAACTGTGTTGAATTCAATTTGAAGGCCTACATCCACAGTTAAAAACTCAGTTATCAAAAAACGTATTCATAAGCTTCACTTAAAAACTTGTGATTGTCTCAGTTGGACAAAAGGATAAGGTAGCCAAGGTGACAGAAAATAATAGGAAAACTGAAAAATAGTCAGAGCTGAAGAGGGATACATAACGTTTTTTCTATAATGAGGTGAAAAGCAGCTTCATCCAGCTGGTTAAAAGAGCGTTTTCACCAACATTAGTCACCAGGTGGAGGCTTATTTGAAAATAATTCCTTAAACCTGTTGAATTACAGTCTTTCACCAGTGATGCATCATCATAAACATGGTGATGAAATGCAAGGATAGATGGAAAAAAACACAAGTCATTTATGTGTGCAGTAAACCCACAATAGCTCACAAAGATGATTGTTCACTCTTTTCTTGTCTTGTTTTTAATCACACCTCTATTCCTCTTCCCTTCCGTTCGCAGGCCTACAAAGGCTCTGCCACATCCTTCCACGTCCAGAACCTGCAGCCCAACAGCGACTACCGTTTCCGGGTTTGTGCTATCAGGCAGTGCCAGGACGCCCCCGAGCTGAGCGGCCCCTACAGCCCCACAGTGACCCTCTCCCCCCAGCGGAACGAGGTAGCGGTGGGCGGCGGTGCGGCCGGCTCGGGCTCCAGGGCCGGCGCCGAGTCGAACCGAGCCAGACGAAGCCTGACGGATGAGCAGTGCGCTTTCCTCCTCCTCATGGTTTTCGCCGTCATCGCCATTCTCATCGCTTTTGTCATCCAGTACTTTGTCATCAAGTGAGCAGTCTGCGCCTGCCCAGCTGCAGGGTTATAGCTTTATTCTTTCCCCCCTCTCTCTGTTGTTTTGTACTCCTCGTTTTGTACTTACTGTTTTCCATTGTCAACTAAAGTAATCACGTTAAGCCGCATTGGGTTGCAGCGGGAGCGAGGACTGGCGATTGAAAGCTGAATAGATTTAGGATGTGACACCTTATTTGGCACCTGTGATATCTTCCTCACTCTCCTGCCTTTGTCATCCTGCCCCAACTTTGTGGTATCTGTTGTTCAGTTCATATTTCTGTTTCATCATGATCAGCTTCCTGCGCAAAAAGGATCTCCAAAAGAGCAGGGGTGTGGTTTATTTTGGGTAGAGAGTCGGGGGGGGGAAGGGGCGCTTTGACTCATGTACTTGTTGATTACAGTATATATATAAATATATATATATGTGTATAGAAATAGTCATTATTTATATTTCCATTTATGTGTCCAGTATGAAGCTGTTTTTTTTTGATAGATGTGTTCCAAAAATAGTATGTAGGTGTGTCTTTAGCCTATGTGCTATTTGATCCTGGGACCTGGTGGGCCAGTGTTTGCACAGTGGGGTGTGTGTGTCCAGATGTGTATACTGTATGTAGTTAGTGCCACAGAGGTACACGGCTGGGAGGGCTTCAGGGCCAGATGAAGGGACTTAACCCCCTGCTGGAGTCTAAGGGGTCTAGTGAGAGAAGAAGACGAGAAACAGAAATTAAAATCTTGTTCACATTATAGAACGTTCATTTAGCACTTTCCAACCTTTTTGATGTTCAGAATGTTTAAGGATGCAAAAATGACTGGAGAAATGTTAGTATATTTTTGTACAGTGAAGACACAAGGACCTGTAAGTTTGACAAAAAAATGCTCAGTATACAGATAGAAAACAAACAAAAACCAAACTAACAGTGAATTCTAATTATTTTTACTATCATATAGTTATACTGCTGCTTTACTCCGAAATATTGTTGTTCAGCACAAAAAATGTATGCTTACCTGTATGTTTTTGTTTCTTTTGTTTTTGGTTTTTTTCCCCAGTAATTGATTTTGCACCTTAGTGGAAGAAAACCTTGACTGACTGCGTCTTGGTCTTGTGATGCATTTTATAGAACACACTTTGAGATTGTGCAAGCCCTACTTGTGTTTTGGGTGTTTTAAAAGTTGTAGTACCACATAATGTGTCACTGAAACAGCTGACCTATCTCAGCAAAAAAAAGGAAAAAAAAAAAAAAAACAACCAAAAAAAAAAACAGAAAAAATAAGTATGTACCAGTTGTTTCAGAGGCCTTAATTGGAGAGGAAAAAATCTCGGGAGAATTTTCTTAATTTCTCTTAAATTTTGATGTTTTTCTGTTAGTGTTAGAAAACACTAAAACGTGTTTTATTTAGTTTTATTTTTTGCAACATTTATTTGATGATAGTAAACATACGTAATCAGGAGAGAAATGGAAAGTAGTTCTATGTATTACTTATGATTTCTTTTGATTTCTTTTGTCAGGTCATACATGTGTGAAGTATATTTTTTTATAATATTGAAGTAATATAAGTTAATACTCTCCAGAGAAAATAATAAATCCTGAGTACTCATGAATCATGGAACGCAAATGGCAGATACAAAATGTGTTATATCATGTACTTCCTGTGAATCTAAATTTGCCTTTTCTCTGTGTGTTAAGTATTCGTAACAGATTGCTAATGCTGACTTTTCAGTGGTGATCTGGCTGTAGGGTCTAGTGTTGTTTGGTTTTGGGCAGAAAACTGCTGTTGCAACCGTAAAAATGAAATACAGGTACCTTGCAAAACATCTTGGAGAATTACATGATTTGGTCTTTCAGACATTCTGCAAATGTCCTCTCTTTGTCATTTAAAGAATTCAAATTCCTATTTTTGATAGCGATTGCAACGTGTGCCATTTTAACACCTCTTCACCCTGGGCTTACTACCTTTGGTTGGGGAGATTAACAAAATGCTACAAAAATGAGTAAAATATGCACAAAAATAGAGACCATTTTTATGTAATTTTAATGTTTGCAGTTACCTCATACACCGTACATTCCAAAATGAAAATTTGTTATACTATACATACTACCAGACATATCACTTTAAAATGTTCGTTATGGGAAAAATGTATAATCATAGATATGTATCTAAAGTGTATCTGTATAGCCATGATATCTACAAAGGATCCATGCACAATAAAAGATTTATAATTCTTAATCATGTCTGAACTTTGGCAATATGTTTGTTACTCAATGACTGTGACATAGCAATGAAAATACTTTTGATTTGCTGTCAGGTGTCTGTTGGAAGTATACAACAGGAAACTTCAAACATGGTGCCGATAGACTTTTTAACTACCTTTCTATCAACCTTTCTACCATCAGCGGTAAAAGACATGAATCAATAATGCATTATTAGTCATTTATAAAGCAGAAACACCATAGATTCTCAAAGATAAGTTAGAGAAGAAATATCGGTTTTGTACTGTTGGTCATTTCAAGATGCCTCAGGCTCTGGGGAACTGCAGCTTTTACAATTTTTCTCTATCGCAATCATTTAATCAAATAAAAAAATAGAAAAAAGCCGATAAGTTGCAGCACTGATTGATGGCACCAGCACTCGCCTCAGCTGCCACTTGCTAACCTTCTCTGGTGAATTGGATAAACTGAGCAGGAAACTAAAAAAGGGTTTCCAGCATTGCAGAGGCTGAAATGGTCCAATTTTGAAAAGCTAAAGGACCTTAGAGCTAAATCTGTGATGGTGAATCACTCCCGAAAGCTTTTGTCCGTGAGTAAGATATACGTCTGTCGGCTAATTTTTTCAACCACCAGAAGGCTGCCATCCTTTTCTCCTCCTTTATTCTGTCCCTTAAGATAACAAAGCGTCTGTCCAAAGCATCTAGAAGAACACGATCGACTATTTGTTCTATCTTCATCCTCATTTGGCTGTGAAGAGTTCGCCACACCTCACAGTGTTGTGTGTGTTTGGGAGAGACGCTGGTGAATGAAAGCCTCTGGAGCGTCTGGAGAAGACCTCCTGTTGACTGCACAAGCACACCTCAGTGGTGTAAGCAAGAGAGACATGATTGATGAGGGTGAAAGCGGGCGAGGTCGTCGCTCTGTGTACGGCATTAGCTCTTGTTGAGAGACGGGCTGGATTAAAAAAGGCAAAGTCACGTTGCTTTGACAGGAGTAAACAGTGACGGAGGAGGGGCGTCCCTGCTGCACCTCTGAGGTCCGAGCGGCGCATCCGTCTGCGGGTCAGCTCAGTGTAAACACACAAATACACCCTGATGTCAGAGTGACTCCTCTTACAAAGGTTTATTTAGATCTAATGGATGTGGTGGCTCTGAACCAACAGAGAGCTCTCTAGTTTGGGAATGTGGCTCAGTTCACACACATATGGGTAACAAGTTTCACATTGGTCTGCAGAGTTTGCAACACTCAGAAACTATGAATCCGACTTAAAAAAATCAGAATTTGTGGATGTGAAGTCAAGAACACCGTGCACTGACTTGTGGGAGGTCACACTAAATTAAAGCTTGTCATCTGTTATTGAAACTCACTCAAAAATCAAACAAATCAACATCCATTTATTCATTCATTCAATGTCCATGGAGCTCAACCAGACGTTCCACTTAAGTGACAGTGAGATTTTTTAGGCCCAGGTTGTACCTTTAAGCGCTGACCAAAGTTTATGTCAGTTCTTAAAATGGCATTCCTCTATAACCAGCTCTGTTGAAGTACGGTTTATTGTAACAAGCCTGATAGGTAACATGAGGGTGAAGAGCTGGTGGATGTGTGGAGTGATGAAGCCAAGTGGAGAGACAGATGGGGCTTGTGGACAATTAAGCAAACACAGATCTCGTTTTTCAGTGACTACTTCCAGACGGTTCGGCAGACACGCTGAGGTTTTATTGATTGGTGCATTAATTGAATTAGAGCTCTCTTTCTATGGATGTGTTTCATACGTATTTATGCTCAACTGGTGTGATCCTCAATCTGCATTTATCCTCTCAGAGGAGCAGAAGAGGAGGGGGTGGGGGGGTTCCCCTCAGATCTTATTCCCTCTGTCTTGTGCCTTTTACCGTCATCCGTCCTGTCCTCATTTGATTATGAAGACACACACACACACACACACAGCAGACAACCTCCCTGTTGCTCCCTGACTCCTCAGGGTGCTGTGGAGGAGGTGCTCCTTTCTTCGTCTCTCACCAGAGCTCGACTGGTTATTGAGCATCGGGGACCGGCTCTGCCACTTCATGAGATTCTCCTGCTGCTGCTGCTGCTTCCCATCGACACACAACAGAGACCAAGAAAAAGTTTAAAGCTCCAGAGATCCAGCTCAGTTTTAAAGGTAATGTCACCAGCAGAGATTTTATTTAACGCCAGGATGTTATTTCTGCTTTTAGTGTTGACATTTTTGGACCTTTTACTAAAATCTGCTTTATATGGAAGCTGTTTTTCACAAATCATGTTGTTGTGTTTTTACACTTTTTGTTTCCTATTAATTTCTGCATGGTGTGAAAATGAATTAGCAGAAGTTATCTTATTATAAAGGAGTTATCTTATTATAAAGCGTGCATCTATCTGTGCCAGAGTTTACATTATTGCTACAAGGAGATTACTGAAAATCACTTTCCTTGCAACAATAATGAAACTAAAAAAATAATGCAGACTTTATGTGCACTATTATTAACACGTAGCTGTAACAAGTGTCAAGATCGTACTAACAGACATTCATAATGTACATAAATGAAAACAGCTGTCTGGAATTGAAACAAATATCCATGTAATGAAACTGATTCATAGCTGAAATGTAATGTCTAGTTAAGAGAGATGCATTTGAAAAAATACAGGTTTTGCCCCATAATGGTCTCTTTTCTCTCCTCAGCTGCTTGTTGAGTCTTAACTTTACCGTGCAAGCACTGGGTGAAGGTTGGCATGCCCTGGACCAGACCCCAGGTGGACCCTCATGCTGGTGGAGCAGAGGCCATGGACCAGTACACCATAGACGACCACCACTACGAGGGCTCCCTGTTCCCCACCTCCACCCTCATCCCTGTCACCGTCATCTGCATCCTCATCTTCATCATCGGAGTGACGGGCAACACCATGACCATCCTCATCATCCAGCACTTCAAGGACATGAAGACCACCACCAATCTCTACCTGTCAAGCATGGCGGTGTCTGACCTCATCATCTTCCTCTGCCTGCCCTTTGACCTCTACCGCCTGTGGAAGTATGTGCCCTGGCTGTTTGGGGAGGCGGTGTGTCGCTTCTATCACTACATCTTTGAGGGCTGCACTTCGGCCACCATCCTTCACATCACGGCCCTCAGCATTGAGCGCTACCTGGCCATCAGCTTCCCCCTCAGGAGCAAGGTGGTGGTGACCAGACGCAGGGTCCAGTACATCATCCTCGCCTTGTGGGGTTTCGCCCTGATAACTGCGGCGCCCACGCTCTTCCTGGTCGGGGTGGAGTATGACAATGACACGCACCCAGACTATAATACAGGGCAGTGCAAGCACACCAGCTACGCCATCAGCTCCGGGCAGCTGCACATCATGCTCTGGGTGTCCACCACCTACTTTTTCTGCCCGATGCTCTGCCTCATCTTCCTCTACGGCTCCATTGGTTGCAAGTTATGGAAAAGCAAAAATGACCTCCAAGGCCACTGTGCTTTGGCTCGTGAAAGGTCACACAGGCAAACAGTCAAGATCCTGGGTGAGTGTGTTACCTATTTATACATTTTCATCTCTGCAGACAGATGCAGGGTCTCTTTTGTGCTGATATCAGGCAGCAATCACGGTCAAAACTGGAAAGAACACACCTTCAACCACTACCATTGTGTGAGCGTTTGTGTGGGTCAGCCTTCACACAGTATTTTGCCCTTTTTAGTTCAGTGTAAAACTGTTGCATTCTGTACAAAGACATGCAGTGTATCAGATACAGTGGCTTTTCTAGTTAAACATGCAGCCTGTGCAGCACTCAAAGTTTCACATGTGCAGTTCACAAACAAACCTGTATAATATAGTGATCATCAGTGATAATGCACGAGAGTGCGGAGACATTTCACATGATCCAGAATTACACCCTCTGAGTCTGCTTCCTGAAACCTTTCTCTGCTTTTCATAGCCAGAGACTAAAAAGGTAATTCAGATTCAGGAGTGACGGCATATAAAGCTCTCTTTGTAGGTAAAAAGCTTAAACCATAAATCCATCTGTTTACACAGTCACTCCACTTTTGTTGATGCTATAGCAAAAAAAAAAAAAAAGGCTGGCATATATGTAGGATTTCAGGTTTTCTGCATTGGCTCTGTTGTATGTGTTTGCTGCGGCACATTCAACTCCTGTTGTCACACATATTTAAAGAACTGATTGGTACTCCACATAAAACCTTAAGTAGTTCCACCTTTCCTGTTATATCTGGCTGCCTGTGAGTGCTTCCAGAGGGCATTGTGTTGTTTTTACCCAGCAAGTCTGAGGCAGAGAAAGCTGGTAACATGTGTGTTGTTGTCGATATCAGCTGGTTAATTATTCTGTTTTTTCTGAGGCTAATCATGCCCTGCTACTGCACATGCTGATTGGCTTAATTTCCAGCTCTGGCATATTGTGAGGGAACCCGTCTTTTACAGTAAAGGACCGTGGCCTGGCCAATCTGCGTTAGCCAAATATTTAATCATGATGCACCCATTAGGATATTAATTCAGTTCGTTAGCTGAACACGCACTGCACAGAGCTCGTGATGTCCGACTTGCTGCCATTTGTATCCACGTTTGTTGAATCCCAAATTGGATTGTCATCAGAGGGCCCCATAAATCAATCCTAATTGAAATTTACATGCTCCCACAGCCCCGGACTCCTTTTTAATCAGCCTGTGTCACACATCTCAGGAGTCCCTCAATGATCACTGCTCCCGTACTGCAAGACCTGATCAATTCGTGTATCCATCAGCGTATGGATAACTGTTATTGTTAAATTCATAAATAATTAATCTTATGTGGGGCAGATATAGCTCTCTTTTTAATTATTGAACTGGCATTTATTATCCTTACAGGAATTACTACCCCCATCAGACAAACTGATGGTAATTTCATCTGTAAGCACTTCATGATCAATATTAGTGACTCAGTGATTACCTCATCCATGACTGAAATTTCTGGTCTCAAGAGATCAATAAAATATATATATTTTTTTATTTTGGTTTTGTGACGTTTTCTCTTTAGTTGCAGTTCTGCAGCACATTTACTGTAATTAGCTCGTTTACTTCCCTGTATTGTGAAAATGTGACTTTATTATGGGAGCCAATTACAGGCCGACGTCACTTAAGGGACCACGAGAGGTTACATGAGAGTGTG
Source organism: Pempheris klunzingeri (assembly GCF_042242105.1). NCBI lineage: Eukaryota > Metazoa > Chordata > Actinopteri > Acropomatiformes > Pempheridae > Pempheris > Pempheris klunzingeri. Next base: position 6,079,007 of record NC_092015.1, on the reverse strand, counting down.
TGTGTGTGTGTGTGTGTGTGTGTGTGTTAGTGCATGAGAGGTTCTTGGGATGTTAATTGCCGCTGGTGATTAATAAATGTCAAGGGTGACTGCAGACCACAGGTCATATGGTATTTAAAGATCCTGAAAACCTCCTTTCTTAATCAGCTTCTTATTATAAACAAGCCCCCAACATGACAACACTATTACCTGTCAAAGTTCGAACAGTTCTGGTTATTTCATGTTACATTTTTATATCTGCGTGTATTGATCTTCTCAGGGCTCAGTTGAAAGATGAAACATTTTTTAGCACCTACTTATTGGTGATATTTAGTGATGCTGTTCCCCTCTGGTGTACTGTGGTGGAGACAGAAAATAAATCTAAATCTTTTGGTAAGTAGCACTAAACTGGAAACAACTGCAAGTCAAATTTTTGTTTTTTATCTTGGAAACATTTAGGACTGTACATTTGTTTGATTTCTCGTCAAGAATGAGATGAGAAGATGCCCGTGCAATAAGTGTACCATTTTCCAAACTGCCAAGCTATTCTTTAAATCTGCTTTTAAATGAATTTCACCTCTCCCTCCTGATTCTATTTCGCCCTCAGTGGTGGTGGTGCTGGCCTTCATCATCTGCTGGCTGCCCTACCACATCGGCAGGAACCTGTTTGCCCAGGTGGACGACTACGAGACGGCCATGCTGAGCCAGAACTTCAACATGGCCTCCATGGTGCTCTGCTACCTCAGCGCCTCCATCAACCCCGTCGTCTACAACCTCATGTCTCGGAAGTACAGGGCTGCGGCCAAACGCCTCTTCCTGCTGCACCAGAGGCCCAGACAGGCCCACCGTGGCCAGAGACAGCTCTGCGTGATCGACCACATCTCCACCCTGAATGAGAGTCTGACTGGGGTGTGAGGGGCCTCAGCACACCGGTGTGAGCAGTGGCTTTACAGGCTTGTTTGCCTTCATTGTCAAGGGAGAGCCTGCAGGCTTCTTAAATTTCAGGGGGCGCAGCCAAAATAGGAAACTTGTTAAAGATGCGTATAAGAGGAATGTTTTTTCCATTTTATCTTTGAGAGGGAAAACAGGGCTGAGAGCGCCACTGCACTTAAATGCAAAATCAGATCCATTACTTCTCAGCGGCATTCTGTTCACAAACACTGGAAAACACCCATGTCAAATTAAAATTTTTATGTGAGGAAAATAGGATTTCAGTGGACGCCAAGAGAAAAAAGATTTATACTTTCCTGTTGCCACTATTGTGTGCTGCTACATGCTTCTCTTACTTGGTGTCAGTGCTTATTAAACACATGCACCATTTCCACAATTACCTTCAGTACGCAGCTCTAATTAATAAATGATCCCTGTTTGTTAATGACGGATAACGTTTGCCACATTTGAGATGACCGCTCATTCGTAATGTTTAATTGTAGTCTCGGCTACATTCTGTCGTAAGATTGAGTTTGTTTAATGTATGGTGAGCCATTGTTATCATACTGTTTGTTCTCATAAATCAAGAGAAACAAAACAAGTAAACCTATTAGCTGTGGGCCATTAGTTGTTCAGATCTCAAAATGTGTTTGTGTGTGTGTGTGTGTGTGTGTGTGTGTGCGGATGTGTGCAGGGCTGTGTACCATCTCTCCAGTGAATAGATGGAACATAAACTTGATAAAAGCAAATTACTATGAAAATGGGCCAGTTGTTGGGTGTAGGATACAGAGGCCACCTGAGCCTTGAGGTTTTGAGGCTGCGTACGTGCCGGCCATCGCATGTAATCTGACACAGCTATTATATTACCGGGGCTCTGAGTTAGATTTACGCCGGCAGCCAACGTCCCTGCATCACCATATTCAAAGTAATGGCTGCTCTAAGTGCATTTCAAGAGGGAGAAAAGATATTGGGTTGTCAGCGGTGGCAGAGCTTATTGCTTTTATTGCTTCCACTTGCATAATCTCGACACCACTGTTCAGTTCTTCTTTGATGTTTTGATGTGTTTCAGATTACAAAAATGTACACTTTTGTATACCTCATGCACTGTGGCAAGAACCGTAATGTCAAAGTAATGTATTTTTAATCTCACCAATGTCTAATCCCAAAATAAACCCAGAGTTTTTCAGGTTCTGTCTGCCATACATCTTGTTCTTTAAAAGGAACTGTCGTGATTTTGCCCATGAATCATCGGGCTTTGGTTTGCACAGACACAAAGAGACAAAGTCGCTGTGGGCTGACTCATCCTCATGACACTTTTTTTTCACAGAGCCATTCATCTCTGTCAGAGGAGCTGAAGCAGCGGGTAAAAGCTTATATCACACTGACCGTCCTGCCATCACCTGGGGAAAGATCAGCAAGCAGCACGACTCCTCTGTTGGTTATTTTCTTTACTGATAATGAAGAGAGTGTCTGCGAAGGGCTCGTCCAGAGCTGTCAACACCTCCCTCAGGCCTTCTTCACACCTCCTCAAATCATTCAGCTTTAGAAATATACAGTTTGTTTGTTTTGACTCTACTCTTCAGGCCGTGACTTCCCTTCCATCAGCAAACCTCTCACAGACTGCACACGTCTCTTTTGAAAATGTGTAATATGTAGGGATTCATTTATATATCAATTATGAAAAGATGCAAATATAAATCTAATGTGGTGACATGTTTCCTAAGAGATTTATTAAGTTCACAGTGACTCAGGTCGCTGCGTAAAAATACTGTTATATATATTGAAGAGGAATCAAACTATTACTGCAGTAATATCATAGTACTGCTGCTGCTGTTTACCATAGAATCAGTGTTCCCCTCATCTCGAGGCTCTTTCAAAAAATTTACAAGTTCTCAGGCTGTTATTACGCAATTGAAATGAAAATATATACGTATTAACACGTATTTAAATAATTTGCAAGAGTTTGGATGTGTCTGCCTCATTTTAACACTTAGACAGCGGTCTGTGATTGTTTTAGTTTTAACAAAGAAATGTGCCAACGTTCAGAGAGGAAGGAACTTCATTTAATACTAAACCAGTAAACAAGACACTTTCATTTGGATTCGTCTCCCAATGAAACTTGATGCATTTAAAGTGTATCTCCTCTGGGAAATTAATGTTTTCTGACACAGCTGCACAGGCCAATATCATTACAGTGTAATGGTGTTTTCTACCAGAGGGGGGGGCCAAAGAATACGGCTGTCAGGAGAGACATACTGAGCACAGCATGCCTGCATTTGAAAAGACAAATTACAGCAATGTCAATGATTTTCTGAGAGTTAGATAAACTACATAAACACTGCTCTTTTAGTCAAAAGTTTCTTGTTTTCACTTCCTCTTGTAAAAACTCTTTATCAGCTCCCCCTTTTCAGCTAATTTCCACAAATTATTAGCACTACACGTTCACTTCCTGTTTGGATCCCTGTGGCTGCTGGTCCAAGTATGTGACCACAGGAAGCTGTGCTAAAAAGGAGGGTATTTTGGAGACGGGTCTGCAGAATAACTTTTTCTAAAAAGCCTGCAGGAGTTCATTATATTTCCTGCTGGTTTCTGTTATGGCCAGGCCTGTGTTGCCAAAATCTCTTTCTCTCTCATCCTCTCATCAAACCCAAAGCTTTTCCCACCAGAAGCTGACTGTGAGGTCAATCTGTGACACGGCAAGACTTGGTTAATCGAGTTCACCCGTTGGCAACAGCCGGGCGTGTGCCAGGGCCACCTCACTTTCACCCTGCACTCTTGTTGTCACAGCTGGGTGACAGCAAAACAACAGATACAAATGTGCCTTTGCCTTTAACAAAAACCACCACTGCTTTTAAACGCCTTTAAAGGCAGCCATAAAGTTAATGAGCCTAATTTATCAAGTACTAATCACCTCGTCTTCCAAAGCTTTTAGTAAACAGTTTCCATTGTTTAATGAGCCATGTTACACACAGAAGAGTCAATGCCCTCTTTCTTTCTCCCAATTAGTAGAGTTGTTAGCAATTTGGTGGGTAGTTTGTATGTGTGTTTGTTTGTTCGTCAATTCCAGAAACCAGATCTCAGCTTGTTTTTGGCTATTTGACAAGTAAACAAAGTGATGTAAAATATGACGTTTTAGGTTTTTGGTGATGATCACAATACAGTTTTCACGCGAGCAGATTCTAATATTCATTTACCAGACTGAATGTTATTTCTCTCCATCAGGACTGTGACGTGCGATAATGTGAAGAATACTGTGTGGTCTAAAACCAGCAGGAGAAACAGCCTCCCCTGCAGCTGTGTGGTGTGTTGCTGGTGAGGTACAAACCAAGCCATTAGATGACTTCTCTCCAATCCCACACCACAAACCACTCGAGTGGCTGATTCACTTTCCTCCCGACCCCAAGCAGGACGGTGCAGTGACCCTCGGATCTTTCATACTCGGATGTAAACTCAAAATAAGAATAATTAAGAAACGCTAGTACAATATTAATAATAATAATTATTATAATATTTACATGCTGGCCAGCTGTGAGTATCCTGGACTTGCATCATAGGAAAACACATTCGGAGGAGAACAGGGAGCATTAGAAATGTACAACAGTGAAAGCAAACTCTTCCATTATAAAGTAGCTGCAGGAGGAGGTGATGTGCACATTTTGGTCTGGACTAATGAGAAAACTGCAGCCTGTTGTCCTTGCATTAAGTACATTCATTATCCAGCCTATACATATCTATCTATTGTCTTTACACTTAGCTGTTTTTCATTTTTGCTTTTGCATTTTTCTGTTACATTAAATTCTGATTGCTATTTTATTACATTTTTAAAAGAGTATAAAAGTAGTTAAAAGTATAAAAAGTGTCTGAATAGGCGTCAAATATTTATTCACACTGCAACTAATTAAAAGGTAACAAATGACACTGTGGGTATAATGGTGCATAAAGGGAAAAAAACATAGTTAACCACATTATATATGACTATATTATAGTATTCCACAAAGTCAGTTCCTTTAAGTTTCTAACTCTGTCTAATTTATCTAATCAAGTCAAATTACCTTTTAGAGACCCTGCAGGAATTGTAGCATGGTTATAATAATACCACAGAACATGAAACAAACCAACCTTTAGGTACCACAGGCACACATGTGCCTGTAGCGGTATTAAAGGATTTTTTTTTATCAGGGTGTAGCCACCATATTGTGGGTGGAGGACCAGCTGAATAGCTTAAGTCAACTCCAATAGGTCTCTGATGCACAGCAGAACTATACAGGACACATTGTTGTAGTTGGTGATGGCCCACCTCACACAGCCAGATGTTCGAAAATACTGCCTTCAAAATAAAAGAATACATATTTCTATGCATGAAGGGAAATTCTGTCAACAAAAAATTATCATAGACATGTACGCTCTGGATCAAAGTACATTTAAAGTTTAAAAGGTTCACCAGAGAACTTGTGTTTTAACCACAAGTTACATTAAGCACCTAAACAAGCTTAAACAGTTTGGCTGAGAGAAAACAGGCCTACAGCACCGACTGATTTTTATTCAACTTTGAAAATGATTTAAATTAGGTGACGACATGCACCATTTCCGACCAAGTTTTGCATATCTGCCTCACCATTAATACGAATATGAGAATAACAAAACTGTCTGTTCTGTTTTTGTGGTGTGCAATAAGCATTAAATCTCCATATGGCTCCATAAGGACATGTGCTCCCCACACATGGAAATAATTCACGTTTGCACCTGTACCAAACACTCAGAGGCTGAAGTCCCACATGACTGCGGGCCAGGAGCACTAACATCTGTGCTGTGTAAATGTGTGGAGCATGTGGCCTCTGACCAGCTGTCCATCTCAGCTGGAGACGAGCTAGACCCGCCCCAGTTTACCTATAAATTAAAACAAGGTGGGAAGGACTTCTCTATACTGTGAACAAAAGTTTGGACTCCTCTCATTCCTATACCAGGGTTTTATTTGTGGACTTTGCTTACCTGCCTCTCTTGACTGAAGGTCAAACCAATACTGGTGCTAATGAATGGACGGACGGACAAACAGCCACTTTCTAAGTATGATGTCAAGACCTTGGTGGCTCACCTGACTGAAGCACATCACCAGTGTGTGGATTCCCCAAACAGACCTGTGCTGTTGCAGGAGACAAACATCTGGCAGTGCCGTCCAGACACTATTCAAACCTCTGGAGTTAAAAGGGCAGGTGGTGGCCCTCAGATACCCGGACCGCTGAAACAGACAGAACAACGATTCATGTTTTTTAATGTCAGGAAAGATATTTTAACAGTCTATGAGTCACTCATGGAGACAGGCCTCACTTTTAATATCACATCTGGGTAGGACTTTCTGTCTGCTACAAACAAATCAAAACTCATGTACGTTTTTTTTTTTTTCATGTGTGAGCAAATCCTATAAAGTATGTAGACTTTTTAAATGTATGTGACGTCTCTGTATCCATCTGAGGGTAAACACTAACAACTGATACCTTATGTTAGTTGGGGAGGTGCACTCTACACCCACAGTTTGTGTTTTAAAAAGCCATTTAATTTCTAATTCCAGTTTGCATCTGGAGCAGCTGGAGAGGTTTAATAATTCAGTGCACCCTTTCCATTTTTTCCTGTTCTGCCTCCAGCAAAACAACCCCCAAAACGTGGGTTTTATTTTGAAAATCTCTGGCAGAAGCATCATCTTTACCTTGGCTGACTTGACGGCGCCGTGGGAGCCAAATGCGCGTAAAAGTTGTCCACTCCTTCTTCTCGCCCATGAGGCTGATTTGGCTCCAGATATAAACACAGAGCCCGCTGCGCTCCTCAGTCTCCTCACGACTAGCAGGCAGTTTTGCTCCAAGGGGCCGAAAAAACGGAAGAAAAGCGGGAGGATCCGATCCCTGGCTCACTCCCCAGGATGGAGGTAACAACTATATGACTGTGAGCGCAGTTTGCTGCTCCAGCCTGCACTTTAAGGCCACTTGAGCAGATGTTTTTAACATTTAATGCGGTTTTGTGCAGCCATGTGTGGTTGGAATTAAAACCGTAGATCACAGGAGCTCAGTGAGTGACTTTATAGTATTTTAATGCTCTGTGATATTTCTGGGGGGACCAGAGCCTGTCTGTGCAGCCAGTTACCGAATAATCATATTGCTTTTGTATCAGAACACCTTGGAAGTACTTTGTGCATGTTTGGTTGCCTAAAGCAGATTTTGACGGTACTTATGTAACTTTGATGTTACATATGACATAATTTTTTTTTAAATTATGACAAACAGTATATTATTTATCGTGTGTGCAGAATAATCACCTGATATTTGCCCTTTTAATTTGAAATTCTTGGAAAGGATGACTGTATTTCTCTGTCCTGGGGGTGTAGTTGTTCTGTTAACAACACACATTTTTACTCTGAACCAAAAAGGGCAAAATACTATGTGAAGACACCCCCCCACCCCCCTACACACACACACACACACACACACACACACACACACACACACACACACACACACACACACACACACACACACTTCAACTTGTAGACTCACCAAAAGCAACAGGTTTTTACCCCAGGTGTACTTTTGATCTCTGAGCTTCAGGCTGATCTGGTTTAAAAAAGTAGATTTGTGGTAAAAGCTTCACAACAAGTAACCACAGTGTGAGAGGAAGGAAATGGATCTGACAGAACATCTGTCATGAGCCAGTGGTTGAGCACTATGATAAATGTGTGCAGTAAATGCTGTTAGTCAATTTTCTCTTCACCGTAAATTGTGCTCTTAAGTCTGAATTTTCTGATAATCTGCAATTTCCCACCCATCATGCCCTCAGCTGACAAGCCATGCTTACTCCTCTCACTGGCCAAACTGTCCTTTACCCTTAAAAAGTTTTTCAAAAAGAAAGAAAAAGTCTGCTTCTCGGTCCCTCCTAGTCCCTCCACACATGTTTTTCCTGAAGGGTTTGCCCGCAGGTTTGTGGCCTCCTCCCTGCAAAACAAGCTGGTCCCTCAGACTTTTGACATCATTCTCAACTATTTAATGTCATGTGGCAAATGGGAAGAGAAACACCCATATTCCCCCCGCCACACGTGAGGGAGCACATTACTAATCTACCACAGAAGTACTCTCACATACTTAGAACCTCGCAGTCTTACATATGCTTTAGGCCACTTCAGCTTGGATTTAAGACCTTATTCTTCTTTCCCTGTTGCCAAAATTTAGAGAAAAGTATTTGGACCGCCCCCCAGATCTGGAAAAGAAGAAATAATGGTTAAAAGATCGGAGGGGGGGGGTGGACTTTCTTAGGTAAACACATTTCTGATACAGAACAGTTACAGTTTCTGTGAGATAAAGCTGTTTTGAGATAAAACAAAAAAAACCAGTCCATCTTTTTTTTTGGACGAAGTCTCATAAACTCAGTCCAAATTTCACAAGCTGTGTTTTCACTAAAAGCTATTAGTCTAGCAAGTGATTTAGAGGTTGATGACAATAAGCAGCACGGCTGTTTAATTTTTAACTGGATGCTAACGTGCTACTTCTTAACTATCTGATCTTCAGTGAGCAGCCGTCGTAGCCAAGGCGCTGCCAAACATACGAAGGATAGCTCAGGTATTTTGAAACATGGGCCCTGTTTGTTTACATATTTTGGGTTCAAAATGGCTGGTAGGTACAAAAAGTTTAGGAATTGGTCCAGTTGAAACGTAATCCTATTGCACCCAATCAAAGTACATCTACTAAAAGTGCTTAGTTTTGCCACTGACAGGCTCTTATTATTCAAAATCATGACATCATGACAGAAAGGATCCCTACAGAGACAGACCTATACAAAGATGACCCTTTTAATTTATAGGACAAGGGTTTGTTGCTGCTGTTTCATTCAATTTCAATTTTGCTCTCAGTTTTTGATGTCTGACGTTCTGTTTGCTGAGGATTCCCACCAGAAAACAAGATGACACCTGAAATGATTTGGGTCGGGAATGGGACGCTTTCGTCAGCCTCAGTTTGAGCCACAAACTAGCCCGTAAAGTCCATCTCACACTCACACTCGCCTCAAGCTGCTTCAGCTTTGCACTTTGGTGATGCCACATATTAGTTTAAGTTCTGCTGTGTGTTTGTAGCTTTAGGAAAGATCTGTTCGTGTTCACAAACATTGATTTATACCAACTGCTTCGGGCAAGCCTCGAGAGGACATTAACGCATGGAAATTCTTAAGTTTTGTGTTTCCCATATTGGAGCCACAAGCTAATAAGTAGACAAACTGGAAATTCTGTGTACTCGTGTGTGTGTGTGTGTGTGTGTGTGTGTGTGTGTGCTAGCACCTGAGGACTTACACTGTCTGTGTGTGTTGGGATGTAGGGTGGGGGCAATGGTTTTCCTTTGATGGAAAAACAACACCACAGCTAGAGGAGTGAGTATTTGGGATTGCCTTGCCAACCATATGGCGTGCACATTTATTATGTAATCCATAGTAAAGAGACCAATAACACAGGAACTCAGTCTGAAGCAGCCAGACGTCTGCTAATGACTTAGTTAGTTTCCCTGTTTGCTTTACAACACCGTATCCTTTAATGGTGTCACACTATTATTCTTTTCATTATTATTGTTATGAACCAATACTTCTATTCCTACTGCATATGTTACAAGTACTACTGGCATTACAGTCACTACTACTACAGCCAGTATACAGTCCAGGGTATTATGACGAGTGTGTAGTGCAGCATCGTTTGAAGCTTTGGGTGATTATGACACAGAGTAAAAGCATCCACTGGTATTATGTTCGGAGCTTGTCAGAACTGGACGTTATCAGTGACAGATGCAGTCTGAGGTGTTTGATGAGGCTGTATATTAAGCTGTGTGTGCTCCAGTACAGGATGAATGCCTCAGTCTGTCCTCAACATAAAACAGACACCTAACTGACCGTGAAGCTCGCTGGAATGTAAAGCATCAGTATCAAGGAAAGCCTACGAAACCTTAGCCCGTTCTCTAAGTCACGGTGTTGTTATGGTTGGATCCCTGTCCAGATAAGCGTGCACGCTTGGAGTGTGTATGAAGTGTATAAATGTCTCCTGATTTTACAGCATATACAGTCTCGTTATTCAAGGGCTGTGATAAGATGAGCTGCAAGAAGAGCACATGGTAATGAAAGGACAGACCTGCAGCGACTCATGTGACTGTAAAACATCAGACTTCACTGATTCTTCCTCTGCAAACCACATCAGCTCTCTCTGACACTGTCTCTTAAGCATGTTTTTGACCTTCTGTCCATAAATTTTGACCCTGTTGTCTTTTGAAATCAGCACTTTACAATGCCAAAAAAAAATGAAAACGGAAAACAAACAAAAGGAAGTGTACGTTTCTGCAGGATCTTCCTATTTTTACTGTAGTTTCTGCATTTATTTTCACAGTTTCGCAACTTATTTAGTTTCCCAGGATATGACAATAACAGTGTGAAAACTGCAACTAGGTTCGGAGAAAATTAACTTCTGTTGCCTGGTGAGTTAGGGTATAAAAGTAAATTATACTCCTAGCCATTAATGAGACTAGCTGCCCTGACACAGTTTGTGCCACATGTTCTCTCAGCACCCACATGAGGATGACGCAGATGCAAAGTAAGATTAAATGAAGTGCTATTCATTCCCGTTGACTGGAGTATTAGATTTTTAGTATATATAACATATAGCGGTTGCAAATGTTTTATAATGTAGAAAAATGCATTTGACATGCTTATCAGGCCTGAAGGAAACGTACCATGTGTTGGGTTGACAAAGGTGTCTCACAATGACAACTCCAACTTCAGTCTGGTTCTGCAGCGCAGCACACCCTGAGGGCAATGACATACCAGCTGGAACATTTTAAACAGGCGCTTACAAACAGAAGATCATTTGCTTAGAAAAACAATAAGCAGCTCTCTGTCTTTGCAGTGTGAAAGGAGTTGACTCGAGGATTTAAAATGTTTGCAGCACATGTGTGATTGCCTCAAATCAATCTAAAATATAGTGTGTTGGAAAGGTTTACTCTATGATTTACTGCATTTATTTACATCTCCGCGCTCACTTCTCCTCTAAAGTAGCTGTGTCGGAGCTTGGCTTGTTGGAGACCACCTTTACGACCATGTGGCACGATGGTTCATGAAGCCTCACAGTCCCTTAACTGCTTTAGCTGCTTTTTATTGTATCTGACATGACGTGTGTTTTTCTCAGAGTCCTGCTATCGGTGATGAGGTTGCGTCAGGCCTCTGAGGTTCAGTCTGAGGCAGTGCGTGTGGCGGAGAGATAGCCGGGATGGGAACAAGTGAGAAGATAGTGAGGGGGGACGCTGTAATCTTAAAACGCTGAAAAACACACACGCTGTTGTCTAGTAAGGACGTTATGTCATGAACAGATGCATGTAGACCGAGTGGAAGCTTTCTGAAATATAGAAGGTGACTTCAGCTATCCACACTGCACAACCTCTGTCCCAGTTTAGTTGTTCCAGACAGGTTTTTTTTTTCAAATATGAGAGAAAATCATCGCATCAGAACTGACTTGAGGCAGAGAGGCAGCTTGAGTCAGGCTTTAAGTTGTCTGAGACATCTGCAGATTGTCAAAACATGTTGAATTTAATCAGCATAACGTCTGCAAACATGAGATACGTGCAGACAGGCAGAGGAAGTGGAAACTCCAAAAAACAGTATCTTCATGACTTTATAACTTACTTCCAAATCTCCATGCAGAACAGTTAACCCATACTGCCTGCACCACCCTCTTCTAAATTTGGCATCTAGCCACACTCTTTATTTCCTTTTTTGGCAGAAAGGAGTGCAAACACAATAAGTGCTGCAAGCTGCATGTACTCTGCAAGTAGCATTTTTTCAAAGTCAAGTCTTGCATTTTTACTTGAGACAGCTGTTGTCCAAAATTGTAACAACCTAATCTAGATCCATTTCGGATTTCCTCATCTGTGCTTCATCATTTAATGCGTGTACTAATACATTGGCATTGTTGGGAGAAACTGACTGAGATATTTAGGTTTTTGTTGCTTAGAAGGCAGGTGCATGCCGCAAGTTTGAGCATGTTATAAACCCATTAATCCCGTGGAAGAACCAGGTATGCAAGTGATAGGTGAGAAAAGATGTAATTAACATTAACTGCTGACTGAAGCTGAGGTGGCTCAGTATCAGAACAGAGACAACAGAGACAAGTCCACAGTGTCAGTAAAGTGGCTCTGAAACTGACCTGTGACCTTTGCATTACAGGACGTCCTTCCTGATCAGATCCTTTACTTAAAGTTTCTATACGTGAGATTTTGAGCATAAATATAGAAACAATTTGCAGTATAAAGTGAGCAGAGAATGAAGTCACACTGGATAGCAGTGCCAACAGGATAGCTCGCAAACATAATGATGATACTACTTTACATGGATTTAGGTCACTCAGCAGGTCGAAGAAAAAGCTCCTTACTAAGACGAATGCATTACTAATACTAATAATTAATAAAGTAACTCTATGCTGTAACAATCAATATTCCAACCAGTGAAATAAAAACCAAGATGTACATCCTCTTGCTTGCCTGATGTACTTATGTTGTCACTTGACACTGTTCACAAAAGGGTCTTTCTAGTGGTTCTGAGTGTTGTACGTAGCACCTTTAACTAAGAGCAGCAACATTACAATGTCAAACATTCAAAAATGACTGACAGATGTTTGTGTTTACGACTTCAAAAGCAAAATGATTCATTATGGAGAATGATGGAGCACATTACTGATGCAGTAATACAGTGTTTTTATGTTGATGTGGGTTTACTTTTCATACTGATGTGGGCTAGCTTATTGTTGATCAGATGTATAAAAGCATCATATCAATTGCAAATAGACTGCAAAATACCCAGGAACTTACTTTTCCTTATTCCCCAGTGAATCGATTTAAAATGGCACACTGTCACAACCCCTGTGTGAAGACAATGGCTTCTCCCCATTCCCATAATGCAGCAGAATATTGACTCCTAAAGTATTGCAGTGTCGCAACCTTGTCATGGATGACTGGATGTCAAACCCTGGGGTGCTGTGTCTCTGCAGGACCTAAAAACTTTGTAGTGGGGAAGGTGCAAGGCTTCACTGAATGAAGTCATCCCATGTCTGTGCTGCTTCCACGTCAACTATCTGATCCACCGTCCAGATGGTTTCTCTTGTTGTAATTGCTGGATCAGAGTGGATGAGAATACCAGAACACCATGTAGAATCCCCACCAGATGCTTGCATCAAAGTTTTCTTGCTTGAGCTCAAACATTTGGAGGAGGTGCTGTCTGCTGTGAGCTGTTTACTTTTTTTTCAAATATTTTCTTACTCATCATTCACTCTCCATTACCCTCCCTCTCCTTGCTCAACAGTTCACATTATCTAAAACAGGCCTCTGTGGTTATCATATTGAAATATCACTGTGCATTCCTGCTCTCATATCTCCAAAATTTGCCAGTCAAATTACAGTTAAATAGCATATCTCTCAAAGCTTCTTGGAGTCTTGACTCATTTGCTGTTACGTCGCATTTAAGAAAAAGACATATTTCGGTCTTGCGGTCTTTCTCGGAAAGTGAGCAGCTTTGTGTTCTCGGGTCATGTGAATTTATTTTCCTTCTCTCTGGATGCTTATTGTTTTATTTCATATTTGTTTCTCCACCCTACAGAACTAGTCTGCGTCCCCAGCACCTCCCATTTCCCTTGAGGCCGAGGCAGCAATGCCTCCTAGATGAGTGCTTCCATTTTCCTCATGCCTCCGATTGAGGGCCTTTTCTGCGTACTTTTACACACACTCACGGGGAAAACACAGAAGCACAGCGCCAGTGAGGGCAGTGGAAAAGTGAGATATTCGGATGCTGTCCGGTCCAAAAACACATCATGTTTTCCTGGAAAGGCAGCGAGCAAGAAGGTGCCTGTCTGCTGCCTCACTACTTAACAAGTGTAGGCAGAAGGGAGCCGCTCACTGAGGTGGTTTTCCCCGTGGCAGAACATGCTGACTTGTAAAAACAAAGTCTGCAGACTCAAACTGCGGCCATTACACTTGGTGAGTTTATTGAACAAGATCTTGCTGAACAGCTGTGCTTTGGTCTGCTTTATTCATCTTCACATTCACAGATTTCCACAGTGTGGGGCTCACCAGCGAGAGATTATAGGGATTGAGACTTAAAGCACAGTCATTCCTAGAGAAGGGTTAAAGATCTTGAGCCAGACATCATCTTTATCAGCTCCATGGTAGATTACATGGCCCGTTGCTCTCTCATCACCGCTGTTATACCAAGCAGATATGTTGGGATTTACTTAGACTAATATCATGTGCTTCTTCTCCCCTGCCTTTGGAAATAGGAATTACAGGAGCTGACAATAGCAGGCTTTGTGCGATCTGTTTGTCTCTGTGTTCTCTTTCCACATCTGCGGGTCATACAGTAAACCTCGTGTCTCCATCCATAGTGTGGATTAACCTTTACTTGTCCGAGCACTGCATACTGAGGACGAATGCATTTTTTCTGCACCACTCCACTCCACATTCACACTGAAAACCACAGTCTTCTATGGGGGGGTTTTCAGGTGTGGTCGTGTACACTGTGTCGCCCATATTGGAGGTCATTGGTTTTTTAGCACCAATGGCTCAAAGCAGGTGATTATATCTTTAAACAGCACCACAGAGGAGGTCGTGTGTGTTGATAATTAATGAGCAGCACTGCTTGGCTTGATGGTAGACGGTGGGTTGGGTGGTTTACCAAATTGCTGCATCAGTGTGATAAAGTACCTTGATTTGTCCGGTATTTAGAGACACTACTAATGATGTTATAGCAGCATTGATATAGTGGCATTTTTTAAACAACCACTACAGTATTGTAAGGTCAAAAGTTGAAAGAGAGCGATTATTTTACCGCCCACGTGTCTATGTGTACCTGAGCATGTGGCCAGCTGTCATTTCTTTTTGAGACACCCGGATTGCCTACTAGCTGCAGTCATGTTGCGAGTGGCAAAAACCTTCACAGTACATTACACAGTACTGCAATATGGTGAAGTCAGTAAAAAAAACAAAAGAAAAGATTTGTTTGCATTGCATTATAATTTTTTTTTTTAATCAAACTATTAAATAATAGAATTCCTCATTGGTTTTGATAACAGTGCATTAACTCTGTACTGTCTGTGTAACTAAAAGGGCTGTTTCCAGGGAAGTCACAGGTCAGAAATAGTGTGCTTGTTTTTAGGGTAGACTCTGGTCCGTTTTTGGAAAAAATGTAATCACATGAGTAAGGCACTGCTTTAAGAAGCTTTTTTTTCATAGTTTCCTTGTTTAGACATGCTCAATTGCTCTGTATGCTAGATTACAGTATGTTTCAGATGTGGTCTGGCATATCCAGGGACACTCTCTCAGAGGAGCTGAGGGGTTACAGAGCAGAACTGTGATCCAGGCTGCTTACACAGCTCTGGGGCTTTTTCCCAGGCCTAGAGCCCCAGAAATAGTTTGCCCTGCTCTCTCCTGCAGTGAACTAAAGTTTCCCACTCTTCCACAGAGCTTGGGGTCCCAGCTGAGTTAACCATGTGCAATACTGATAACCGACTGAAGGCCTTGTATAGCTCAATGAAATCATGCTTCTTTTCTGTCATCTCAAAGAAACACGCAAATTGTTGAATAAAGAGGTAGTTTAAGATTAGTATACTTTGTATATTTTGCATGAGGTGTGTGCAGCTATCACCTTCAATACTGTATACATAGCAAGTGTATTTTTAGTCAGTGTGGTATCTGCATTGAGTCCGACATTATTTTCATTCCACATTACAGAATGAGAGCTCATTAAAGATAAGGGCTTGTTGTGAAGACGCATGCAAGGATACGACTTCTTGTAAAACTAGAAAGTTGTTGAATAATTGATGGTGCTGAAGCTTTTAAAATCATCATACAGCCCTCACATTTAATCGAAGTCATTATTGCAAGTAAGAGATAATTTCTAAAATAATGAAAATATGGAAAATGTGATCTTTGTCGCACAAATTCTATTCTGAATATTAACAGTAAAGGTGCAGAGGTCACCCACAGCATACAGTATATATAGGAATGAGAAACTACTAACTAACTACTAAATCATTTTTCAGGAGTAGAAATAACTCACTGGAAGGAGCAAAGA
Organism: Pempheris klunzingeri; assembly: GCF_042242105.1. Lineage (NCBI taxonomy): Eukaryota > Metazoa > Chordata > Actinopteri > Acropomatiformes > Pempheridae > Pempheris > Pempheris klunzingeri. The sequence goes on along the minus strand of NC_092015.1, from coordinate 6,062,981 downwards.
AATTATTGATTGTATGTTTTTGGGGGCTGGTGGACAGTTCTTCTGTGTTTCATTTCAATAAACATTAGAAATAGAACAATAGAAAAACTGAAACCTTGATTTTCCTCACCCAAAACATCTTAGCAGCAATTTCAACAAAGTCACACAACCTCCCACTTCCTGTGCCTGCACTGTTGTGGCTAGAGTGTGTGCTCTGAGGGAGGGATTTGTTTTTGAAGGACAGGAAAGAGTTAAACAATTAGAGGTTCCAAAATAATGGTGTGGAAGGTGGGTGGTCCCTGATGATTACTATTTATCACGGACGAGAAAAGAGAACTCAGGAAAAGGGTTGGGATGTGGATTAGGACACCGAGGCGGCGCAGAGAAGCATTAACAGAGGCACTGTGGGGCCAGCTGATGCTGTAATACATTTGGGTGGAGGGGGAAAGGTGGTGAGGTCATGTTGAGAACAAGGGGAAGAAGGAAAATAAAGCACGTGATTAAAATGTGGAATGTGAGTATCTGTGAAGCTTTGGAGATCCATGTTTCCATGGGCTACAACTCAAACAGTGCAGAGAGGGAGGGAACTGAGAGGGCACACCCAGGAAATGTGACAGAATCGGCAGCTGTGGGGAGAGGCATGAGCTTTTTAAGAGTCAATAAAAGTAAGTTGGAAATGAGACGTAGTACGAAAGCCAGAGCGAAAAGGAGGAGCGCCACAAACAGTGACTGTATAATGCAGATCATTAAATGGCGACATGATGCTTGAGAATCGGCACAGTCCTGGCACGGCACAGGCTGCCGTCATGTTGTAAACGCCTCGACCCGTTCGCCGTCCAAACACTTGCCACAAAAATGACTAGAACCTGGAAAACAGATGAATTCAGGAGCATTGTTTTCAAGGCTTATGTTTGTGCGCATTCCAGCCTGCAGCCAACTTATCACTGAGGCCGCAGATATGTGGAGTTAGCTAATGGTCATCAAAGGGCAGCGCAGAGGAGGGAAGTTTAGCAATCAGCCTGGGAATAGTGGGAGACTGAAAGTAAGGGGGCCAAGAAGTGATAACAGTGTGAGGCTGCGAGGACAGGTCCCTCCTGTCACAGGCTGCAGCGTGATGCTGAACAGCTGTGGAGAGAGGGGCTCACTTCCTGTGTCCAAACCCACAACCTACACTCCTTAGCAGGAGAGGAGCTCCACTGAGGACGGCAATGAACTCAACACACTGGTGGAGTCGTGTTTTTTTAGTTTGCATAGTCACCCTCCCTGCTGTGTTTTTCAACCCGTCTGCATTTTCCTGTTGGGAAGAAGGAAGTGAAACATGTTCTTTAGCTTAGAACCTCTCCCTGGCTCGCATGGTTGTCTGCAGACTCTTAATGAGAATGCATTGTTTTTTGAGCTGTCTTTGTTCAGCAAGTCACCTCCCTAAATAATATCATTCAGTTTTTGTGAGCCCCATCTAACAGGCCAAAGATGTACCATGTGTATATCTTAATATTCATTAAAACTGTCATCCTGTCAATATAAAAGTCCAGATTTGCTAAGGGGATCGAATGTTCGTAACAAAACTTGCTCCAAAATCATCCGGGCCACTGTGTACTCTTATGTTTCTCCGTTTGATATCTCATCTCTCGCCATCTAATCTAAGAAGTGATGACACAGTGCGCATTCAGCATGCTAAGACAAAAGCAAGGAAGATGTGAGTTCTTAAGATACATGTGCACAGTACACTTCATATTTTGTTTTGTGTGATAACTATGGAATGATCACCAATACTGCCTATTTTAATTACATGTGATTTAAACACTTCACATAAAACCATTGGCCTCATTCAGTAAACTAAAGTTTTCTTTTTTTTTTTTTAACTTTTTTTTTATTCAATTATTTGAAATATAAAAACAAAGAACACGAGGTCATCATGGGTGTTACATTTAAAATCTCAACACATTTTTCTCCATACATCATGTCATACTATTCTGAACAGAGTGCATACATAATCCATTTTTCCCATTGTTCAGTACATTTCTCTAACTCAAGTCTTAAAACAAAAGTAAGTCTCTCCATACAGTAGATTTCTTTCACTATCCCACGCCACTGGGCCAATGTTGGAGAATCAACCTGCAACCATTTTCGGGTTATAGCTTTCCTGCTACTTGCCAAAAGTATCTTCAATAAATATTTATCTTTGTGTAGGAGTGTTTCAGGTATTTTACCAAGATAAAAAATTACAAAAGAATAAACTAACTCCACTCCCATTACTTTGTTTATCTCATTAGCCACCTCCCCCCAGTATGACTGGATCTTTGGGCAGGCCCAAAACACATGGAAATGATTCGCCATTGAGGTTCCACATTTTCTCCAACAGAAGCCCCGGTCGCGCGAGCCTGTTTGCAGTGCAGTTATTTTGGGAGTGATAAAGAATCTCACTACATTCTTCCAGCCAAACTCTCTCAACGATCTTGAGTTTGCAGTGGTTGTTTGAGTCTCACATATTTCCATCCAGGTCTCCTCTGAAATTTGTGTTTCTGACTCCCTCTCCCATTTTTGTTTGATATATATCGTAGAGTGATTTCTGGAGGCTTGTATACTTCCATATATTCTTGAGACCAACTTTTTATTGTCTTTTTCTTGGTATGCATCATGAAATATAGAAATCAAACTGTATTTGTTTTCCTCTTTGATTTGTAGTTTCTTAATATAATAATCTCTGACTTGCAGATATCTATAGAAGTCCTGCTTTTCCAATCCAAATGTATCTGAAATTGTCTTATAACTCTGAAATTCACCGTTTGAGGTGAGTGAACAGAAGGAAGTGATACCTCTCCCAGTCCACCGTCTGAAGGCCCCATCCAACCTAGCAGGTTCAAATTCTGGATCATATGCTATCCAATTCAAGACCCTTGCATGTTTCTCTATTTGTAACTTCCTCAATACCTTGAACCACAGCTTAAGAGTGAACTGAGTCCATTGATTCAAGCTCTTATAATTTCTTTCAGCTTGTCTTTTATTTCCTATTATTGATTGTATTGGAGTATCTATCTGTGTAATTTCCAAGGATTTCCATTTAGATTCATAGTTTGGGGCACACCAGCATACCAAAGGTTTCAGCTGCGCAGCATAATAGTAATCCTGTAAGCATGGTAAGGCTCTCCCTCCCTTCTCTTTTTTCAGCTGCAATGTCTTGAACTGTATCCTGGGTCTTCTACTGTTCCAAATGAACCTTGAAATCCATCCATTCCATTCATCAAACTGTTTTTGGGGTACCTCCAGAGGCAATGACTGGAAGAGATAAAGAAACCGCGGCAACACGTTCATTTTGATTATTTCTATTCTATTACTCATATCTAATGGGAGGAGAGTCCATCGAGAGATGTCAGACTTTATCTCTTTATTAATGAGCCCGTAATTGTTTTCATAGAGTTTTGACATGTCTTTTGTTAGGTTTATTCCTAAGTATTTTATCGTGGGGGAGTCCCATTTAAAGTTATATTTCCTCTTTGTATCTGGATGGGGGATATAATTAAATGTGAGGGCTTGAGTTTTTTGGATATTTAGCTTATATCCAGAATATGCGTTATAAACCTTCAATAGGGACATTAATTTAGGAATACTTGAGTCAGGGCTTGTAATAAAAAGCAGAACATCATCTGCGAACATACAAGTCTTATGTTCTTCTCCTCTGATCGAAATCCCCTTTATCTCAGAGTCCTCTCTAATTGCTTGAGCCAGGGGTTCAATAAATAAGGCGAACAAGGTCGGACTCAGGGGACAGCCCTGGCGTGTCCCTCTTTTCAGACAGATAGTTTGCGACAGGTGTCCATTAACCCTGATCCTGGCTGTTGGAGAAAGGTATAACGCTTTAATGCACTTAATGAAGCTGTCTTTAAAGCCGAACCTTGCAAGTACCCTATATAGATATTCCCAACCCACCGAATCAAATGCCTTTTCGGCATCTAGGCTGATCAATATTGCACTAATATTTTCTGATGTAACATGGCTCATCACTTGTAGTGTTCTCCTTAAATTATCCTGAGACTGTCTATTTAATACAAAACCTGTTTGATCTAAATCTACCAGCTCCTGGACAATGGACTCCAGTCTCTTAGATAGGATTGAAGCAAATAACTTATAATCTACATTCAGGACCGATATTGGTCTATATGAGCTGCATTCCTTTTTATCTTTGCCTTCTTTTGGGATGATAGTGATAACTGCCTCCTTCCATGATAGTGGGGCTTCCCCTGTTCTCAATGTATGATTAAAACAGTTAAGCAGTACAGGTATTATTTGTAGTCTAAATGTTTTATACCATTCCGACGGATAACCGTCTGAGCCCGGAGCCTTATTGGCTTTCAGTCTTGAAATGGCTTTATTCAGTTCTTCTGCCGTTATCTCAGCCATAACTTCTTTATTCTGTTGTTCTCCTATGGATGGTAAGTCCAGTGAACTCAGAAAAGTCTCTATTATTGTAATATCTGCCATGGCAGGTTGGGTATATAGGTCTTTATAATATAGTTCAAATGCCTGTTGAATATCCTCTGGTTCACTGCAAATATTTTGTGACTCAGGGTTCCTAATTTTATAGATTGTATTCTTTCCCTGTTGTTTTCGCATCCTCCAGGATAGGAGTTTCATTGCCCTAGGCCCTGTCTCATAATACTTTTGTTTGGTAAATTTAAGTTGTTTTTCAATTTCCTCATCATATATACCATTTATGTCTTGTTTAATTTTGTTCATTCTAGTTAATATCTGGGGATCTTTTTGTTCCATGTGTTTAATCTCTAGTGACTTCAATTCTCCTTGTAATTCAATAAGTCTTTTCTGTTTTTCCCTTTTCCGGGATGCAGCAAGGGCAATAATCTTACCTCGAATGACTGCCTTCGCTGCATCCCACAAAGTATTTGGAGACACTTCTCCATTATCATTATTATGTAGATATGTTTCAAATTCCTGGTGGATCTGTTTCTGTACTGTTTTGTCATTTAAAATGCTTGTATTAAGTCTCCAGAGCGTATTTTTCCGTTGATTAGTTAGGTGCAGGGTCAGGTACACACCTGCGTGGTCAGATACGTCTCTAATCCCTATTTTACAATCCCTGACTCTATGCCAGTCTGATTTATACATAAATAAATAATCAATTCGTGTATATACAGAGTGGCATGAGGAATAGTAGGTAAATTGCTTCTCTCCTGGATGAGACTCCCTCCACACGTCAATCAGACCCAGTTCTGTAAGCATCCGCTGGATTATGATGGCATTTGGACCTTTCTTTTGGCGCTGGTTGGATGTATCTAATTTAGGTTGTAGTTGCACATTAAGATCGCCACCATAAATTAGAACTCCCTGCGTTTCTGTGACTATCAATTCAAATAGTTTCTTAAAAAACGATTTGTTGCTCCCCGGGGGGGCATATACATTGAATAATGTTACTTCTTCATTTTCTATTTTGCCCTTTACTAGAACAAATCTCCCTTCCTTATCCTTCACTTCTGAGAGAAATTCAAAATTTACTGTGTTAGAGATCAGTATGGCCACTCCTCTCCTGCGGCCTGATTTATGGGATGAGTAGAACGTATTTTTAAATCCAAATTTTTTAAACTTTTCATGTTCCAAAGAGGAAAGGTGCGTCTCCTGCCAAAAGATTACCTGCAGCTTTTCTCGTTTCATTTCAGCCATGATTTTGCTCCTTTTGATTGGATTATGCAGCCCATTGACGTTTAGTGTGACTATCTTATATTCCTGATGATGCATATATCCTTTTCAACTTGTGTACACTTGTGTAACTTTACCCATGATGTCCAGAACAAGAACAATGAACAACAAAACAGGAAAACAAAGAACAAAGACTTCCAAGTCCGAAGTTCAAATAAAACCTCAGGTTGAGAGGAAATCCTCGCGTCAATCGAGGGCCTCTCATCAGTGTCAGAGAAGATACTCTGCACCGGTAACATTACTTTCAAGACAAACCCCCCCCATACCCGGTATAATGTTCCATCTTTAACCAGCTCGAAAAAAATAGAAATATTAAGTCTCTTCATAAAAAAAAGATAAGGCAGATCTGAGGAATGGTAACATTCTCATAGTAGTAAGTAGTCAAAATCAAAAACTCAAAGGCCAGGGCATTATCATCTTGGGTATAAAAGTTCAACCTAGGCAGATTTATACGGTTAAATCTCTTAGTATACTGGTAGGGATAGAGAGACCAAAGTACTCAGCTCTGAAGTATAAAGTTCAACTTAAACAGACCTGAGCAATCAAAGTGCCAGATCTCTTGGTAGACTAACTAGAATGCAATAACAAGTCTTTCTCTTTACTTGAGGCAAGGACGCTTTACTTTAGAGGTCCAGTGTTAAGAAGTGGTGTCCCTGTGGATCCGGGCTGGGTTAGCCCCGGGACCCACGATGATATTTTAGTTATCAGTCACTGGATTTACCCTTTGAGGGGATACATGGCTACAGCCATTCACCCCGTGATCACATGGCGATGTTTACCGTCAGGTGTTTCGCTCATCAGCGTCGGATATTCCCGGCGGGGCACACTGAAAGCTCCGTAGTCTCTCTCTTATCCGACCCTGGTCCACTATCTGTCTGCGGCGATCTGCGCCTGCCCTCTCCCACGTCGCTAATCTCCGCTGTTTCGACACTGTGGAGTCTGGCTCCCTGACGTCTTCCAAGGAGAGTCCTCTCTTCTTCAGGTCTTTAGCAGCCTCTGCCGCGCTCACGTAGACTTGGGTGCCGCTGTCAAAAAACACCTTCAACTTAGCTGGATGTGGCGTTTGGAAGCGGATTCCTTTGGCCTTGAGCGCTCTCAGTATCCCCACATATGCCTTTCTTTTCTTTAGTATCTCGGGGGGATAATCCTGGTCAAAATAAATCCTTTTCCCATCGTAGCGAACATCTTTCTTTCTCCACGCTGTATGCAGCACCTGCTCTTTCACTCTGTGTAAACTAAAGTTTTCTAATCTATGTGGACAGAGATTCTGGTGCCACTATAAATGCTCTTTGGCAGTGTGTATCAAGGAAGTGAAAGGGAATCCTTCAAATGAAGTGTTTATACCAGGTGCACTGTAATATTTCACTTTTACTTTCTGTAAAATGTGACAAACAGCATATCAAGACTAAAGTTGTTTGACTGAATCTGTTCCTTTTCCAGAAGGATTCTCCATCCAAGCCATCTGTGGCTGAGCTGGCTGGAAGGTTCAAAGGTCATATTCTACCAATGCCCACCTCAAATGATGAGGTACTTTTCTTGTATCTTATGTGTTAAAGCACCCATTCAAAGTTCAAATTCAGTGTTTAGCTGCCTTGAAGAACAATACTCCATCATCTGTACATCGTTTATTTTGAATACATATGAACTGCTTGTGATGTTCCTTTTTGTGTGTAGCTGCCCTTCCGAAGAAGACCTCCTTGTTCCCTAAAGTTGCAAAATCAAAAAGATGACAATGAAGAATCAGATGTAAGTAGCTTTGTTCTGTTATTAACCCTTGTACTATTAATGTCTTCTTGATATACAAAGATCTGCAGAAAACAGACTTGGATTTCATCACTGTGCATTTTCACTGCAGCCTCACAGTTACAACACAGCAGCCAGTGTGCTGCTGTCAAATGGACAATTTATCTATTGTGTCTTTTGCAAAAAAGCATTTTTTGCAAGTTATTTTATTTATTTGATACTATTTGATATATATTAGGTAGTCATAATACTTATATGTGCTTGTATGTCTCAGTATACTGTATAATGACAGTATGCATCAAAAACAAAACAGGAGTGGCACTAAACATGTCACTGTTTTGCTTTCCATATTTTAGATTAGGGCTGTGATGATCTTTTGAATTTGTCTTTTCATTAATGCTGATCTGACTGTGCTCTCTTGCAGAAAACTACTGTCCCATCAAAGCCTTTTAAAATGAAGATGAGGAACTCCCCCATCATTGAGAAACTTCAGGTGAATGCACGTTGCAACATTTGAATATTTTGTGAGTGAAATAGGTCACAAAACAAATGCGAGCCTGGCCAATGAAGTGTTATTGTAGGATGTAGCATTCAGGCAGTTGTCAGGAGTTAGTAGTCAGGAGGTTGAGATATTTAAAGCATTACTGCCACCCACTGCTCGGTGGACACTGGTGCGTGCGCTTCTTGCATGCTGAGAAAAAGGGGAAGGGCTTGTCCTGGATGACACAATCGGCTCAGATTAATGAGCTAATGGGATCTTAGGCCACCCAGCCTCTGGTGAGGCTCTAACTCACCGCCATCGTTCCTTTAGTTAGCAGTTTCACACGGTGTGCAGCCATGGGACAAAAGGGCTGCCGCTTCTCCCTCTTCCTCTTCTCCCCAGTGCAGGTAGGATGCTCTCCTCTACACCTGAACAGTGGCTGTGGGACTAACTCGACACTTTATGTGATTTAGATCTCAGACTGACTATGACAGCTGTTGTTTTTGAAACTTGAATGGGAATGACAGGATGTACTTCCAGCAGGTGAGCTTGCAAAGTAAGAAGGTGACAGATGCAAGCACAGCAATGTCCTATGTGTAATACTTATATTAGTCTCCTTTGTGTGGCATTTTTCAAACAAAGTTACACATTGTGAGGAATAATCCCTGTTTTGTGCCTGGATATACTATCAGTTCTTAGATTTGAATTTTTACATACCATTTTTTTTTATAATATCCCCATGTCTAAAGTGATTATTATAAATTCAACCTGGCTCCCTTCCTGAGACAATCTCAGGTCCAGAACGTTGTTTTACAATAAGGTTTTATGAGAACACAATGTACTAAAGAGATTATAGTGCCCAGGCTTCAGGATCTTCCTTCCCCCTCCAGGCCAATCTTGCTCTGTCACCCACTGCTCTGCTGCCTTCACCCAAGAGCCCTGAGGTGAAGCTCCAGCCAGCACCGTTGTCCCCCACCACACCCTGCAGCCCGCTGAGCCCCACGCAGCAGTGCTCACATCTGTCCAGTGAAGAGGAGGACCCTGTCAGCTTCAATAACCCTCCTGAAGGCACCCCGCTGCCAAGCATCAACAAGGTAAGCATAGGGACTCCTGCAAAAGTGCACATTAGCTTTAGAATCTCAAGGACAAATAGATATGAGCTGTGTGTTACAAGTGAACACGCGTTTCAGCGTGATAAAATACACCTGAGATCATGTTATTCCAGTCAGATTTTTTTTCTGATGACAGATTATTTGGAGGGCGGGGGAGGGGTTTGCACACAAAGTCTGAGTCACTTAATGACAAGCATGAGCTGCTGTCACAGTGAGTCCCCTGAAGTGCTTCTCACACCATTCACCGAGTGAGCCGTGACGTCACAGCCGCACACATGGTCCGTCCACGTTGACGCGATTTCACAGTGGGCGTTCTGCATCTTTTCTTTAAGCAGGCGTCGGATAAGCTGGAGCAAGATGCCCCTGTAGTGCACGAGTGCTCTTGCAAGGGGGATTGAAGATGTAATCCCCTTAGCCTAGTTAAAGTCCCTAGGTACCATTTCGGCCAATGTTCTCACGCATATGCTAATTAGACTTGGACAGTTACCAGAAATCATTCAGTCATACAAATTAACTGATTCTGAATAGAGATTTTTAGTTCATACATTGAGATTTTAAAACTGTGCTTAAAAACATGATCTTAAATTTCCTGCCGGCTCTTACTCATCTTTCAACACAGACTCGTGCACGACTATCATTCAAGAGGCGCCCGCCCACGAGACAGCACAGGAGGTCAGCTGGAGAGGAGGCGGGAGCCTTCGGGAGTGCTCTGTCCCCATGTGAACTGTACAACCCGAAGGAAAATGGGGACAAGGACGACCAGGTTTTCATGAGCCCAGAGGAGGAAGCCGAATACAGACAGCCGGCCAGTCTGAAAGAAGCTGAGGAGGAGGTCAGGGACTGTGAAAAAACAGAGGATGAGGTAGCAAAGAGTGACAAAGATGACAGGGGAGATCCGGAGGAGGAGCAGGAAGCAGAACAAGCCCAGAGCCTGGAGGAGGAACAGCAGCCTTCAGAGCCTTGCCCTGTCATGGAGATGGAGGGCAGTGTTGACACAGAGGGGGGGCAGCAGGAGGTGCCTCAGGAGAACCAAAAAGGTGGAAACGATGGGGTGTGAGCTGTGAATGTTTATGTAAGAAAAAATATATATGGATAAGTTATTCAGTGCTTTGATTAAGCGAACTCTTTGAACAATACTCCTCAGAAAAAAAGTTAATCTGTTTTAATGTCTTAGCACCTGCTCTGTTTTAAGTCCCTCTTCTGCCCTCTGCTGGCCGCCTACAGAACAGGTCTATAAACACTGGAGGGTCACGAGAAGCAGCTGTTCTCCACTCGAGGAAACTAGCATCACAGTTGATGCTCTGTCCATTATCAGGCAGAGGAAATTTGTGTCATGTTACACTGTCTCTGCAAGACCAGACTCCTGGTTTTTTTTTCCTCGCTGAGATTTGACACAAGTCAAAGACGATGTTAAGAGTGCACTTCCATGTCAGACGTCTCTGTCATGGGCTGTTACACAAGACTTTGGATATAATGAATGCTGGGTTTACATAAGGCAAACATATTGTTAGACTCCACATATGTTAAGAGATGCATAAAATGTTCTGACATCCTACCAAATCAGTTTAGGCTGAAACAATGTAATGTGCTAGTTTTCTATAGATGTATGTTGGTTTACTTCTCTGCTTTATCTATATATTTTGTATACTACAAAATATCTAAATCACAGAGCTACTGTTGAGTGGCTCCGGTCCTCAGCAATTATGCACAGAAATGTTAAGAAAATAAACAGCCTCCTTCTTATGTAAGAAAAAAAAAGCTGATGTTACTTGTGTTTGGTCAAATTTTTGATTTAAAAGAAATTATATGAGAGTCAGTATTGAGGAATATCTTAAATTCTGGTATTGTCAAGGGAAGTGTTTAATGTGCAGGAGTTTAGTCAGATGAGGTCGGAAAGTTTGATTTCATTGTTAGAGGTTGTCAGAATCACACAGGTGATTGTGTCTGTATATAAACTGAAACTGCACTTGATTACCACCTTTTTGTGTTAATCAAGAGCTTCTCATTAGTGCATGGAGCCACATTATTTTTCACCGTGGCTGCTGTTTGTTTTAAACCTGAGCAGAGGTCTGTTCACCTTTGTGCACGCAGAGCCTTCAAAATCAAAAGCCAGACGACATTTCATTAAACATTAATCAGTGTTTATATCTCTACATATGATCTGATCTTTCCGTCCCTGTTCCTGGGACATTATTAACATGGTATGAAAATCTTTTTTAAAAAAAAAGAGAGAGAGAAATGTACAAAAATTGACATCCAGATTTTGAATTGCAGGAATTGTAATAATGATAAAATGTATGTCTGACCCCTGTGATTGGCACTTATTACTGAAACTTGTGTAAAATAACTTTATTCACAATTCCCATGTTTTATTCTTACTTTATTATTTTATTCTTACTCTAAGCTGTTAAGTGCTCAATAAAGTAAAAAAGCAGGTGCAGCAGCAGGTGAAGCTGTAGGAGTTGTGCTATAAATTCCTGTTTAAAAACAGTGACAACTACGGCTGCTTTCAGATACCAGATAAATTACTTTCTTTACTTTCGGTCACTTTCTAGTGTAATCGATCAGTCGTTCGGTCTAGAAAATGTCAATCAAAACAGCCCGAGATGAAAATCAGTCATGAAGGAGAAAAGAAACCAGAAAATATTCACATATTAGTGGCTGGCATCATTTTTTTTTTTTTTACTTTTATATCTTACAAAATGACAGAAACTGATTTATTGATCGTCAAGACAGTTGACAATTAATTTAAAATCGAATCAGGTCTAACCTAATGTAAACTAAATAATCTGAAAGGCGGTAAATTCACATTTTCAGCGGCATCCTGAAACACACAGTCCCCTAGAAGCCATCACGCTCATCTTTTGCTTAAGTAAATATTGAATCACGATAACATCCTGGAGGCGCTCTACCTGGGTCACGTGGTGCACATACCTGCACACCTTTAGCCGCCTGCAAGTGTCCACAGCAGCTTCTGTTCTGTCTGACTTCATAAAGGCAGCATGTCGGCAGTCAGTGTGCTTGTGAGTCGCAGTGCGGTGGATCATGTCCCGTCCGCAGAGAGGAGGAGGAGGAGGAGGAGGAAGGACGAATAATTGCTATTGGTTCACGTTTCCTCCCACGGTTTTACTCGACGACGCCTTCTGACGTCAGCTGCACCGAAACTCGAAGGAAACTCACCTGTGCGTCTGAAGGACGAGCTGCGGAGGTAGGAGCTCATGACCTCGGCTGTCCGGCGGGCTGTCGCCTCTGACGGTGTGAACCTGCTGCTCCTCTTCACCAACTCTTCGTCTTGAGTGAAGCGCAGCTGGGACGTTTGAGGCTCCGCGGACGAAGCGGTTTCATTCTTAAAAGTTTTATGTAATAGGCTAAGCACTTCCGGGTTTGGACTTAAACCTGGGATCGCCTCCATCTACCAGACAGAGCAGCATGGACATCGAGCTGCAGCCCATCAGGACGAATGGGAACGATGGGGTGAGTTCATGAGTTTGTTTGTTTTTATGTGTTAGTGGCCTGACAGATCCCAACAGCCTGTAGGTAAATAAACGACTGTAGTGATTATTTTAAGTAGCCTATACTATATCTAGATCTATATACTTTATACTTTACCTAATCAATTAGCCCATCGACAGGAATCAGCAGCTGATTGAGTGCTTGAATATTTTCTCAATCTCTCAACAAGATTTCAAATGTGAGCATTTGTCCTCTATGAAAAACTTTACATCTTTAGGTTTGGACTCTTTGTAAAGTGAAACAAGCAACTTGAAGACAGTGTGTTACTGTTAACTGTGGATGAGTCAATAATGAATGCAGCTCGATGTAACGTATAACACCCATAGTGATGTTCCCCAGTATCTGCCTCGTCCTAGGTGGCACCAGGTAACGGAGATGGTGTGACCTACAGTATCCCCGAAGCATCGGAAAGAGAGGTGTTTCTTTCTGTGCAGGTGAGTGTTCATCAAGGCTGTGCCGTGGTGCCTCTTGTATTTGGTTTTGTTGAGATTTGCGGTCTGGCCAAGAGATAAGAATAACGCATACAGTCTGTTTTTCCTTGTACTTTTCCATTTTCCGCTTGTCTCTGTGGCAACAACTTGTGTCACTTTCAGAAGTGACGGGTGTGTACGAATTACCACACTGATCCTAGTTGACTTGATGGTTACGGTTAAGGGAGACAAGTCACATATGCCTACTGTGTCTTTTCATCAGAGCAACAATGGGGAGACGATGTCCTCCGGAAATGGAGCAGAACCTCTAAGGAATCTGGGAAATGCATACAGTACTCGAGAGGTATGAAAACAAATGATAAAAATGGCAGCAATGTGTTTTTTTCTTGGGTATTTCCTGCCATGCTTGGAATAAAGGAAGTGTAACTCTTGTGTTTCTCACTGATCATTTTCCCATCCATCCTCTGGACACTAAAGAGGACGGTGTAGCTTTAAATACCCTCAACAGATACCTCAGTAATCAAAAATGTTCTTATTTCTAAATGCTTGTCAGTAATTAAAAGAATCCTCTTCTTGCAAGTCTGGATGGTGTTTTTATGCACTATTTTATGTCTCATCAAGTCAAACTTGAACCCCCACAGACTGTAGCCATTTCTCGACAAAGCAATTTCATTATGCTTTCAGAATAGCTCCGTGTGCAGGATAAAGGGAGAGCTGAATGAGGTCATCTTCTGGAAAGTTAGAGTATGGATGGCCATCATCTTCATCTTTTTCCTCATCTTCATTGTGATCATAATTTCAGTGTCCGTGTGCTCAGGTAAGGTTTCACGATGAGTGTGTTGTATACTGACAGGTGTTAGATTATGAGCAGCGAGCCAGTCGACTCTTTCAGAAGTATAAAACAACACAAAGCTGACGATAACATAATGCTATGATTTCATTACAGCAGTTACCTTTGACCCATTCTCTCTTTGAGCAGCGAACTATGTGGACTCGGATGAGAAGTTTGACCCTTCGTCGTTTAAAGATCCTCTGTACTTCAACGGGAGCTTCCAAGTGTCCAATCTGGTCTTCACACAGGAACTTTTCAACCTTTCGTCCAATGAAAGTCAAACACTCGCTGCTGACCTTCAAGACAAGGTTTGGCTAATTTTGACCTGTATTTCACATTAATTGGTTGTATTTATAACACTATATATAGGAACAAATCTACAAACTGTGTGATATACAGCCAAACATATATGAATGGCTTTTGTATACTGCGTCAGTAGTAGCCACACCCATATTAACATCCTGAACAGAGACCTGATTTGATGCCTACTACGTAATGGCTAAATATATAGCAACTGTGGGGAAATGCAAGAGCATTATGTACAGTAAGTCAGTCACTTAATGGTGATAGTAGCGTGAATAGTTAATAAGTTAATGTGCTCTACATTAACATCATGTATATGGGAAATCTATCACTTTAATGTGAAAAAAAACAAAAAGCTGTTCATAGCTGTTGAGCTGAAAGCCCTCTTGGCTGGTTTTATCACTTACAGAGAATTGAGATTAAAACCACTCAGCAGCTGAATCGGGTTCATGGTGAAGTGAAAGTAGATTGGGTTCAACTAAAAACATTTCTCTCTCATTGTTTGCCTCTGCCCGTTTCAACCTGCCCCACCCAGCTGACGGGCCTCTACAGATCCTCCCCCGCTCTAGGACGATACTTCTCCAAAGCTGAGATATATGCTTTCAGGTAAACATACATCACACTCAGTGGTCACTTACTATATATTTTTTTTAACCTCTGCTACATGAAACCACTGGATTTCTCCTCACAGGAACGGCTCAGTCATTGCTGACTACCAGCTGACATTTGTCATGCCTGAGGAAGAGCAGGATCAGCTGAGAAACTTTACTCTAAGCAGGGAGATGGTGTACAACGTGTTCAGGCAGTTCTTATATGACCAGGAGCCACATGAGTCAGGTTCCATGTACATTGATCCACTCTCCCTCAGCATGTTTTTAAGATACCAGTGACAAATGCGTCTGTAGCAGATGATTATTCAGACTTCTGTGTTATTCCGCCACAAGTCTCTAGAAATGTTGCATATGATGCAGCTTTACCACAGGAAGCTACAAGTCTGCAGCCACACACAGCTGTTATGACTAAGTCATATGGGTGATCTCACCACAGGGTTTTTAAGAGTCTTAATTAAAATCAGTCAACAGTGTTGATGAACTGGACATCTACCTGCTTTCAAAGTGAGTGGTTTAACTCACGAGAGACTTCCAACAAAAATCAGGGCATTTACTGATTATATGAGCATTTTTCATATTGTATTTGAGATTTTATTTTGTATTACTGTGCCTTGTTTGACTGTAAGTTTATCAAGTGTTAAGTATTGGTGTAAATGTCAGTGATTAAGTGAGTCATTATTTATATTAATTCCCTGACAATCAATGTGATTTAAGTATGACCATTTGTACAAAACCCATGGCTGTTTAAGTGCTTTTAATACATCTTTGCCATTACATTCTGTCACCAGATATGATTTGCAAACCAAAACTGTAGAACACTCATAAAAAATATTTTCCTGGAGAGCGACAAACATTGTAGAGCTTTACAGAACTGAAGAGAAAAATTTGCCTGCAGGAGCTTTTTTTTTTTTTTTTTTTTAAAGTGGAGGCTATGCAAGCCCATATAAAACTGTATAATCCACATTTTGCACAGTATATCATTAAATGCATCGCATTTGTTTTGCATTTTTAAATTTTTTTTGTCTTCAGTCTTTGACCCCATTAACCTGCTGTTCATCTTGTGTTCTTTGGGAGTTGTGGGTGAACAGCAGAGGGCGTGCATGTCCCACATGCAAGTGAACTGTTACTGTTGTGTTGGCAGCAGGTTGTTGCATTTAGTATCGCCGGTGGTACATCTCATGCTTATGTGTCAGCGTGCCAGATTGCTGTCTGTTTCCACGACGGTGATCATGTCAGCATGTCTGTGCTCTAATTGCATTACACCTGGGATCGATGTTCATGCCAAATTATCCGGTCATTCTTCCACCAGATGGTTATTAATTAGTCCTCACTTGAGCTGGTTGCGCTTGGTACAGAAAGAGTTGACACTTGAGTGAAAGTAAGACACTAATTGCTATGTAGTATTTTTTTTGTCAGTTCATTTCTGTGGAAAGAACTGATTAAAGTTCATGGTAAAATATAAGATAAAATGTGTAGAGCCTGTATGAATATTTTTACAGATACAGTATTTGTCACTGTCTTTTTTTATTTGTCAAACTGTGTTAATGTGGAAATCTAGTGCGAGTTATTACAGTAGAACTTCAGAGTCACTTCAATCTCCCTCTTATAATGGACTGAATTAAAATACCAAGGTTTCATGCAGCAGTAAATTATCTCTGGGAGACAAAACTAAGACAGATTTAACCCCACAACCAGAGTGTTATTTAGGACCTTGAGCTGCTTGAAAAGGAAATGTTACTGTGTTACGATATATATGGAAGGAAATACTGAGCTTTTTTTCTCCTGGGCCACGCAGCCTATTCCTTTTTTTTCCTGAGGGGGAAATATACTTACACGTGCAGTTCTGAAACAACCTTGCCACATGATAGTCACACGATGGTCAAAAGGTCAATGTCAGTCCGTCAATTGGATCCAAGAGATTTCAACAGCGTATTACTGTATATAAAAGGAAAAAAAAAATCACTCCACCTGCTCTTTGAAACCCTCAAATATTGCGAATGTTTGGATGAACACGAATAAACCTGCACATTTGTGTTTAGACTGGATTTATTGATTCAGACTGGACAGCTGTACTGTATTTTGGGTTAGGGAGGATTTTTATTCTGTTGACTTTCTTAATCTGTTGGGAGCAGTGAGAGATCATGCACCGTGGCATGATAGTTGTGTTTACATTGTGGGTTAATAGATACTAGCTGTCTGGGGTCACCGGTGGTCCATGTTCTCAATCCTATTTTGAGAATTGTTAATCGTCTAAAGCCAGATTTAGTATAATAAGCTCTGATTGCTTGGTTGGTTTAAACGGCGCTTCACTACTCTCAAGCCTTCATAGTATCCATAATCCTCTGAGGGTAGTCGTGGGTCATAGGTGCTGGTTAAACATGCATTTATCTCGTCTGGTGTGTGTGTGTGTGCTTTTGTACATTTTTATTGACTCTAATACGTTCACTATAAAATGATGAAGGGCTATCATCATCGTAAGGCTTGGGCCGCTGTTATTAGATTGATGATTATGTACTGTATCTTAAAAATCCTCTAATGTTAATGTCATTGGAAGTCAACATGATCAGTTTCAGTTTCTCAGCATCAATAGAAAATAGACAAAGACGGGTTTGTGCCTTATTCACTAACAAAACCCTGAAACCCTGCATGTCCCTGCATGTTGATATCACACAGAAGATTGATTTTTTTTTTACCTGGTTATGGAAACTAAGGCTGTGAAAATGGTTTACGGCAAGGCAATTTTATTTATATTGGACATTAGATTACAGCTAAGGCATTTTTCACATAGCAAAATTCATTGACATCGACAGACAAAAGAGCATTACAAATAAGCGGATGAAAGACCACAGAAAAGAAAAACACTGGTAAAATATAGATTTAGACAGTTAAAGGAAAACACAAAAATAAAAGTTTAAACAGTAGTATGTTAGATCAGCTATGCTTACGGCAACACAATATGATAAATAAGATGCAAGAACAACTACACTGAAAACCATCCACCCTGCAAATAACATGGACAAATCACACAACCATCCTGCATATACAAACCACACACACACACACACCAGTTCACCCTGTGACATGAGGTCTGACTGGAGCGTCGTCAGTGTGCAGGTAAGAAAAGTACTGTAAGGGGAAAACAACGATTTTCACTCCATGTATGTATATATTTATATATTTCTATGTCTTACTGTAGATGGTAAAATATATCCAGGGTTCAGTACATCTGTCCTGACTATGACTGTCAGTTGTAAAACTTGTAAAACACTTGTAAAAGTGTTAGCCCTTTTACAAATGTGTTAACATACCAAGAAAACAAAAGAGCAGCATTCTTAGAGAATACTTTTCTCAGATGATCTTCACTTTTTTTGTATTTAGCTTTGATTTGATGTCTTGTGTCCCAAATTCATTGTTAAATGGTTCCAGAAACCAGCACAAAATCCCATTATGTGCAGTGTCATGGCCTCTCCTGCAGCATCCCCCAATGAAGCTCCTTAAGTCTGAAAGGAACACCAGCAGCCTCTTCACTGCCGGCCTGTTATCATTATTAGAAATGAAATACTGTATCAGCCATCAAACATTTTTGCTCTTTACATTTTGCTGTAACTTTTCATCTCATCTCATCTGATGACTGAGTCATTCTTTACAACCAAGACACTAGAAATGATGATGTTGAATGTACTCATACTATGTATGATTATATTCATCGTGGATAATAATAACTTTCATGTAACGTGTCATCAGGGGCTTACTGTGTGTTTTGTAGATCAGAAATATCCTCTAGTCTGTACATGTTTGTAAAGAGGATAAGTCATTTCCAAGAGGAATTCCCTCGGCTAATTCCCAGAGGAATCCCAGAGGTGTGTGATAACGTTTGTGAGTGGGCGGCGCACAGCAATGTGGGCAAATGTATTATTTTTCTATTTGCATATATTATTTATTTGCAGACATTAAGACGTGTCACTATGCAGATGAGAAAACAAAGTAATGTTAAAACATGCAAAACTATTTAAATGTGAAAAAAAACTGAAAAGAAATTAAAACAAAAAACTAAATATAGAATTGAAATATAGGAGGAAAAAAAAAAGAAATACAAAATTCAACTTTGTTTCCTCAGCTCTGGATTTCCTCAATGAAAGCCTGTATTTCTCTAAAAGTGAAGAGTTCAAACCTGAGGTAGCTCCCCTTCCCTGGATATTGCCACCTGACACCACTTCAGTCATAGAGCATGCAATGCCCTGAAGTTCTAGGAATACTTCTGCAGTTATCCCATTAAGGGGTTATCTCTCCTTTTGGCTGTCCCAAGACTTAAAGATTAAGGTGGTCGTTGGCTGAGGTCTCAGTTAGACCTCAGTGCTGCCTGAAGTACCGACACGGTCTTATCTTGCCTCATCCTCACCACCGGCTCTCTGCAGGACTTCTGCACAAAATCATACCTCCGGAGGAGTAATGGGTGCCCACGGCTCCACCCTGGATGATATCCTGGAGGAGGACATGCACCACTGGTACACCAAATTCATGAAGGAGTCTCCTTCGGGGCTCATTACACTCTTTGAGCTCAAGACTATGCTTGAAATGAACGGTATGACGGAGGAGGCCAGCAGCTATGTGGACCAGGTCTTCTTCACCTTTGATATGGATGGGGTAAGAAAACACCTGCAGCAGAAGCTTGCTGCATTATTTTCAGAGTGGAGAGAATTCTTATTTAAGATTCTAAAAATATTAAAAAAGATAAGGTTTTGGTGTTGCAGATTTTTTTTTATTTTACTAATTGTATCATATATTTTTTATTTTTTCTATTGGATTTATTGTCCTTACCCTAACTGTATGCTTCATGTGTTCTTTGCAGGATGGCTATATAGACTTTGTGGAATACATCGCGGCAATAAGTTTATTACTGAAAGGAGAAATTAACCAAAAGCTAAAGTGGTACTTCAAACTCTTTGATCAAGATGGAAATGGGAAAATTGACAAGGATGAAATGGAGACTATATTCAAGGTACGGTATGTTTTATTTGAGTGTTTCACAGATCTCAGGTACTGAGCAGCTCACCGTTTCCTGAATCATAAAGCTTAGCGGCCCTTCTCTGAGAGAGTAGAAATGGGTTTATCTGGCCATGAACTAGTCGTGACACCTAATCCAGGGGGCTTCTTATGCAACTCCAAGTCTAAATCGTGGTAACCTAAATCACTCAGGAAAGAAGTCATACAGTAATCACCCTACAGATTTCATGACAACTCTTCACCTTGTCACCAGTCAAATCATGGCACTTGTAAAATACATTATGTTATGGTTGTAGCAGTATCATTTGTTTTAAATTCAGTAGAAGGTGTCGTAGAACCAGTCTAAAGATTATCAGTTTACTTATTACTCGCTTATTAAGTCTCCTTGTTTGTTCATTTTTGCATTCAGCAGCTGAATGAGGAAAAACACTGTGTTTTATCAAAACGATAGGACTTTGCAAGTTTCTGTTTAACTAACATTTAAGTGTAAACTCTCCCATCAGGCTATTCAAGATATCACCAGAAGTTACGACATCCCTCCAGAGGATATTGTGACTCTTATATACGAGAGGATAGATGTCAATGGAGAAGGTAAGGAATATCTCATCTCATTGTCAATCCAAGACTAATGTAATGATATCATTTTTTATCAGCCAAGCATGAAAACAGTGTTCTTGGTTAAACAATAACGTCTCAATGGCCAGTTTGGACCACAATATTGAAATACTGCAAGAATATGAAATATCAATAAAAACTCTGGGCACATTTCCCAATATATGATCATGACAAGTTCTAATACTTAAAATATGTAGATACTATTTTCATATTTGCTGCTTGTGTCCTCAGGTGAGCTAACGTTGGAGGAGTTCATCAGTGGAGCCAAGGATCATCCTGACATCATGGAAATGCTCACCAAGATGATGGATCTTACCAACGTCCTTGAAATCATTATCAGGGGTCAACAGAAGAATTCTGCGGGCTGAACTGGTAATCAATAAGCTTGACTGTGTGGACAGCGTTTTTGGTGGATTTTCAGAGTGCAGCAAAGTCCCATCTCAAACTGCACAGACAGAAGTGAATGGACTGGCTGAGCAGGCCCTCGTAGATAGGATGTCTCTGTATGGTGCCCAAGGGAAGTTCCCTTCCTTCTGCTTGTGCTCTCACGTTCCTTTGATGGTGGCCTGTGGTTCTACTCGAAGCATGATGGATAAATCCCTTTGATTTGGACGTATTGTACGGGGCTCTTGGCTTGCAGAACTGTCAGGCACAACGCAAAAAGCAGAGTGGGTTCTTCAGCCCAAACCAATTTGGGCATCATTCAAGATTCATCGATTTGCAATCAAACAGATTGAAGTCACATTTGAATTCTAATAAGTGCTGTTGGGAACAACTGCAAAGAAATATGTGAGTTTCTTATGAAACTTGAATACAAAAAGCACTTTGGTGGTTACTTCTTATGCCATCTATTGCATCATCACACTATTTGGGTGTTACATGTTAACACTGTATAGTTCTGAGATCGTTTGTTCACTGTTTTGTGTTGTTGCTCATGTAAGATCTGCATGAAATGTACATTGTCGCTTGTGTAAAAACAAACTGCATGGTAACTGAATATCTATGCAGTGACTGAATGTAAAAATATTTGACATCAAATGTTAATGTTTTACTACATGTTAGAATAATTAAGGTTGCAATGTTGCCTTAAAAATCAATACAATGTTTTTTGTTTAAAACAATTTCTTTCTTTCTTTCTTAGTTTATTTTATAATTCTTTTTTTTTTTTTTTTTTTGCCAGTTTAAGACAACAGGTTCTTGTAACACAGTAACATTTTCTGTTACTGTGTTCATGGCATAATTATGATTAGTACAGCAGCAAATAGTGGGAGCTATGTTAAATAATCACGAACGACAAGAGTTATACAAAGTGATATGGTGTAGTACATAAAGCCATAATATTACATATAGAATTATTTGATTATTATCTGTGGGTCAGTCAATATATAAGTGAATGAACAGATCAAACATTGCTCATTGAGGCATCTGAGTTGATACATTTCATTACTTTATCAACATATGGTCCAAAGGGAGGAACAGCATGTTTAAACATACACTGTTCTGTATAACAGACCATCACCAAAAGGATGCAGGGTTTGTATTTACTGGAGTCACTAAAATGTCAACTTCATCGCTCTCTTATTCACTTTAGCAGCTGAATTCTGTTCTAATGTAAAAACTGAGAACTGTGAATATTATCCGAAACTAACCCACTATTTCAAACTGAAACATACTGTATGTTACTGCATGAAAATATATTTCAAATCCTCCCTGATCTCAAGAGCAGCTATAACATTCTACAGTGAGACAAACTGGTATTTCATGTTCAGGATGGTGCTTGGCTCCTCTTCTGGGCAAGTCTGCCAAGGGACAGACTGTCTGCAGGGCTTTCATTTCCATTTGTGCAAAAAACACCAGAGCTTGTCACACACACACACACACACACACATAAAATAATCTTATGATCAGCCATCGTTTAGTTTCAAGGGGAGCCAGACCTGGAACCAAATGAGTGCACCCAGGCCCATCTGGACCCCGTCAATTCCTGAATTTTTATGATTATATCAAAACCACGATAAAGCTTAATTTTCCTCACTCAAGTTTTCTTTGCCTTTGCAATGTTATTTGCAGACGGACAGCAGAAGAGCCGGGAGTTCAACTCTCTGAGATGACCTGCAAATCCAAACACAGCTGACCTTGACTTAACAGCAAGGGGCAAAATTTGACATCCCTCAGCTCATTTTTCTTCCCCCCCAACAACAAACCATGGTATCCCTTTATACTCAGGCCATTCAAACATAATGGTAATGGTATGGTTAATGATTTACAGTGGTTTACTTTAGTACACACTGTTCAGTCTTTATGAGGACTTTGGAGAAAATGCAGGTTGTGTAAATCACACAAGAGATAAGGGTTTGACTCCAAATAGCACTCAAAGTGTTCCTAAATGTATCAGATGATACAATTATGTAACTGATCAACCCACTTGTGCTCACCCTATAAATTCACCAGTACCTCCTCTCGTGGCTTTGCACTGCACACTGCTTCCTACTGTCAGCCACCACAGCACAGGAACAGTCGACCACATCCAACTGGAACCATGCAGTCTGCCGAGGCCAAATTCACCAGAAACAGCCTGCTGTTGGCTCTGAGGCGATACAGCTCAGCTGTCAGTGACATGGAGCAGACGATTCTCCTGCCAAGCCTGCTGCGAGATGTGCCCTCCGACGAAGTGTGGGACTCTAATGCAGCGGAAGAGTCCTGCAGAGACTTGTATAGCAACTACCTGGTGTTCAAGACCATAAGAAACACAGTGGAGAACAGCCTGGTTTACCTGGATGACCACAAGGCCAAAAACAACACGGCGCTCAACAAGACCTTGGAGCCTCTCTTGGACACAGATCCTGAAGCTCTCTTCCACTTCCACCTGAGAGGACTGTTTTCTGTGATGAGCGACCTCACCAAGAAGACTCAGAGCCTCACTGACAAATATATGGACATCATTGGAGTGGCAAATTAGAGAACATATAAGCAAAACGTCTGCTGTTTGTACAAATATGTAACAAAGTCACCTCTCATATGTCTGAACTGTTTACACTGTGATCCATCTAACTTAATGAATGTGAAATAAACGTGCAAATTTCACTCAGAAAATCTTGAATTTAGGTATTTTTTTTATTTACATAGCGATATTTCACACAACAAATGACAGAAAGACTTCACAAAAAGACCACTCCAGACAAATGGTCGTCTTCTCTCTCTCCCTCTCTCCTCACTTTCTTTGGAGCACTTAGCGCACAGGATTGAAAGGCTCGACAATCTCTGCAAAGGTCTTTTTTTCTGATGACATGAAGGAAACAGAGAAAAATGCTTTGATTACACACATGCATACGCCACTGTGTTTAAACTTCCTATATGAAGACTTAACAAAAAAGTACTTTAATACCATACCGTCATATTAACCATAGTTTAAGATTCTGGTATGTTATCAGCATATGCAATAGAATAACAGAGCATACAGAGACAAAGTAATAAAAAATATGCTTTTAGTAAAAAAAAAAACATGTCCACACAGGGCACATCATGCTTCTATTGAATAAACAGATAATACCAGCACTTTGCAGGTTCCTCATTGACCAATAATATCCCTGTGTTTAAGGAAAATCCACCAGGCATATATCTAAATAACTCATTTTCATCCAAAAACAACTAATGATGTCCAAAAAGAAACAAGCATCAAACATTATACATGAAGATAACTGAATTGGTAGGTTTTTATGTCTTCTGTTAAAGCAAATACACTTAAAAACTCCCTTACCCTTTGCTGCAAAATCCTCTGGGTTGAGTCTGATGTACTCTCTCATATCTCGATCGAGTCTGGCGTAAGTGTAATTTTCATATTTTGAGATGTGGTAGCCGATGAACCAACCAATCGTTGCCAGCAGGACTTGTCGATGAACACCTAAAAAGTAGGAGAATGGGACAAATTGTATGATTGTGTTTTAACCATGCAACGTGACAATACTGTAATATGAACTTTTCAAAATAAAGAGGAAGAGGTTTCAGAAAGTCTTTTTCCTAATGCTACCTGGCACTCAAATGCAATCAACTTCCTATAGAACAAAGACATAAACAAAATATATAAACTGAGCACCAAAAGACAAACCCTAGTTTACCCTGTCCAGTTTGTACTGAAGTTAGTGAAGCTCATACAATGCATAATAACATTAGCTTGTCATTCGTCTCTCTAAGAGTATTGATAACTCAATGGTTTGATTATTATTAGGGTAACCTTGCACTTAGCTACCGTATCTAATGTGAGATGCACGGATGCAAGATTCATCGATTTGCTTGAGAGGAAACTGCATGTCTGCACAAGAGCTACAGCAGTGTGACAGAAAGCTAACAAACATGCTAACCTGATTTTAGCGGCGGCCTGTGGTTCAAGCCGTTTTGGAGCATCGCGGAGATCCAGCCCATCCCGCTCAGCCACACCGAGTTCCTGTTGATGATCCCCGGAGGAGGGAGAACCTTCCCCTCTTCTGGTATCAACCCCATGGCGAGAAATCTCCCCCTTTTAATACACAAACTTCCAGTGACCTCCTAGCTGTCTGCGCTTGCCTATACACTATCACCTCTCGGAGGAAGTCAAGGGCATGGTGTGCAACCGAATGAAGCGTCCGGGCAAAACGAATGATAATCAGTTCCGCCTATTCTGTTTCCTAGCAACCAACGCTATAAGACCTCAACTTTACATTTAGGTTCTCAAAGGTACTTTTTCATTACATTATATTGATTTGATATTGTTTTAAAGTAACGTAATAACTTAGCGCTATTATCAACACACTTGAAACGCTAATATTTACATTAAATGAGGCTCGCTGCTGCAACTAGACCACTTCTAAGGTTACTAGCTAGCGTTGATTTTGGTAATTAGCTAGCTCAATGGTTCACATTAGCTAGCTAAGCTAGATAGCTGGACTTCTTAGGATGTCGCAGTGGCTGTTTTAGGCTAGTATTGTTGCTGTACAAGTATTAATCTCAGTAGCAGTAAAGCTAGTAGTGGTATTAATAATAGGAGTAGTATCTGTCTCATGGAATAGTAGTATTAGTCTTTACAAAAGCTGAAAAACACCGGTATGGTGCTTTGGTAAAAAGTTGTTGCCTCATGTCTGTTTCAATTTTAGTTTTTGTTCTGCACTGAGAGTGGTCCAGCTAACACAAACGTATTTGTCATGCACCCTGCAAAGTTGCACCTAGCTGCAGGTGCAAAAAGTTGTGGAATAAAAAGTGGATTCTCTATGAAATACTTTTGAGATAGGAGGACTTTTCAAGACATCGCAGTGGCTATTTCAGGCTGCTATAATGGCCGTACAAGTATTATTATAATTGGTGACATAAATAAAGCTAGTAGTGGTAATAATACTAGTAGGAGTGGTAGTCTTGTGGAATAGTGTTACTTAGTCTTTACAGAGGCTGCAAAACACCGGCATGCTCCTTTAGTAAAGAGTCATTTCCTCGTGTCTATAACAAAATTAATTTTGATTCTGCACTGTAGGTGGTCCAGCTAACAGATTTATTTATCATGCACCCTGCAAAGTTACACCTGGCTACACATAAAGTTGTAGAGTAAAAGTGTGTTCTCTTTAAAATAGTAACGCTGCAGCTCTTCAGGATAAGCGGTGAAGTGAAGTACTTGAGTAAATGTACTGAGTTACTTTGCATGTGAGCTGATGACATCATTGAGTGCAGTCTTCCTCCTCCTCCTCCTCCTCCTCCTCCTGCTCCTCTATTATCAGACAGGCTGCTGCTGAGCTGCTGAGGATACGCAGCCAGAGGAATTATGCCCTGCCCGGCGGTGGCTTTGCCTATTTGATGAGGTGACCTATGCATACCGAGGGGTTTTAAGTCCGGGGATATCCCCGTGTTTTTGGTAAGTGCAAACCATTTCCAGGGTCGATGCGCAGAGCTGTCTTTTGATTCCTTCCCTCCTGCATCTGCAGATAGTGCCAAAATGGCTAGAGTCACACGGTAGCTGCTAGTTGCTACTGTTGCTAGCTTCGCCCTAATGGCTGTAAACTCAGACTGAGAATGAAACATTATTAGGAAGAAGCGTACCGTTATGTCAGATTCAATCTGTGCAGAATGCTTCCATAATACTTTGCGCTGCAAAACAAGGTAAAAAGGGGGAAGAGGGAAATGCGACACAGGGAAATTCTCATTTATATGCAAGCAATTCCAGTTGAATTAAACCCTTAAAATGTGGTTCATTGTATCAGGGTTGATTCAGAGGTTCCCGTCGTCTTGCAAGCAACAGTTTGATTTCTTAAAATGTTATTTTCCCACAGTGAGATGTTTAGTTTTCTCGCACGTAGAGGCCCGATTCACAATGCTGGTGTCGGAGCAGATGTAACGGTGCTGCACTAAAATGACATGTTACCGTCCCTGTTTGCATGCACTTCACATGTGTTGTGTGAGGACACCGGCAAAAAAAGGAGTCTGATTAGCAACACCTCTGTGCACAACTTTGCAGATTATTCACTTCAACAGTGTTTCAAGCCCCCCCCCCACCCCCCATGGCTCCATATATTCCCCTAAAGTGATGCACGGCCCCCTAAAACTGCGCTAAACTAACACACACACACACACACACACACACGCACACGCACACATATATTATATTAGTACCAGAGATAGAGACATTAATAACAGTATTATTAAACTAAGACTGGAGGAGCACAGATTTTTGATCTCAGTGTGCACTTAGTAAAATGTACATTGCAGTGAGTTAATTGTGCAGACTGAGGATCTGAACCAGTTCATATTTAGCTTACAACTGCACTGATTTGTGTTGGTGAGGCTTATTTAGGTCAAATGTCAGCAGTGATGGCCCCTGAGGACGCTGGCCTCTACGCTTCCTCAGCAACTTCACTGTCTGTCTTCAGGACTTTTCACAATTGCGCTAATAGCATCAGCATGTACTGGCAGGGATTTAATGTTAATGCACGGACTTATCACCCATTGCTGTCGTTTCTTTTTGTTTCACAGTTTAGCATGAGCATGGAAGATTATGACTACCTGTTCAAAATAGTTCTGATAGGAAATGCTGGAGTTGGGAAGACATGTCTCGTCCGGCGCTTTACTCAGGTTTGTATAAATCTGAGCTAATTCATTTGGAGTTATTGAATCACAAAGTATCAGACTTAGTATTTCTGTTTTTATTCCATAGGGCCTTTTCCCACCTGGACAAGGGGCTACTATTGGAGTAGATTTCATGATTAAAACAGTGGAAATCAAAGGGGAGAAGGTCAAGGTACAAAAAAGAAAAATAATTATTCTTCACATGAAATGTATTTGATGATTTGACGTTTTTTTGGATGGACAGTTGCTCATTTCAGATGTGTTTTCCAGCTGCAGATATGGGACACGGCTGGACAGGAGAGATTTCGCTCCATTACTCAGAGTTATTACCGTAGTGCCAACGCCCTCATTCTTACATATGACATTACCTGTGAGGACTCCTTCAGGTGCCTTCCAGAGTGGCTGAGGGAGATTGAGCAGTATGCCAACAACCAAGTGGTGACTATATTAGTCGGTAAGAAGCTTTATTTTGCACTAATTGATGAAACTCTCTTAGCGTTGTTCATTGTGAACAAACTGTGAATAGTGTGCACTATGTTATGGTGGAACTGGCCTGGTTTTCTGAGCCCATTTGAGTTACAGAGCTGGTATCACAGGCAAAGACAGTTTTGTCTTTGTTAACGTACATTTTACTGTGAAATTTCTGTCACTTCTCAGAAAATAAATCATTTTTGCCAGGAATAAAATAAAGCTCTTACACTGTCTTTGCCTACATCCATCCCACACATGCATGCACACAGGAACACCTCCGCTTCCATCTGTATCATCTACACCCACCCACTGTTCAGAAAGACAGGCTGTGTTGTGATGAAGGAGGCCACCATCTTACTTGTTATGTATGTTATATGTCTTACAGGTAATAAAATAGATCTGGCAGAGAAGAGAGAGGTTCTCAGACAGAGGGCTGAAGACTTTGCTGAGTCTCAGAGCATGCTGTATCTGGAGACGTCAGCCAAAGAGTCCGACAATGTTGAGAAACTTTTCCTCGACCTGGCCTGCGAACTCATTCGGGAGGCCAAGCAGAACAAGCTGGATAACAATGACACTGCCCCAATGCCCGGCGAGGGTAAAACCATCAGTTACTTGAGCTGCTGCAGCCTCAATTAGGGAGAGCTCAGCCCTCTGGCCGTGGTAACTCAGTAGCCAATTGACTGGAGAGGGCAGATGGCTGAGCTCCAAATGCCTCCGTCCCTCTAAGATGGCAGAAAGCCACTTCTTAGTCCCGTCATTTCTAGTCCCATGCCTTTTTAAGCTGTACAAGGGAGTTAAGTCAACTTTAGTTTGGCCTTCCAGGAACAAGCATTTTAAGATGCTGCCATTATTGAGAATTTTGTCCTCAATGCAACAGTATGTCCACCTGATGCATCTAGGAATCTAAGTAGGGCTCCATTTTGTCCTCTTCATGGAGAAATGTTAGCATTTTCCTCTTTGGGTTTTAGGGTCCATTTTCATTAAACATCAATATTCACCAGCAGTATTATGTGAGTTAAGAGGTTCTACCAGGTATTTTTTTACAGACCCCACATAGCTGACAAGTGTCATGATCATTGGATGTTATCAGGAAACGGTAACACTATGTTTACATACAGTACGTTTTTTGAGATTACCAAGTCTGATCAAAAAAAAAAGTTTTGCAAACTTACTCTAAAATCTGTTGCACAATCATTTATTCCCCACTCGTTTCTCCGGCTCTGAGAATTGCATACAACTTTATTAACTTTCATAATCTCATGTCTGGGTCATTATTTGCACCTGTCATTACAAACTGTGAAATATTTGTTCCCAGTAGAAGATTTTTACTTGCTGCTAAAATATGTTTTTATGTCAGATAACATAAACTGAAACACAAGTATAAATGCTACATTGAAACAGTCTTTTGTGATGCCATTGTTTTTTTTTTTTTAGCGTTCTTGCACTGCTTGCGATTAGTCGGTTGATGTAGTATGAAGCAGTTGGAAAGGCCTCAGATATCGTCAGTCATCAGTAGAAATTATGAACAGTTTAATCACTTGAGTTTTTTTTTCCGACTGTCAGCTGTTTCTTTATTCATAGACGTGAATATTTCTGCCTTTGTTGTCGCTGCCTAGCCATGAAATTGTATCACTTTTTATTTGTTTGAAGGGGGTATGTTCATGTAGTTTCGTATATGACTTGTTGTACTTCATATGCTTTTATTGTGAATGTTCTTGACTGTCCAGCATGTTTTGCCATAATTTGTAGTGTCTAACTTTATCTTTCATATATTTGCCATAACTGTAACGTACTGTATTGCACAATGCCATATACTGCACACTTATTTTTATTGTAACATTTTGTCCTTTGTTGTACAGACATCTAGTACATTTTGGCACTTTGCTTTTATATTTTTTATTTTCAGTAATCCCTTTGTACAACTGGCGAGCATTTTGTTTTGCCGTTTACCTTAGATTTAACCGCAGTTACTTATTGTTAATCCTTTGCATCTTCTTCTTAAAACAATATGGGAAATACAAAGGAAAACACTATTGGGATGTTGTGCTTCTTTTCCTTTATGTGTGCAAAATAATCCCCAAGGAATTACTCTGTATAACATTAAATAATTACACTAAATGTCTTGTATTTGTCACATTATTATTGCTTATGGATGATCAGTGCACTGTAAATTCTTATGTGACTTCAAAAATCAAATTACTACATCGGACGCGATATTCCCATCAAGCCTCGCGAGCATTTTGTCTCTACCAGACGTTTTAAAGCATGTGTGTGTCATCGGTTGGCAGACCTCAGAGCCGCTGATCAATAAAACTAAAACTTCAGGTTAAACAATTGATATTTTGCAAACTTAACCTGCAAAATTAAAGTCACAAGTTTTCTGCCTTCTAGTGGCAATGGGTGGGAACTGTATCAGATTTGCAGACTTTAGTTGGACTGATAGTTATTGACACTGATTATTAATATTGTATATTGTATTATATATTGTTATTGTATATATATATATTGTATATTAATATATGTAGAGGCATCAATAGGACATTTATATGTTAATAATAGTATAGCAATTTATCGAACAATATATAGCCTTACAGCATTTAATGCAGCTACTAAGAAAGCGTACATAATTATTATTGCAGACATTAACATTAGTACTGACATGACTATTAATCTTTATATATTATATATATATATATATATGATATTGATATTTATTGATAATAATAATATTTCTATTGCAGATTGTGGCGTTGTGGCCTCTTAGTGGCCACAGTGTGTAACTACACCTTTGTTTAGTTTGAAAAAGAGAACGAGAGATAAAAAATATATTAATGGAAAATATCTAAATATTCTTAAACCAGTTTTTAATCCTGCGAACTTGGAAATAAACTAATGTCGAGTGTTTAAAACGAGTGTTTTCTATCATTTAGTGGTAACAGGGAGGAACTGCTTCATTGGCGTCACACGGAAGTGACATATAAATACTTCCGGTACAAACAAAATAAAACTTCCACTATAAACAGAAGAGTATTTGAATCAACTATCTCCAGGATAAAACAACAGTTGGAGGACAACAACTTATAAACACAGTCTTTAAGAACACTTCCGGTAAACACTTTTATTATAAAATCCTCACATTAAGAAGAAGAGAACACATACACCGTGGCAACACTATGAGGATTTAAATGTTTGCAAATTAACGCGAGGCATTCAAAACATGTTTCCGGTCTGTGAGATAACAACACACATCTCCGACTCCCATCAACCTTTGCGAGCGTGATTGCAGTAGGAACCATCTGCTCTGTGCTGACTGCCAGTCCGGCTGCAGTGACATTAAAGTTGTCAGAAAATGTTGCGGACACGCTGAGCCTGAAGCAGAGCGCCTCTCTGTCCTGCCTGGAGGCCACACGCTGTCTGCGACTCTCAGGCGAGTCTCACTTCCTCTCTAATACGGGACAGGTTTCCCTTCTTCTCCCCTCCCAGAGACACAGACAGTCCGTGCGATCCCCTGTGTCATGTGCTGAGGATCGGGCTGTAGTGAGCTGGGTTTTGCAGCAGTGAAGAGGAGCTGGTGTCAGGATGGAGGCTTTGGACAGAGCTGCAGCTACCTGCATCCTAACGCTGTGTCTCTGTGGCTGTTTCCACGTGATCGCCTTAAAATCCCAACTTTTCACCAGGCAGGGCGGGTTGTCCCACTCCACCGACACCCCCATCAGCTATCAGACATTTTATTTTGACCAGAAGGTGAGTTTCAACTTTCCCTTTATTCATGTATTTTTTTTTACATGCCATTTGTCTATAAAGGTTGTATTTCACAAGTTTTACTCTGGTTTCTTCTTCTGCTGCTTCTTTCTCTTTCACTTCACTTTTTTATTGTTTCATTTGCACCCTGTAGGCCTGAATTAGGGCTGAATTTAGTGGTGCAGAAAAACATTAACAAACATTAATAAAAGGGATGTGAAACACAGGTCCTGTGATGTAAGATAACACAGTAAGTACGATCAGACTGGTGTTATAATGACAACAGTGCTTTAAGAAAAAAAAAAAAAAAAGCAACGTCTGAAAATATAATTGACTGTGTTATGTGGTGGCTTGTGATAGTTGACATGACCTGGCTTCATTGTTTACTGTTTACTAATATCTGCACCACTTTCTAAAATGTCCAGTGCACTAAATAGTATAGGCAGCGTTCATGTGTTGTGTCAGCAGACAATAGGTGCTTTCCTCCAGCTTCCTGTAGTGAAGAGAAAACCACACAGTTGGCTGCGTTCCTGCCAGCGGAGCTATAACCACCCCTCCTGGCTCTCTGCCTGAAAAGGTCTCCAGGGCCCAGTGAACACGAAACACTTTACCTCAGGGGGGGGATTGAGAGATCTTCATTCAGCCTTTGCATTTTCCTATTACTGTTACTTTATAGAGAATCAGATTGCATGTTGGGTACATGCGGCGGTACGAAGCACAGCATCACGTAAAGTGCCTTGAGAACCTGACTCATACAGTCACAAGACTGTTACTAAGGGATGTTGTGAAAGGTAATGTTAGCTGAGTTACTCACATTTAAAGGGTGGCGTTTGCCATTTTGGTGTAAATCAGAATACTCACAGATGATTTAGTGCTTTATTAACCATAATCATAACCATAAAGTGGATCACTTTCATAATTTCCTAATTTAATAAGAAGTTTCCCCTCAGTTATAGTACTAAACACACACATCTTACCATGATAGTAAGCAGTTCTTAGTAGGATGGTGCATTCAGGTGCTCCATAAGCTATGTTTTCACAAGTCGATGCAGGAGTCTAAAATGTCAGGATCAAAGAGAACTAAGATTTATTTACCCTTTAACTTTTAACTCAGACATTGGACACTTTTTTTTGCAATGTTTGCAGATAATCCAGCTCATGAGAAAGTGAACAGAAACTGCTGTTTCATCCAGCGTTTCATTTAACGTAATGATTTGTCGACTGCAGCTATTTTGGAAATCGTTTTAATAATTGAGTTCACTTTTCAAGCAGAAAAGCCAAATGTCTGATGGTTCCAGATTCTGAAATGTGAGGGTTTGCTGCATTTCTTCGTCTTACATCATAGTAAAGTAAATATCTTTGTGTTTTTGACTGTTGGTCACATCTGATTACGTCACATGTGCATTTTTATAGACCAAACATTAAATTGATGAGTTGCAGTCTCGAGTATGATATTTACTTACTGTTGATGGTGTTTATGCCATGAGCAGTATTTGGATTAGGGGACAATGCTCCACACCTGGTCCCGCCCACGACATCCTGCCTAATCAGCCTCGCTGACAAGAAGATAAAGACCATTTCCTCCCTTCTGACGCTCATTGTCTTGACTGGTATGGTAGTGTCTTTTTTTTTTTTTTGACCAATCAACAAGAAATTGCACACTTCTTCTCGACAAGTACAACAAATAAATTCCCTGTTATTCACTTCTCAGCAACAGTAGCAAGTCTGCTGGGGTTTTTTTTTTCTACAAAAGACTCATCAATCATGCAGCCTTTTTCTCCGCTCTCTGTGGGACAGGCTGCTGTGGGGAGGGCAGAGTGATCTAGCAGTTGCCAGAGGAAATCCTCTCGACTGCATTTTGCCTCCAGACAATGAATGGAAGTGTCTTCTAGCATCCTCCAAATTAACTGCTGCAGTTTGCTGGAGCTTTTGCTTTGGTTGTTTCCTTCATGTCTCCATTTGCTGGACTGTAACAAACAGATTCAGTCTCTCGTAAAATAGTGAAACTGCTGGTCCAGTAGATGCACAGTCTGTGAAGTGAATTTTAATTGAAACAGAGTGCTTCCTGCAGTGACCACATGGTGGCACTACTTATCAGGAGGTGGATTTGTTACGAAACCAGTCTGAAACCAGGTTTTGTGATGTGCATACTGAGTGGGTGCGAGTGGTACCGTCCTCGCCAGGGGTCCTTTTGGTGAAACACTTTATACATTCACCCGCTTTAGTTTTGCCGTGCAGATAGTAGTTTATGGGCATATTTTTGTTTGCACTGCAACAGCTTTCAATAATTGAAGAGTTTCACTCCCAAAATCAGACATCAACGCTTTGAACATCCCAGTATAAATAAAGAATAACTAACAACATGAAATCTAACCAAGCTATTTGACTTTTTAAAGTTGTTCACAAAATTGCAACTCTACCCTTCGCATGGCCAATACCACTGCAACTTACTTTGCTGCCAAACTGCCGAACTTTTCCTTTAAACTGTCACATGGTCCCCTCACACTTAAAAGCACTGCCAAGCGCTAAGGAGTCGCGGCTTGAATGAACACATTGAGGCCCCAGAATCTTTTTGCTGTCATTGGCTCATAAAATTGCTGCCTCCTTTGTATCCACCGAGGAGGGAAGTGAGCGAGGAGTGGGGGGGGGGAACAAAACAAAAACATTTTGTGTTAAGTGCTGGGACTGTTTCAAGGGCTGGACGACTCAGGAGCCTCATGTGGTCGTCTTCCCTGTGAAGTTGTCGGTTTCTTTCTGCTTTTGTTTTATACAGAATGCAGGAAATATAGTTGAAAGGGGAAGATACCCCAGAATCCCTGAGGTCTGATGAAAGGATCAGAGCTCATCTAAAGTGGAACTAATGTGGCATCCCTTAAAGTGGCTCCAGCATTTTTTTTAAATACAAATTGGGGCTAATTAGCCTATAATCCAACATCGGGACTGTCATTTCACAACACTATAGTTGGCACAGGTCCAGGTATCCAGTGGTCACGTTCAGCTCAGAGCAGTTTATGTGAACATCAGTAACTTATCACCACATTAGGTTTTCTGCCCGCTGATGCACAAGAGACTGTTCTGTAAAGGATATTTCACATTTTGTCCCTCTGGCTTTGGATTAGTTGAACATTTGCTAAACTGCTTTTTGTCGGGATGGGAGATGTTGGTAAGAAGCTTTGTGGCTCAAATCAAGGCGAGTCTAAGTTGCACTTTCAATGCTAATCATAACATTGACTTGCATTAGCAGATATTCTTGTTCTGTGTCAAATGTGCACAATGCAGCCTTCAGATTCGTTAAATTAACACTTAACACACATTAACACTTCTTAGTCACAGTGTCAATAAAAACTGAGTCATAAAAGGGGGGGGGGGAGTTCAGGTTACAATAATAGTTTATTAATGACCACGAGAGCTGCTAACAGTTACAATCATAGTGAATTAAAGCTTCTTATGTTGGAATTATTCTTTTGTGTTCAATAGAAACCTTCTCTATAGCACCAGCATAGGATGGAGGCTGCCATTAATGTGGTCTCATGGTCTCATTTGTTTAACGGTTATAAGATTTTATACTTAAGTTCAATTTCTTGATGTTTAGGAATCCTACATGTTGCACCTTTAAGTACGTTTGTGGCACAGTTGCATAGTTCAGCTACACTGAGAGCGATTACGATGCCTGTGATGACTTTCCCTGTCTGAACACGTGTAAGATTACACCTTCATTGCTTTTTGTTTTGTGTGTATTTGTTGCAGATTGATCATTTTGGCTTCCTAGAGGATGGCACCTTCAAACAGAGATACCTCGTGGCTGATAAACACTGGCAGCAGCCTGGAGGACCCATTTTGTTCTACACTGGCAATGAAGGCGACATCACCTGGTTCTGCAACAATACTGTAAATATCCCATCTGTTACTGTGTGTCTACATGGCACAAAATCCTCAGTCTAATTCAACAGCTGTCATTGTTTTCTCTGTAGGGCTTCATGTGGGAAATTGCGCAGGAGTTGGGCGCCATGCTGGTTTTTGCAGAGCATCGTTACTATGGAGAGTCCCTGCCATTTGGACAAGACTCTTACAGTGTGAGTGAAAATAGATGGAGTACATCTAAGTCTCAGTTCAAATCTGATTGATGTGTTTGTTGTCCCTTTTTGCATCCCCATCCTGTAATATCTTAACAGTACTAATAAAACCATGCCTTGTAGACGTGAAGGTGCCAGTAAATAATTTTACATATTTATATCATTTCTTAGACAGTTGACAGTTACCACAATACTTGTCATTTGCTTGCAGGACAGCAAACACCTGAACTACCTGACCTCAGAGCAGGCCCTGGCAGATTTTGCAGTGCTGATTCAGAACTTGAAGAGCACTTTACCTGGAGCTCAGCACAGCCCTGTCATCGCTGTTGGAGGTTCCTACGGAGGGATGCTCTCTGCCTGGTTCAGGATGAAATACCCCAATATAGTTGTTGGGTAAGATATTAGTGCAGTTGTGGGAACCTTTTCCCCAAATACGCACCAGGCAACCTTTAATGTTTGCAGCTTCAAACAGTAGCAAAATCAGGAATTCGTCGCCATGCTGCTCCTACAAACATGCTGCACATTTGTATTAATAATACCCAGGATAATGGATGTGCAGCTTGTTAAATTTTGAGGAAAAAACGTGTAAATGGTTTTGCTTCTCTTTGTGTTTTAGAGCTCTGGCATCCTCCGCACCAATATGGCAGTTCCCTGGTATGGTGCCATGTGGAGACTTCTACAAAATGGTAACACAGGACTTTGCCAGAAGTGGGTATAACTGTGATTCAAACATCAGAAAGTCCTGGAAGGCGATTAATAATGTCTCTTCCACTGGTAAGTCATACAGTCATTATGGGATGATTTATTTAATCTGTCATATTGCAGGAAGTGTGTCTTATTTGACTTCTTCAGAATAATAAATTAACTATGTCCAATCTTATGTATGAAGGCGTCTGGATTTTAAGAATTTCTGTGTGTTTGTCCATATGGTGCAAATTTGTTGATTTGATTAAATGTCTACTAAAGCATCAAATCGGGCAGCTGTTTCTAAAACTTGTAGTGGTATTGGGTTTAGAGCCTGGAGCATCTCCACAAGTGACAGACTGTAAGACTGAATATGTGGTTCCATAAAACGAACAACCCGCATAACTCCGACTATCTTAGTTCTTTAGTATTCTGCTCAGCTCTGAATAAGAAAGTGTTCCCTCACAGCATCCCCTGGCACCTTTTCCATTATCACAACCCTAAACTGTAGGAATAAGCTTTATTGAACTGAGTGAGACTTTTTATTCCTATCACACCATCAGTGGTAGTAGTACAACAATAAAAAAGTCGATACCACTTTCCAACAAGCCACCACTTAGAAAAGCAACCCAAAAGTACTTCTTATTAATGGCTTACACTTGACCTATAAAGCATTAGGGAATGGTTGAGAACGATTAATAGAGCCTTTCGAAAGGGAACCTTAATTAGAAAGTGTAGTATATTGTACGGTTTTGACTATTACTATAGAGAAAGTGTTGCTCCACACACAGGCCCAGCATCATTTATTAGAACCAAGGCAAATAGAAGCTACACTAAGATTTTACAACAATCTCAATGAATATGTCACATTTTAACACACGTAAACAAGTACTGATCTAACCTGGCATTTTGTCATTATCAGTCAAAATACAATTAAACACAGAAAACATAATGAATTATATATTTTTTTTTAGCCCATCACAGTGACTGTTATTGTGTGTTGGCTGTTTTTTGGTTGAAATCTGCCCCAAACAAAGACTCAGAGAAAAAGATCTGACAAAGAATGTTAACCACTCAGAGACTTGGAATGAAAGCATACATTTTCTATTCGATTTAACTTTAACGGCTGAAGTGTGAAATATTTTCACTGGAATTCATTTTGGTGGCAGAGCCATAAAGAGCAGATAATTTGCTCCACTTAAAGTTATCTTCCGTAGCTTTGGGTTCTGTTTTTTTCATGAGAGTTTCTGTCATCGCGCTTTTCTAAAGAGATGAAACATTATTCTGAGGTTATCTGTGCATATTTCAACTAAATGAGTATTTGCTCCTGTAATGGACAATTAAAGCTGGGGGAGGCTGTTCTCTGGAAAAGACCGGGCCGAGCACGGGCCAGCGGCACAGACATTCACGTGCACTTGATACATGCAGGAAAATGACGGCATGAAGAACTACCTGCTCTGCAAAGCCCTTTGATATGACTTACTGTGATTCTAGACTCTAATGTTAACTAGCATTAGCTACATAACCATGAACTGGAATTAGCCGCAGGCTAAATTATTAGCAACATTCAACACAGCCGCTCATCACCTGCTTTCATGGTAAACCTGTACACAACTTATGGATGTATTTTAAGTCCTATAATAAAATTACATTCATCATACAACCAAACCACTGCAACACTTCAGATACTACAGAAAATTGAAGTTAGCAGCTTCATCAAGAAGTTCTCTCCATCTCTGAAACACTGACTCATGTTTTATTTGGTTTATTGTCACCTTCTCTTTTAAACTCTCTTTTTTGACAAGTCCGTTCTCCTTTTTTGGGTTGCTTTTCAGTGTAGACATTTGTCAGGCCAGATTTTCTGAGGACTGAAAATAGAGCTAAGAGGAGGTGCACAAGTCTAGTTTTCTCTCAGAGCACTTGGCTTACAATATAATGATGGGTTATTATGGAAATTTTGCTGAATGACACCAAAAATAAACTGCCTACCCCGGCTTTAAGTTTGAGCACCGTATCACTTTAGCCACAGTAATGTTATTTATTATGTCGTGTTATTTTATTGGCATTCAGCAGCCAAGCTATCACAAGCTTTTACACCTGTGAAGACCCATGGGAGCTGTAGTCGTTAAATGCAAACAAACTTTTTTTTTTATCTTGGTTAAAGACAATGTCAGAGTCAAATTTTAATGCCCAGTGGTGCAGTACATACAGTGGTAGACATGCATGGTGATACGGACAGTGCAGTTCACATTGAAAAGGAATCACTAATGTAACATTTAATCATATTTTTGCTCCCTTTTGACAAGCGTCTGGGCTTCAGTGGCTGTCAGAGGAATTCAGTCTATGTGCCCCTCTGAAAAACAAGAATGACGCAATCGGCTTCAAGAGCTGGCTTCAAGAGACTTGGGTGAACCTGGCTATGGTGGATTACCCCTACGAGGCAAATTTTCTCCAGCCACTTCCCCGCTGGCCGATCCAGGTACATACAACCACTGGTAAAAATACTGCATCCAAGATTCGAAACAGTATTTCAAAAAATTTGTTGCAGATCAAGCAAATAATCCACAAAGTTCTATTTAAGCTTCACATTGATTTACTGTCAAATGTTTTTACTTAAATGCAACTTTAAATTCTGTTTGTTTGGTTAAGCGCCTGACAATCTGTCCTTAGTTGAAATGAATGTGTGATTTAGCCGATTGTGTTACAAGTGTTTGTTGTGGTCTTCCAAGCTTTTGTTTACAACAGCTGTCAATTAACTTCATTAATATTCATAAGGATCTAGTTTCTTTTAGATTTTAAGTATTCTTTAGATGAGCAGCTACAAGTAAGCCACCATTCTTTTCTTCTCTCGTACCAATGGTCCTTTCATTCGCACACTCCGCCAGATCTCTGAGGTGTTCTTCTTAGGACGCTCACATGGCACCGCAGAAAGAGGACATTTGCCCAGAGCAGCTCATGAGGCCACTAAAACAAAGGTTCACCACTCTCATTTGAATGAGACTGTAACAAATACTTCACAAGACACTTGATGTGGAAAAGTAATTGCATAGCTTGCCAAAAGTGACTGCAATTCTGTAATTTGGCTAATGCAAAAAAATGATTTAAACTCCCTTACCTGTAGGCAAAGTTACAAAATGTCCTTTGTTTACATGTAAAAGCGCTTGTGACAGTAGAGCGGCTGTTTTGCAGAGGCTGATTGACTTGGGCGCAGTGTATTCTACCAGTCCCACTGGCATGTCACGTGCATAAACCAAGCTCCGCTATTGACCCCCGACTCTCTGTTTAGTGCTCCAACAGCCCTCCGAATGCATTCTCACTAAAACTTTTACTAGTGTGATACATTTTTTGTTTTCTCACCCGTTGTTGTCTTTATCCTTCAGCCACTGAATAAATCCAGGAGCAGCATGTAAGGTGAAATAAACACTAAATGGTCATTTTGAGTTTTTTGGCTCCTTGCCTTTAATGTATGCGACCCCTATGGGTGGTTTAAGCGGTTTAGGCAGTGGGTGCAAAGAGGAGCTTTTTTAATGACAAAGCTAATGTGATTATCTGAGTGAGTGTGAGAACGGAGTATTGAGGGCTTAGAGGAGGGAAATCTGTTGGCAGAGATGAATGTATAAGCCTAATCCTATCTGAAAAGTAAGGAGAAGATGCTTTGGAGCAATTGCAGTGTTTTTTTTCACGGTATAAATCTTTAGTTGGACATGTCTGTGGCCCTCCTCATCCATCGACCACCAACTCCTCCCCAGCCCGCAGACAAAAGCCTTAGTAACAGACTCCACACTAGCGCAGCTCCCCTCCAACCTCTAAACAAAAAAGCCCAGTTTCTCTGCCTCACAAAGAGTGCAGAACAACAGCCACGGCCAACTCTGCTGCTGCAACCATAACAACACACAGCAAAATTAAACAAAAGCTGAAACTCAAATATTTATCATCCACACTATTAATTCTAAGAAATCAACCGTGGTCAAACAAAACAGTAGTAAGGAGAGCAAAACCTCTAAATTTAAATAATGTGGATCATTGGCTGTAAGCAAATGGACATTTTTTTCCTCTCGTGCCAAGATTAGAGCAATAAATTCAAGTTCATTCCAGGGAATTTCATATGCAAATCAGGCGCCACCGCTTTTTATGTGGAAAAACACTTTATGGGCCCTGAGAAAGCAATCTTCACTCTTGTAAACAACATGGGTATAAGGGAATTAGGTGTTTAAAAATTTCTCTCTGATTTTATTTAAATAGAATAGCTGCTAATAGCTTTAACGGCTCACCTAAACTGTAATGTATTCAGAAACTTGTGGTTAATTCTTTTGTTTTGCCTGCTGATGTGTTATATTTTCAAGGTGGTGTGCAAATATCTTGCACTGGATTCCACCGTGTCCGACTACCAGCTGCTGCACGGCGTCTCCCAAGCAGCGAAGGTTTACTACAACTACACCGGTAGCTCCTCCTGTCTCAACACATCTCAGACAGCGACAAGCAGCCTCGGTTTCCTCGGCTGGTTTTACCAGGTGCAGTAACACAGAGCACAGGGGTCAGTCTTGTCGTGCTGAATAAATCGCAGCGCAGATGTGTCAGCGGGCAGCTTTACCTGTCACAGTGAATACGTGTTCAATCCCTCATCCCCAGGCTTGCACGGAGATGGTGATGCCCATGTGCAGAGATGGCGTCCAGGACATGTTTGAACCAGAGGAGTGGAACTTCCAGGCCTACTCTGACGAGTGCAACGCCATGTTTGGTGTCAGGCCACGAGCTGACTGGGCAGGCACAGTGTACGGGGGGAAGGACATCGCCTCTCACAGCAACATCATCTTCAGGTAAACATATGCCAGACTTGGGTAGAAGGTTCCCTGCGTTCTGTCTGATGCTGTGAGAGCAATTAAAGTGAGGACTGAAATTTATTGCAAACAAATCAAGGGCAACCACCTGGGTCGCTTCAGGAGGTAGACAGGAGGGCGTAAAACTTAAATGAAAAAGCAGTGATTCTGTTGTATGTCTCAAATCAAATCAAATCAAAGCCAATTATTAAAAAACAGCACAGTCAAAACTAACAGCTCATGTGACTGACACACAGCTGAGCTAACGCTGTAGCAGTGTTTTCACTGGTGGTTTAGTCATGTACAAGTGTTAATTCGTTTTCACAGCTTTTACAGGGAAATATTAAAATATTAGGCATTAAAGAACAATGACATGCACACTGTGAATTCTGACTTGAATGTATAAACAACAATACCAAAAGTCACCACTGGCGTTGCTTTGCTGACACACTGTGCCCTAAATGAACACCTTAATACGTTGCATACAAATGTCTGATCACATTTGTTCAGCGCACACTGATTCTGCTGTTGCATTGCAGTAACGGAGGACTCGACCCATGGTCGGCTGGTGGAGTGACCTACAACATAACAGATTCTCTGGTTTCCATTATGATTCCCGACGGAGCCCATCACTTGGACCTCCGTTACAGCAATGACCATGACCCACCTTCAGTCCGTGCCGCTCGAGCGTTAGAGGTGAAGTATTTTCGAGAGTGGATCAGGCGGGCTAAAAAGACACCACAAACTGCACCAACCCCCTAATCCCCAAAGCACCTTACACCTATGATATCCAGGGTTGCCTAGCTTTAATTTGTGTGACAAAGTATTTCACAGGGTGCTCTCTGCGACATTATGCCAAAGTTGGTCCCTTTTTTTTAAATCAGCGTTGGGGATTACAATAAATTACGAACTTTTTATGAAAGAAATCTCCACACCGCTCTTGATTTTGATAATAATGTCATCAATCTCTTGAGATGTTTCTAAACCTCATCATCTTTCTTTGACCAAAGTAGACACACTCCATTTTATTATGCCAAACGACAGCCTACATTTCCAAGGGCTTTGAGACAGAAAGGTACTTTATTATGAGCAATAATGACAATCTGTCACGTAAAAGCTACTGATAAGAGCGTTGTAGAGTAAATATCTTGTTTATTCATATAATCACATTATCATCATCATCAAAACTGGATCATCCTCATTTTGTCTTGTTTTTTTTCCACGTTAAATTTTGGTAAAACCTGTAAAGGCCTCTCTGCCTCCAAGCTTGTGTTTGTTTTCTGTCAGTCTTACAGTCAGACAAACAGTTATTCACATCTTTAAATTAGATTTTTGTCATTCAGTTTCATATTTACAAATTGACACTCCTTGTTGGTTAGCAGGTGTTCAGGTGTATTTGCTCTTTCAAAATAAGTGTACGGTGTACTGTAATATAATTCTTAACACTGAAATAAGTCTCAGGAGAAGAGTTTGGTATTGCATATGAAGAAAAATCCATTTTTTTTGACACAGAAAAACAATGCCGTCCTTGCTTTTTAAGATTTCTATTTCCCTTTTAATACCGCCTTTTTTAGAAAAAAAAATTCTGTCATTGCCAAGAAATGCATCTTTTAGTGAAACCGATTAAAAAATAAACAAATGAAAATCAGAATCATGGTCATATAATCTTTCTAAATGTCTTTTAATCTCACATGGATGTACTGTTGTTATGTCGAGCAGAGTCTTTGTCATGTTTCAGAGAGACGGAGGCTTTTAAGTGACTTCCACCTAGCAGGAACAATTGCATGTGCTTGAGATTTAATAAAAACCCAATCGGAGGAGGCCAATAAAGTGAGTGGTGGGAGGTTATTACAGCTACGCCTGCTGACCTCACCCCTGTGGACCAACCTGTGGGATTCCCCCTGGCACGCATTCATTCACTGATCGCCATTAAGGCTCTAAATTGCGGCACCAAGGCAGCCCATAGACCCTGGTTTGTTCCCCCCTGCCAGTAATGTTATTAATACAACTCCTGGGGTGCCAAAGAGGTTGAGAAGGGTTGATGGAAGGTTAAGAGTGAGGCAATGAGTCATTGCAGGAATTGGGAGGGAAGAAGCCTTTTATAGTTTGCCATGAAGTCACTTTTTTTTTTTTTTTCATGCCACGCTAAAAGACTCAAATGTCATGAAAATTCAGATACTAAAACACTTTGACTGGCAATGAAAACATGTCTTCTTGCTTTGTAATTTTCTTTGAACTATTTGGCCAATTCTTTTTTCTCCCCCTCCTCTTTTAAAGCAAAAGTTCCTGACATGACATGACCCCGTGAAACAGATGGGGAACATGTCCTGCACTGGTATGTGGGTTGATTTTCTACCAGGAGACACAAAGCCTGACTTCTGAACATTTTGTCACAGGCTTGACTGGATTTGAGACACCCCAGCAGAAAGAAACATGGCTAAACATGGGGGAGGACGGGTTCTCTGCGACTAAATGCCGTCCTTAAACTTTTCTCAGGACTTTGAGAGGTCATTAATTTTGCCAGCCTTTTCTAAGTCTCTGACACTGGCCATCAATCAAAGGTGTTATTAGTATTCGCTCGACCCCAAACTCTGAGCATGTCCCTGCCCAGACAGAGACCACACACTAGTAGGAAGAGATTAAGCCTGTGTGTGTCACATCACGTTGCACTGAGCACCCCTCTCCCTTGGGGTTGGGTGCTGCTGAATAAGTAAATTCTCTGGGACAGAGGGTGTGGTGGTAATGTTTAACAATGTCTCAACGACATGGATTCAAACAACTTGCTGGTTGTCTGAAAAGGCAGAGCAGATTTCTAATGATTTTCTCCAGCTTAAAATTATAATGGGTTTTTGAAAATTCACTCGATAGTTTGACCTCTGCGATTAACGCTTAAACAAACACTGGTCCATTAGGGGAATATTGAAAAAATAACTTATATAACAAT
Source organism: Pempheris klunzingeri (assembly GCF_042242105.1). Taxonomy (NCBI): domain Eukaryota; kingdom Metazoa; phylum Chordata; class Actinopteri; order Acropomatiformes; family Pempheridae; genus Pempheris; species Pempheris klunzingeri. The sequence continues at coordinate 6,018,838 of NC_092015.1, read as the reverse complement.
TAGCCTCACACTGAAAGTGGAAATAAGTCAAAAGCTCCTCTGTTGGGCTCTCGGTTCATATACTTTTTCCGAGCTGGTCTGCCACAGCCCATCCCCTCTCGCCCTCGCTGCCTTTATGCAACAATAGAAACTTGTTTCCGGGATCTGTGCGTCAGGCTCTGTGATGTGAATGACCCACCAGCACAAAAGCCAAAGCTCCTTGACTGGGGAAAAAAGGGGGGATATGGCTGCCATGACTGTGATGATGTCACTTTGCCAAAATTGTGCCATTAGCAAAGAGAAGGAGTCAAAATCACTTTGGGCAGGCGTTAACAGCTCAGTACTCTGCCACTGAATTCATGAGATGTCGTGATGCGGCTGCGGCTCACCTCCATTTTCCTCCTACACTTATCACTGTAATGAGCATAAAAAAAAGTTTTGCATTATTTATGATTAAATGCCTGGCAGTAATGTCAGGTGAAACGAGGAGAACTTAGCAGCTCTTCATCACGAGTTCTTGTTTTTTTCTTTCGTTCTAGGTGATAGCAGGAAGTATTTCATGGCCAGCTGTATAAACAGAAAGAGCTTCTTTGTTTTGTAACCATTTGTTGCTCATAGATTTGAGTTTTTCTGCATTTCTTTTCAGTAACGGACTTGTGTAGGGCTGTGATAATTAGATCAGTGCTATCAGTTTCACTGTTCTTTTTTTTTCTCTGTAAGAATTAACATAAGAAAGAATTTTTGAACGGCTTCACTCCCTCGCTGCTTTTTTTTTTTTCATCCCCCCCAACTCTTAAATGAGTCACTAGCACACCTCAGCACGCACTTTTGTAAGAGGAGGGATCTTCTTTCAATTATTCAGCTGCAGAATCTCTTAGCTTGAAATAAGAATAACAAATGATCAGAGATGTGTGTGATCAGAGAGAGGCTTCTGCATTCTCTGGTCAACAAATAGAGAATATGTGCAGAATAACGGTAAGTTACATATTTGTATTGTATAGTATTGTATAGTATAGTATGTCTAACAGTCCATATGTGCAATATTCACTTGAAATTCCACTTAAATTGGGATAAGTGCTGGCAACATAACAATCCGGCTCTCGGACACATCCTCCATTGTATTCACTGCTGGCCAAGAAACTTCCTGTAAATGCGTTATTGTTTACAACAGAAGTTTCATACCCAGGATTTCTTAAGGTCAACATTTCTTCTGGCACACTGAGCCTGAACTGCACTTTATTCCCCTTTAATTTAACAGCTCCGGCAGCTTTTCTAGTTAAATCGACTGTTCATTATTGAGACCCATTTTACGAAGGGGCTGTGAGGTGCAATTTAATGAATCTCTGGCACAAAGCTCCCTTTCACTGCCGGGCGAAGAATAGAGGCTATTTAGACCCTGTAGGGCTTTATGTCAAAGACAGCCCATAATAGTTGTCAGGCCAGGGCAGAAATTCCCACTGGCCTGGGAATGCACTAGAAATCAACTTTTGCCATGAGCAGATTAAGACACAAGCAAGCAGTTGGGAAGATTCTCCCAAATAGTGGCATCTGTTGGGGCACAAAGATTTTCCCACAGAAAAGAAGCCCTTTCTTTCTACTGTATAGCTTCTTTTTGATAGTTACAAGTTAACTTCTGTTTGGTAATCCAGACCAGGAAACACACAAGTGGGCATGATGATTGAAAAGTGGTGAAATGTTCAGAAAAAGTAAGTTAACTTCAATACTGATTAGTTGAGGAGAAATATTTAAAGTAAACTTTTTTTTTTGGTTTAAATATTGTTTCTTAAATAAACATGTATAAGAAAACTTGATATTTTGGTAGAACTTCAATAGAGAGACTTGCATAATAATTCTGCCCAGCAAAAATACTCTATCTGTCAGGATTTTAAAGGCTTTTCAGCTCACTGTTACAGTAATAACCTCCAGTTTCATGAAAGGGTTTTTGGTTCAGAGCACACACAAACAGTTAAACTGGAGGGGGAGAGTTCTGACAGAAGTTATTGTCTTCAACTCAGCAGGGAATTTGAGACAAATCCCTCTTAGATGCAGGTGGTCAGGCACAAGCAAAGAGTTAAGTCCTGCGGTCTCTTTGCCCCTCCTCTTTGATGTTCTGACATCATTAGTCCAGCCCCCTGAAAGATCTCCTCGCTTTCCTCTGAGCCCGTCACTTCTTCTCTGGAATGTTTACAGGAACTTCATGAGCAGCATCAGGACCAAGCGTTTGTCAGAGAAAAAAAAAGACATGCTCTGAAGAAACTTTTGGTTGAGGGAACACTGCGGATGCCACAGGTGTAGCCGCTGGGCTCAACAGAGTAATGGCTGTTCAGACTGCAATCATGAACCCTCAGTTCATGAATTTCTGCTTCCCTGGTTCTGTGATGGAATACGACCTGGAGAAAAGTCTGGATGGCAGTCTCCTGGGTGAGGCAGAAAACGACGAGGACTACAAAGAGACCACTCGGGACTTGCTGAGCTTCATAGACTCGGCCTCTAGCAATATCAAGCTGGCTCTGGACAAGCCAGTGAAATCCAAGAGGAAAGTCAACCACCGGAAGTATCTACAGAAGCAGATCAAAAGGTGCACTGGCATTATAACGCCAGGAAACCCAGCAGAGGCCCCAGTTAAAAGACAGGGCTCCCCCCTGGCTCAGCCCAGTCCTTTGCAGAGCAAAACTCTACCTAAACGCGATGGGGTCCAAGCCAATTTACAAAGCAAGAGCTTGGCAGCCCTCTTCAGTCCAGTGAAGGATGTAAGGGGGGAAAGAGCCAAGAAACCACCCTTGAGGCATCGCAATCTGCCCCCATCTTTCTTCACTGAGCCTGCCAACTGCTCCAAAGTCAGCTCCACATCTGGGATGACGCTGAAGGACTTGGAAAGAGGCAATCCTGAGGCGGCAGACTTCTTCGAACTCTTGGGGCCTGATTACAGCAACATGGTCAGTGACCAGGACCTTTATCAAAGTACGCCTCTCCGGGGGCAGCCAGAGATGGGGGGCCCGGATCCTGCTTCCTACGATGCTCACCATGTAGTCGGTGGTCTCCTCTACTCTGAGCCCTGGACTAGCTGCTCAGGACCCTCTAAGAAATTAGGAGGGAGCCTGCGTACAGGCCCGGCCCAGCCTCCTGTCTACTGTCCCTCTGAGGCTGCTGGGCCCATAGAGGACAATGCACTGTGCACTTTGGCCTTCCCGAACTTCTTTACAGACTGCTCCATACCTCAGGTCACCTATGATTTAAGTAGTGGTTATAACAGAACTAATTATTCATCTCTATGAGAGACTGACAATTCTGTTGTTAGAAGTGCCGGCAGATAAAATTGCTGTGACAAATTTAACACTAGTGTTCCATATTACTGTATCATACTTGTTTACCTGTTGTGCAAGTAATATTGCAACTGGATTTAAGCATTTTGTATCAACTACGATGTGTGTCACTTTCCCCCGAGACAAACCAGGAACCTGAAATGTTTTCATTCATAAAAAAATGTCCAAAGCCTTTCAAGTACCTGGATATCATCTACTTTTCCACACCCCACTTTCATTTGCTACACTGCTCTGTTTAATTTGAAATTGTTTCACAGGTGGATGTGACTTTCTTCATCTCAGGCAATTTTTAATGACATTCTGAATGAGAATACATCAGATTTTCGTCCCCAGGGTATGCAAGTCATGTTTGTATGTATCTTATTAATTTGGCAATTTGTTACTGAAGATATTTAATTCTTTCATGTTCACGTTTTACAGAAAGAAAACACATAAGCTGCAGAAATGGTCCATTAAACATCACTTATTGCTTGAAATATTATAGAACTGTTTGTCACTTCTGACAAAACATGCTGCAACAATCTCTCAGTGAGGCACTTTTTCGTTCCTGTTAGTAACAGCTCTGAGCAGACATTGAGGGGAAAACGCATTTCACTGAAATGATGATTACAACGGTGTGTGATGCCATGTTTGTTTTAAAGCATTTTACAGCTCAGCAAATGGTTTTCAGCTGCCTGTTTTACCACTTGTATCCATTTTGTTGGGAAAGCCTTTAATGTATCTAGCTATTGTAAGACGACAAAATAAAGCTGGTCTTTATTACTGTGACAACAGTGTCTGTTTTGTGTTCATTGCTAATCAGGGATGTTAAGTGATTATTAGAATACAAAAGGGTACAAAGCATAGACTGCATAGAACAAGTTGTATGTCTCTAAAATACATCATACCACTTTGTACAGAGTTGAGCTGTGTTAAGAGATTTGCATATAATCAAAAATGTAAAAAAGAAAAACATGGCGGTATGCCAATAAATAAAGAAACTCCTGCCCCACCCCTGGGCTCAGATCAGCAAATACTGTTGAGTGTTTTAATTATCATCTCAAAACCTATTTAGAGTAGATTAGAATGTCTTCATTATGTCATTGTGCAAGTACAACAAGATTAAGATTAGATATATTTATTTAACCTTTATTTGTGCATCCTTGCCCTTATTTATTTCGTACTTAGTAAACAATTGTTGCATGAGTTTGTTGTTGCTTTTATCATCTTCTGGTGCTATATATAGATAAAGTTTTACTCACTTAGGTATTATCAGGATGCAATCCGATGCAAGTGTCCTGTAATAAACTATGACACAGTTGAGTCCTCTCACAGACAATAACAACAAAGTAGTGTTTTCCACAAAAACACACCAGTTTAAGTAGTTTTTACTGCAGGGCTGATGTATTCCATTGTAGTACATACAGGTGTTTCTAAAAATAAAGCAACAGTATGTGCATATACCTATCTACTCATTTAAGTTGGTTGAAAAGTCCATACGTTGTAAATACAATGCTGATTGCTATAGTATGAAAACATTTTCAGTTTCTCTTCCAATGAAGTGTCATTTTTCTAGGTGTTAGTAAAAGGACAATTATAAAATAATCTTATAGCAAAAACACATGTGCAAAGCTAATGAGGAAAACATTTTTGATGAAGCTAAGGAGTAAAAAAAAACATTTTATCAGTTAAGCACATTAAAGAAAGACCAGTGCTGCGTGATTCAGTTCACATGTCTTCTGGGACAGAGAGCCTGCTGGTAAACACCCTGTGCTGCATAAACATTGCAAAGTGTTAAGAGAATCAAAACAAAAACACTCTGTCAGTCTCTTAGCCAACTCCTCAAGTTTTCAACAAACATGTTCATATTTCCAATAATGAGCTAAGATGGAAGAAGTGTGACATTGATTTCAATGAAATCCACCCTTTAGGCTACATCACCACTGCACAAGTCTATCTGGCAGCTGAATGTGTAAAAAGGGGCACTGACCTGATAAATGTTGAGGATTCATTCATTTCATTTTGTTTTTTAAGTTGAAGTTGGCCAGGATTAAAGCTTGAAGCCTCCTATTGTGAAACCTTCTCCCTGGAGATCTCTCCCTGGAGATTTACCATCACCCTACTAACAGTATGCATTATTAACTCCCCCTGCTGGCTGTAGGAGGTTCACTCATTTGTCCTCTAACATGAAGGTAAACCTCATCATGGTGCATAAATTGAAGCATTAATCTAAAGGCTGAATGGTGAACTCTTGAAAATACAAAAGAAATGATGGTCATATTGTACGAGACTATGGCCATAACTATGGTTGATGATGTTGAGGGCCAGTCAAACAAAGTCTGCACGTTAGAGCACATATGAGAGCGTCTTAGCAAATACTGGAGACATTCAGACAAGAATGTCAATGAAGACTTTCCCTGTAAAACACAGCATTGGTTGGAAACTCAAATCGAATTTCAAATCAAAGAAATAAAAATCCTTAAAGTCACTCTTTGCTAATTTCACATCTGACTAATTTAGCTTCTCAGTTGACTGGCCATGCCTGATCTGTGTCAGCATCTTACTCCTTCACCTCACAGTAACACATGTACACACATTCATACTGAGATCTGAGCAGCCGCCTTCAGTTGTTCACCATTTTGCAGCTCAGTTGGGTATTACTGGAGGTTAAGCGCTTCAGCTTGTTGTAGAGGAAAGCAAGAGCAATATTTCAGTCTCTTGCCACGATTTATTGACCCGTAGCTTAATCCCCTCAATTTTCAATTAAGAAACAATACAAACTGGCAGAGAACCACGAATATGTCCGTGAGCTCTGTATCCTCAGGCCTGCAAGCAGTTGGTCAGCAGATACACCAGATGGCAGTAATGTTCCATTGAAAACCTAATGTCCACCACTCCCATTCAGACAGGAAGACACTGGGATCTGTTGGATGAGATAATGTATGAAATCGAAGCCTTGTGGGGTAACATCTGAGTGGATCTTCAGATGTCTTTTCCATGAAATTAATCTGTCCAGAATTCAGTAAGTTGCAGGGGAATGAACGCTTGAAAACTCTGATTTTCAATCTCTCTTTTTTTCCATAGTAGGTTTAAATGGATTTCCTCACCAGTGCTAAGACGCTTACTCCTGTAAGCATATTAATGATGGTGTACATGTTCATTGTAATATATGCTCTCCTTTGAAGTTAGTATTGTCTGCTGGGCTTTTCTTTGTACACTTCCTACCAGCTGGCTTTCTGAAGAGTGGTCAACAGTGCCCTTTGCCATACGCAGGACAAAACAATATCTGGCTATTTGCAATACGGCAAACTGTACACACAGAAGGCATATGGATTTTCTGTCCCTGGGTTGACACCAGCTGATACATTTAGATTAGGCCCTACTGATGGAGCCACAACTGTATCCTGCTTTGATTTATGGCACACTGGAGATGCAATGTTTGTCAAAGCGATTAACAAGATCTGTGTTGGCCCAGACCTGAATAACGAAAGCCAGATATCTAGGTAAACTAGATAATGTAGAGCAGTTTTTTTTCTTTCTGAGATGGTATGTGATGTCCTATAATGCAAAAAAAAAAAAGTGTACACACAGATGATGTAATGCGTTATATATGTGCACACATATACTGAATGCAAACACAGGTGTGCGGTAAAAATACAACCAATTCTAAAATGAACCTCACAGCAGAAAAGTCATATATATATATATATATATATATATATATATATATATATATATATAGGTGTTTGCTTCATGGTGCTACACTGGAAATTGAGTATCCATCCACACTTGCCCTCTCACTGACCTTTCACAGCTAGTCCTCATGTCTTGTTAACACCACCAGGGTGGAAGCCTGATGATATTCAGGAGCCTCTGTAGCCTCAGTGATCCGCAACTTTTGTCTCGCGTCAAACAATTTTTACATGTTTGTTTTAACGAAGGCAAGTAAATAGTATGATGATGAAAAAATGATGGTTTACGGTGTTGAAGCATCATCTTTAATTAACTGTTTGCAGCAGAAATAACACCATACATGCTTGGCTCAATACGATAATCTGTGAATTGCTCATGGTATCTGCTGATTATAGTTTATTTGCTTTTAAAGATTACATTAATCCTCAAAATTTGGCATTTGTTTTGGCATATTTATACAATATATCTGTTATAACCCAGCATTGGATGAGGATTTTACCTGTGTTTTCAATATCCAAATAGTGCCTTTCTAGTGTCAGCCCACACAGCAATTGATTGTGGTATTCCTTTGGTTCTTCCCACGCCGTTCCACAGATTTCCTATTGCGGTCTTCAGAAAGGTCTTTTGTCAACACCAAACAACACTTCAAATCCTTAAAATGTTATTTCATCATAAAGGGTCTTGTAGGCTGCTTTCCACCTCTCAGAGACCTCCTACTGCAAGCTTTTTAAGGACTGTAAACAAAGTCAGTGTAGAGAGACAGATATGACACGATGGATGTGACCTTATAGTACACCCTGCATTTCTCACATCTTGCATTGCAAGACTGCAGCCAGAGATTGCAGTTAGTACCAGTGAACATTAATTCTAAATTAATAACATATCCCCGTCCAATCCTTTTCTTGTATATGGCAGTTAGATTACCCAAAAAGACAATTTGCTTACTGCACAATATACATCTTTCCGTATGCATTTCATGTCTCACCGCTTTCCATTTAAGTCTGCCTTCATTTTCAGCAGCTATGATGCACTGTTTTCTTCCTCAGGGTGCTTGCTTACATCTGTGTGTTTTTGTCAGTGTGATAACAATTGCAAGCTGTGCAGCTGACAAAAGTCTTGGCTGGGATTAACGATAATACTACTAGAGATTTTTCATCTCCAGCAAATGGTAACCATATTGACAGACACAACTCTCTCATGCAAATCACATTAATAAATATCCGTCAAAAAGCTATTCCCTTCTTAGATGACAGGCTTTAATAGGTGTAGTCACTGTTGTTATGACTTAAAGAAAGACAGCTCCTTTTACTTGAGCATGGTTGAATGGACAAACCTGGACTATTTAAAGAGTCTAGGAAAGCCAAATGAAAATGTCAGTGTTATATATTTAATTTGATGTTTTAAACATGCAGGATGATAGACTTCAGTGCTGTTAATGCTGAAGCAATGTTTTCCTTATTTTAGCACATGAATTTATACTAAACACAGAATACTGAAACGCTGAGTTGTAAGTGATCTAATGCTGAAAGTCAAAACTTTATCTGTTGAGCTTCTTTCACTATGAAAAACCCAACCATCCATCCATCTTTATGTGACTTATCTAAGTCAGGGTCATGCTCGGGTATGCTGAGTATCCAAGGCACGCTTTACCCAGGGTGCCTTCCTCAGGTTCCTCTCCTCATAGTTGGTCAAGCTCCATCAGTGCCACAGCTAGAGAGTTTGGGCCACCTGACAGCAGCTAAACAGGTTTAACACACTGAATATCTAATATCCTTGAAATCACTCAGGGCCCCTGATCAGCTCTGGGCCCGCTGAATTATTCAAGGTTCCCCCCACCAAATGCGTCTCTGTACACCTCCAGAGAGAGGTGACTCTAGCTTCGAGGTCAACTCTTATTGATGACCCCCTCATCCTGTCAATTTCCGTCATTTGTCACTGCCACTCGGTCACTATTGAAAGCATTTGGCCACAGGTGAAGGTCAGACAGAAGATCAGCAAGTAAATCAAGAACCTTGCATTGTGCTTCTGCATTATTTGTCCAACACCATGCTCATATTACTGTAGCTAATGTTCCTAACTGGCTGTCAAACTCCCAAACCTTCTTAGCCTTTTCATTGCTACACAGTCTCTCACATAGAAGGGGAAGGTGACCTTTATCCGTGAGAGAGCCACTGCCTAAGATTTGGATTAATGATCATCGTTTTGCCTACTTTGTGCTGCAAAACTTTTGAGTTTCACGCTAATTATGAACTCTTATTATTGCTTTTATGGTTGACAAGAGAAGGGTGACATCAGCTGCAAAATAGCGGCACAACACTGTTTTATCACAAAACTGAGCACATGCTGCTGCTGTGCGCTGATTTCCCAAACTTTCTTGATCCCCTGTCTTTGATTATTACAAACAGGAGAGGAGAGAGGGAACAGCTGTTGGTGGTTGATGAGCTTTTCCTAAATCCTCCAAAGACATACAGGAAGGATCTGGATATTCCCATAAATCCCTGATTGTCTTCAATCTGAAACCTGCGTCCATGTTCCATAAAACCGTCAGAAATGCATAAATTAGTATTTTCCCCACCACAGTGTCCTTCTGTGGGTATCCCAACAGTGCAGGATTCTTAGCAGTGTTATTAGTGTGTAATGCATTGGAAATGTTCCTTTGTTTCTATCTTTGCAATTGCCTTTAATATCATGACATTCAGAAAGCAGCTGTGAGCAGCTAGCACAAAGATAGTATCAAACACATTAACAATTAGCACTGTCTCTTTTCACACGATGCAGTCAAAGCAACTGTGCAGTGCCTGATGTCTCACCCGGGTGCTCACAGATAAAACAAATCACGACTGGTTGTTTATTTACTTGCCTGTTGGTTTTGTTTCTCTGCCGTAGTCCAGCATTGTGTGACAGTGGTTGGTGTTAACTGCATGAAAATGAATTTGGGTGGCAGCTGATGTTCAGTGGCTCAGTGAGCTAAATTCCATCCAGATATCTCCAACAACAACATGACTTGTTGAACAGACTAAACTGACACTGTTTACATTACATACTCAGCACGTCCTCTGTACTGCCCTGCTCTGCTGCCCAAAAATGCCGGATAATGTAAAACAAACATTTCCTTGGTTAATTACCATATTGTGATGAACATGGCATGACATGACATGAGTTGTTTTACAAATTGACAAAACAATACTTACATAGCAAGCAGGATGATGAACATCTGATGATCAAATTATGATTAGAATCACAAAGTTCTTTAATGATAGCAGGTAGTTCACGTGGGACTCTTACTCAGCTCCCTTGTTATAAATCCTGAATGAGAGAGACCTCATTAAAATTGGCAAAGGCAAACAAAATTAGCACTGACACTTACTCAGCAAGCTCTGACACTTACCCTGCAGCCATTTTCAGCTTTTAGTCTGAAATGCAGTCCATTTACGGTTGTGTCCAATACCTTAGAGCAAACAACAAAACAAAAAAACTGCATTTCATTTCCATTATTATCTCCTACTGGCTTCAGGTAACGACAGACTAGAGAAACACATCTGGTGAGGGCTGGATATGTATAGCCTGTCTGTGGTAATTTAATGCAGCCAAGTCTGCCACTGCACACGGCATGATAACACTTTTTGTGAATTCTGCTTGTCTTCATGCAAAGTGGGAAACGTGAGTAACATTCTCACCTCAAAATAGATGTTACTTTGTGAAATTCATCAAAATTGGCTGCTGACAAGGTCCACGGAGCTGTTCAGTTATGGAGTTTTTTGCTGCAATTATTTCTCTATTGAATGTCTTGGCTTATGACTCATAAAAAAGACATTTCCTCCCTGGCTACTGTCAGGTGCAAATGTTCAAGGATGTTAGGACAGGAGTGCGTTGCGAAGCCTCTCTGTCTTTGTATCATATCGAGGGCAGGGTCTGATCTAAAGATATAAACGATGATGCCTATCATTTGAAGGAGAGGAAGTTGTATCATACCACCTGCACATCCCTTGAGAAGCATAATAATCTTTAAAAGCAGAGAAAATCCCATTACCTGTCACAGATTTCGTCCCTCATAATTGCCGGAGCCTCCCCTTTGGGAGGGATGGGGGGTGAAGGACGCCAGACACACTGATATCAGACTATCTTCAGGAAAAATCTAGGGGACATCTATTTTCATCTTGTCATTCCCATGGCAAGGTTTGGCCTCTCTCAACCCTTGAAAAAGACTTTTGATATAAAACATTACTGCAATGACACCTCTGCACACCATCATTTGATGCTAAAGACCTACAAAACCCAGAGGCTGTGTACCAACAATTTCCGCAGTTGTTTGGATGTGTATAATATTGGATTGCTTATGTCTGCCTTTGATTTAGAATTTAGCGGTGGCCAATTGCCATATATCACTAATGTGTAAAAAAAAAAATGGTTTATGGTCTTGTTTGTCATTTGGTGGGACATCTTCACAGCTAGTTGAAAGATGTCAGTGAAATTTGGTAGAAAGTTAGGCAATAAGTGAAAAAGGGGCATTTTTGGTACAAATCAATCATCACATGGCATTTTGACCTGTTTGATTTCACATAATGTTGATTTAGTATCTAAAAGTGAAGGATTTCAATTATATACTTATGACTATTTCTGCAAATTGTATGCTCATTGATAAAGGCTCTTGAGTATGGGATTTGTTTAATACGATTAATCGAGATTGTCACACCTACAGTAAGTGTGAAATTATTTGGCTGAGAGCTCCATTACAGAAAGATACATATAAAGAAAAAAGGTGATAAAACATGCTTATGTAGTCAGTGCATGCAAACATTGGGCTATTATGGGATATTGGCATTTCCCATTTTCTTACCTGGGTCCAAGTCAATACCTTGGTATTCCAAGTATTTCCCAAGATATTTGAGGTACCTCCACAGGGAGTCCCAAGTAAGCATCCTGATCCACCTCAGCTGGCTCAATGTAAAGGGGTGGTGGTTCATATATAAGCTCCTTCTGGGTGCCTGAGCTACAAACAGCATCTAAAACTGAGCACAGACATCCTGCAAAGCACTCTGGTTACGTGTATCTACGAACTCATTCTATAGTAGAATCTATAGAGATGGTCTTTCAGTGAGGGATAGTGGTTGTATCACCTCCTTCTTTCTAATTGGACCACAAAGCAGGACGCAGAAGAGAAGCAGCCATAAGCCTACTTAAGTCCACAAAATACATGTGGACTGGATGGTCTAACTCCAAGTGCTGTATGGAGTTACAAGCCAAACTACATCTACTGTATTTGGCACTGAGCCGAAAGTCACAGCCCCAGAACACACAAAAAACTTCTAAAGGAGCAAACTGCTCACATCACAGAGTATACAGTTAACCACATCCAGCCAAAAAAGGTGAAGTTAATCACCTTGGTTCACAAACAGTTTCCCCTGGGGCGCAGCACAAACCTCTGTCAGCTGACCGACATTAGAGACTTAATGTTGTACTCTTTGCCACCAAAGATTACACAGTCCAGACAGACTGTTTGTTCCCCCCCAACACCGTTTGTTCAGCTTTACATCTAAGTCAAACCAATTACAGAATACTAAAATACCTGGAGTCTTGTCCACGAAATGGATTTTCTTTCTTCCCCTCACAAGACAATAAACAAGGAATTAAAAGAAAAAAATAATGATAGTAAACCTGTAATAAACTGAACGTTATCATCTGTAAGTTATGTTAAAATCACAAGCAGCAAATGCTCGCAGACATTATATAAACCTCAGTCTCATCACAAGAATACACAAGTTTTAAACGTACAGTACATCAAGCTGCTAGAAATCGTGGTCAAATTTGAGCATCTTCTGCTTTCATGCAACAACGCTTCTCTTTTTTAGATTTTTATTTCTGTGTCTGGATTTCATCACCTAATCCCCTCGTGTGTTCAGATGGTTTGACTAATGTCCAAGAAATTCTCCTGTCCAGGTGCAGCATCCTTGGATGAGGCTGCTTTGTTTGTTTGCCGTGTTATTTCTCCTGCATCATGGTGCACTTTGAGCTGTGCGATTCTGTGAATGATGGCATGCCCCCCATTTTTAATGAACTGTTTATCTTGTGTCTGGTGGCTGGCAACGTTTGATGTTTGCTCATGAAAAGACAGAGAGAAAGAGAGAGAGAGAGAGACACAGAACCCCTACTTGTGACATTTTGTTTTGTCTCATTTGAAATGTTCTGTACACTTTAAAAGAGCAATAAAAGATAAAAGGAGGAATGCTCTCAGATAATTTATGGGATTCTGACTAATGCAGACATTGACTCGGAGGGTGTAAAGTTGTTTTACTTTCTCTTCTGAACTCCCCTCTAAGTTACGCTATCTCTCAATTATCGTATTATCGTATCCTGTACAGTTCCTTCAGGGTAAGATAATGCGATAAAAGAAAGTTCACTCATCGTTGAGAAGAAATATGGTCGTTGCAGCACCAGAAAATGTTGCAGCAACTGCACACTGACAAACCAGTGATCAATCTGATACGTTTAAACCAAACAGGCCATCTTTGACCAAATCAACACTAATGGTACTGGAAATTGGTTTTTATGTGATATTCAGGTTAACGAATTATGCAAAAGCCCTGGCTACGTCTTCATTACCAATTAAGTCGACAGAATAATTTCCTCTGAGCCAAATTTCCATCGCAGCTTCCTTAGACACCTAAGATGTCGCACAGCTGGCACCATTTAAGTTTTTTAAGTGTCTTGTGCACTGATTTAGTAGAAGTCAATAAAGTGCAGGGACACAATGACCATAATAATAGGCATTTGCCACACACTGAATGAATATTAGGCAATACAATGTTGTATTTGTTAAAATACTTTTCTACTCTAAGTGCCATTTAAAAGGAAACGACGTGTCTTCCATAAATGTTCTGTCACATTTACTCGATCACTGTTTCCATCGAGAGTTAAACAATGAAGTTATGAAGACACGGTGCCTCTATGTCCTTGTTCGTTTTTGTGATATGCTAATGTATGCAGATTAAGGGGCCATTAGCATCTTCGTCCCAGGAGATGTCTGCATGTACTGATTGTATTTCTGGGGCCAAAAAACTCATATAGACCAGCCAAGTTTTTTTTTTTTTTTCTCGTCTGGTAAATTGTTCCATTAGCCTTCCTCCGAAAAATAATTCTAGGCTTTCCAAATAACCAGACAGCCTATTCTCCAGCGATATCAATAATTATTACTAGTTTCCGACAACACAATTACATGTTGGAAAGATATGATTCGTAAGTGCGCAGTGCTGTGAATGCAGTTCAGAAGAGAAAACTATTTTCTCTATGAGGTGCGTGTTAAAACAGGGAATCAACTTCATTTTATTTCTCCTTCCAACCTCCATTTTACAAGTACATGCTTCCTCAAGTAGAACTCTCTGTGCATGATGGCATTCTCTCAGAAGTTTGCAAATGTCCACAGAAACTATGCCGGCTCACAAAGTGAAAGACAAACTCCAAAGCAGATGTATGTGATAGGTGAAATCGTTTCGAGCAGCTGCATTCAATGCTGCTTCATTGACCATACAAAGACAAATGGCTTACAGCTGTGTTACTAGCTGCAGTCACATCCCCAGAAGGTGCATTTCATCCTTTTGCTGTATCTATACTCTATCTTCTATAGTATGCATTCTGCAGTCTCACACAAGAAAACTTCCAAACTGCTCTTTACATCGTGACAGAGTTTCGACCATACTGAAAATGATCTGATTATCATAATTGACTTTAAATTGTTTGATTGCTGATATTAAGTGGAACAAGCTCAAGAAAATGGCGCAAATATATAAATACTTGAGCAAAAGATCCCAACATTTTTGCAGTTTTCAATGGCCTGGAGTAGTGACAAGGCACATAAAAATGGTGTTTATGTGTCAGGGCGGTTCCCTGATATAGGGTGGCACCTCAAACAATTTTATATTTCCCTCTGTCTCTGTTATCGATTGGGCTGTTTTGCGCTGACTCATCATAGCTATAGATTTCCAGTCAGAAGAAGTGCTGGAAATCAACATTTGAAAAGACGAGTAGGCAAGCTTGTTTTATAAAAAGACACAGAAAGCATTTTTAAAAAACAAAAGAAAAACTTTTTTTCTACTACTTGTATTTACATTTACAGTTATTCCTAGAGTACCACAGCAAGTACAGAAAATGTGTGAATATTTCCCTGTAACTGTTTACGGTGGCTTTCCAATAATAGAGCTTATCTCTTTGCATGAAACTTAATGTCTCTGTGTCTTGTTATTATTGTGTTTCATGTCCCTGTAAAGAACTTTGAATTGCCTTGTGTCGTAATAGTGCTATATGAATACATTTGCCTTGCCTTGTAACAACATACGTATGTGCATGTTAATGTAGAAAACAATATATACTAAGAGCAAATATGAAACTCATTGTCACCTGTATGCAAAGTCATGCTGGGTTTGAAAATGTGTCTTCATAGTTACATTTCCTACTTTCCAGAAAACTGTTACGGGGGAGGAAGGAACCATAATAAGATAAATAAGTCAGATTTGATCCCAGCTTGTTTTTGTAAAACTACTATCAGTTGTGACATATTTTGGGTCTCATATTCCAGCTCTATTTAATATAGCAAATCTAACAGATGTTGCAGTGGATGAAGTGAAAATGAAAAACTAGCGCCTCATCTCATTTCCCACAGTTTTACCTATTTCTGTAATTCTCTCACTGTTATGGTACAAGCACATCCAACAAAACTGTGTGGATGCAGGGTGCAGGCGCATAAAATGATGTGGAGCTGTGCAGCCAAAGACCTCATGCATGCCTGTGCGCCGGGTTCAAGGTGTGATGGAAAAACTTGCCACGAGGAGTGAGACAAAGCGTTTATTTACATGCACAGCAACAAGCGCTTAATCAAATGGCATCTCAAAGCAACAGCATCTGATCCTCAGCACGAGGGCGCATTCATGTATTCTATTGACATTAATGCAGACATGCAAATCTGCATACAAATGATGGCACATTAATGCCGGTTCAATCGAAGCCTACCTGCAGCAGTCACATGAAATATTCACATGCAAAGCACTGCATTTCAAAAACAATTACAAAAAATGATTACAGCCATAAAAGCTGACCTCTGCTATGAATAGCTGAATCGACAACCTATCTAAGATTCCTATGTACATAATAATAGCACTATTTAGGGAAAAGATAATCTTTTCTCATTAAATATTAACTGGATAGCATTTTGGCTTCATGTGTAACTACAGCTCCGGTCCTATCAATCAGGACAAATATCATTAGTATGAGTGTAGTCCTCTGTGACCTTTTCAGATCGCATTATGATAGTGAACACAGTGAGAAGGTCAGCGAGTGTCCTCTCTGTACAAAGGAGGAGACAGGGCACAATGTGAGCTGCACTGATTTAGATATTACAGCAAGTACCGAGGAACATGCTGAGGATGAAAGGCTGATTAAGAAAGAACAAACAGCTGACACTTTACAGAGGCATAAGTTGAGAATCCCAGACTGCACTTTTGACCCACTACATGCCAATTAAAGTCACATATGTCAAGGCAGACTTTACCTCGTACCTCGTTTTCTCAACACAATCATCTTAATAAGTCATTAGGAGTATGTTCATGGCATAAAAACTAAGTTAGAAAATAGAAGGAATGTTTTATTTCTGTTAAAAAAAAAAAAGACTTCAATACCCACCAGAGTGAAACAATCTCACTGACAGGTTGTTTTCCAGCTTGTTTTGAAAACATTTTACATCTCATTAATGGGCTGAAAAACCCATCAAGATGGGTTTCTTTTTTGTTGTTGTTGCTGTGACTCATCATATAAGCTCATATCGCCAGTCTGTCAGCTTCTTCAGCCCCGCAAATACCTTTTATGTTTGCCTGCAGCACCTCTGTCTGTGAAACAAACTGAGTGCTCTGACTCACCTTAGCCACTTAATTCTAGTCAGGTATGGCTGAACTCGAAACAACCCCAGTTATGACCTTATTAATTAATTTCTCTGGGACTTTCTATTGATTGCAAAGCAGTAGCTGAATAGGCTGCTGGTGTATGTTTGGGCAAATATAATACAAATATGGAAAGAACAGCCTTAGGCAGGTGAATTGAGTTTTTCAATTTGTCTGTTTATCAGTGTTATATACAGAGAAATAAATATTGTCTCACTGCTGGTATATATGAGTGTGACCTTAAAACGATACAGAGAGGTAAAAGGAGACTATGGGATGAGGCTTAGTGTGTAACCGTCCATCCATTCGCTATACATGCTTATGCTCTTTCCTCTATGTTATGGTCCTGGGGGGTCTGAGTCTGTCCCAACACATTTACACTCATCACATATAAACTACAGAGGTTCTAATTCAATAACAGTGACCAGTCTTAGTGGAAGAGACCCATCCAGATATGTGGGGAACATACAAAACTGACAGAAAACCAATTGGATCAGACTTAGACCCAAGATCTTCTTGTCACGTAACCTTCACACGACAGTTTTATCCAAACTGTCTCTGTACTGAAACTGTATTGTGTGATAACTAATGGCAAGGACAGCTTTATTTCATTTGAGCTATATGTTAAAAAAGGACCTCCACGATTGGAAAGCTGTCCGCCGTGATGTTTCTGTTGATGAAATCATTTACTGTTTCTGTTATTAAATTGCCGTAAAGTTTCCCATAAAGAAATAACTCAGAAGCACTAACAATATTGTTCCTAAACTACTGCTGAGAGTTTTGGTTTCTGACATTTTGCAGTATGTGGTAAAGACCATGCACAAACATATGAAGTATTTCTTGACTATGACCACGCTGTAATTATTACAACGGCTATATAAATCTATGAAGATAATATGTGCCGTATAATTGGAGCTAAAAATGAAATTTAGACCCAGTTATGATGTGACTTTATACCTACTCTATGGCCATTCTTACTCAGCCATGAAAAGCAATTACAGAGCAACTATAAAATGCAGCCATACATCACCACCATTAATATACCATCTGCAGTGGCACGCCATCTGTTGGCCAGTAGTAAGTTAACAGTGCTTGTGCCACTTTTTTTACAACCTCAGCGCTGTGTCACGTTTGCGCCTGCCTTTACAGCATGACTCACTTTTTATGAGTCATGACTCACCATTGAGTGGGTGTTCATATAAAGCTCACGTCGCTTGGGAATATTCACCCACAACGCAGGAATGCGAAATGTTACATTTATATAGACGTCGATTAAAGAACAAGCACAGGAAGTAGCTGACCTTCATGAAAAAAGGACTAAACGCACTGTGATGGCTGCATCCAGGCAGACACAGTCAAAGATGTTATTGCAACATATTCCACTGTTGTTAATTTTATTTTGAGCAGTTTGCCTGAGCCTGTGATTGCTTTTTAAACTAAACTAAGCGTTGTAATTCCACTAGTGTACTGAATGATTTGAGATGAACTGTAATTACATTGGGAAAATGTCAACCTCATAAAAAGAATATTTTCCTAATGATAACACTGGGGAGTGCTTTGTTGTGGCTTCTCCTGTGCCTGAAAATTTGATAATGTGATATTTGCACATTGACTATTCTCGCATTGTGTAGGCGTTATCATGGTATTTAATGTCTTCAGTAACAATCAAAGTACAGGCAGTGATAAAAGAATAACACTTGAGGCTTCTCTTTCTGTATTGTGACACACAGTGCTTACCTACTGTTTAATTTCATAATTAACATACATGAATCTTAAGCTCATCTTAATTGAAATGCGTTGATTTTAATTAAGGGCTATTTTAAAACTGTAATGGGACATGCTGCCATCACTCTCTGTCTGATAAATGCAGGGGGCAGGGCAAATGAACATGCCTCTCCTTTAATGAAAATCAAGAGATTGTGCATTAATAACGTGTAAAGCAGAAATCCTTAAAAACTATTTCACTCAACATACGTGCTGTATTTCTGTAATGCATTTCACTGCATGTAATGAGTTAAATAGATTAGATAAAAACCAATAAACATGGCTGGGTCCTCTCAGGATTTTGCCTGATCCCTTTCTCTAATATCTTTTTGCCTCTCACTTGGCGTTCCCTCTATCGTGATTGATAGAAATTATACACTTGTAGTCGACAGAGGACAATTCCACTGCATATTTCTAGAAAAGGTAATAACAGGAAAGGTGCTTTTGTCACACAGATATAAATCAAAGAAACGGACCATTAGTGCTCTCGCACAAACCTCAGCTCTAGGAGGTGAAGACAACATCAAAGGTGGGCAGTTTCACTTCAAAGAATTGTCCAAATACATATGACATTACAATTTAATGAACCACATGTCCCTGAATGTAATCTCTCTGTGATACCCATGCTGTGCAGCCTATATTAGACACACTGTAATGCATTGGTGGTGTACTGCTTCGCAGTAGAGGCTTTGGCAACGTGCAAGCGTGGAGCACACTGTGTAATATCATCTCAATGTCATCCTAGAGATTATCGTGAAATAGCTTTGGAGTTACTGATGAAACTGAAAGCGTGAACTAATAATAGCATGAAAAAATAATGCTTCATCAACTCAGCGGATGAAAATGAATGATCAAGGGACCGGGCTCTGTATGCTGGTTTAAATGGGAGGGAAACAAATCCACCCTCAGATACTCTTATATTGTTACAAATCACCAGTTTGTGGGCATAAGTGTATTATTTTGTGATAGACTGTTGATAAAGTGTTGGAAATATTTCTTTGAGTGAACCCACAACCCTCCCTCAATGTGTCCTCAACCACTACTTTAGTGCGTAATTTCGTTTGATTCTTGCAGAACTTCAGACAACCTCTGGAGTAAACTTGTTATATTCAATCAAAGGTGTTTGCATGGGCTTAGACTATAAATGCAGCTAGCTAGTCAGTGTGTGATTGCAGCCACACCCCTACTTGAAACACAGGATGTTGCTGCTGCATCGCATTTTGGCCTGCTGATGATAGTGTCAGTGGAGAAATTGCTATCTCTGCCTCATCTAGGATGAATTTCTGCCTGTGTGACTGTTGAAAATTGGTGCACAATGGTTATACTAGAGTTTCTCCTTGATTCTGAGTCAATAGCATCAAAACCTGATGTTTCCTTTATGTTGTAGGAAATTCAACACTGCTTCATTTTTAAGTAAATCATAGGCAAACTATAGGTATCTCAATGTAACATCACATTCAGCGCCATCAAAAAGCAGCATGAATGTATACTTTTCACAGGTTGGCCGTCCTCTGGTCAGAGGTGCCCTTGTATTCTGAGCAGCAGAGAGACAGTGGGAGGACTCTTGGTCTGCTGGTCTTCTCATGCCCTGCTGCTTCCTGCTGCAGGGAATGAGAGATGCTTTGGCATGATGATGATGTCTTTGCCATGGTTACTGACTGTGTAGAAAACAAATCTGTTTATTCCCACAAGACCAACACTAAGCCATCCTTTCTTGCTATGGAAAAAGGTTTGTTTCTATAGCCATCAGGGAATTAACCCAACAAAAATTAGGCAGTTATGCATTTTAAAAGGTTGCCTATCCTTTTATCTATTTTATCTAATTGCTTTTATTCATGTGGATTAATTCAGTGGCATTGTCTATCAAATATAATTCAATGTGTTCTCAAAGGCTGTTGAGTATTGTGCAGAAAATGCTAGAATGTACTGGCTTTGACCTGAACAGCTTACAGTATGAGTGACAGTGGGCTGGTCTAGCACAAGTAAGTTTGCTTAGCTTTGTTATGAGCTGTGAGTAAAACAGTGTTCTTATGTTATGAAATGCATAATGTTTTCCAACTTCTGTCTCAGTTAGATCAACGATGTCTGTAATATTGTGTTGACAGAATGCACAGAGGAGCAAAAAAGCAAACAGTAACATCATCATCATATCATGTGCATTTGTCCTGGATGTAAATATATTCAACAGTTCACTTCAGCTGTAAATTATTTTGTGTTTTGTTCTAATCCCACGCAAATCCTGTTCATGCTGAGTGTCTCACTTGGAAGAATTGCAGTGAGCAGTCTGGTGCGATGTAACATCAACAAGCGTTATTGCATAAAAATCATGAATTTCTCCCTCCTTAGAATTCTAAAAACAAGACGTGTATGTGATGCAGCATATTGTACTCATATGGTTGTGATCTCCAAAAGGATAACAGCAAACAAAACTTGGCTCAGCGACACAACAGTCAGAATGATGTTTGCACAGTCTGGGTGAGAGAGTGTGCATGTGTGTGTCCATCTGTCATAACTTGTTCATAGCAGTTCTTTTGCTTATTGATTTCCTCAATAAATCTCTTCAGTTTCATGTTC
Source organism: Pempheris klunzingeri (assembly GCF_042242105.1). NCBI lineage: Eukaryota > Metazoa > Chordata > Actinopteri > Acropomatiformes > Pempheridae > Pempheris > Pempheris klunzingeri. The sequence goes on along the minus strand of NC_092015.1, from coordinate 5,997,603 downwards.
TGTCTCCTCTCTACTCCCTTGCCTCTGATCGAACTGATGTCCCCTCTGACTTCCCCTCGGCTGTTCTTTTGACCCCCTCCCAAGCAGCCGATCCGCTGTTTGTTTTGTGTCTGTAGTGTCATCTCAGATCTCCAACATTAGAAAATAGCACTTGTCCAGATGCCTGTGTTTACTGTAAATTTAGCTTTGTTTTACTCTGAAGCATATTTAATCCTAAAATTTAACAACCTGTGTTGTGACCGATTAAACAAGAAAATTACAAACAATTAAATTCTCAGATATATCTGCTTCAGGTCTACTAGTTCAGGAAAATTAGTTTGTGTTTGTTTATCGGTACCTTGGGGGGGCTGATGTTATACAAAGACTCAACTTGCTGTTTAGAACAAAGATACACCTGGAGCAGACACCTGCTTGCATAACAGGTTGAGAGTCTTGCTCTTCCTGCTCTCAGTAAATGATTCACTTGCATGTTGTCTTGAAATTCCCCAAACAATGTGATGTGTCTAATTACTACTCAATTATCTGAACTATCAATGTAGAAAATGTGACAATCTTATGTAAGTTTTAAACACCCCTTTTGGAGCTTGGCATTTCTGTCACGATCACAGGCTTTGTAATTAAATGGGTTTTGTCTGCCCATGGATCATTGCTTTCAGCTGATTAAGGAGAGATAGGAAAGACTATATAAATCAAAGACAACCAACCCAACTAATTAGCTATCCTTACCATTACATCCACTAACAACCGCTGGAGATAGTTTTTCTTACATAATCAACTTCATTTTAAAATTGTGTCACTGCAGCTTGTAATGGATCACATCTGATAGTAAACCAGCAAAATATAGTGGAAGAAAAAACATATGTCATTTAATTCTCTGTAATGTCGTATATGAATAAGATACGGATGCAGTAAGCTTATCAACGCTGCCATAGATGAAAACAAACTTCTTTTCGGCACCCGCTCCCAAGGGCAAGCAGGGGTCTGGTTCATTTCAATTACTGTGTTCGGTGAAACACTTGGCTGGCTCAATTCTAATTTGTCTGTATATCAATTAATAAACCTTGACAGCAAAATTGCATCAAGGTACAAACTGTACGTATGAAGGACGTGCTGTTACCTAATGGTTAAATTACAGAGTTCTCCATTGTCATCACTGACAATACAAAACAACTCCATCTCCTGTGTGTGAGCAACACTCAGGACACAAAGCCGGAGAGATAATCCACTAACAGCAAAAGAATCTGTGGCAATTGTCTGCTTTGGGTAAAGACTGTGCCCTCAAAAGGTTCACCTTCAGAGTGGGGCAATTATGTTGCTCCTGATATGGGGCTGATGCTAATCAGTGTGGATTGTATTTTACGCCTTAAGGCAGGAAAATGTGCTGATGAGAGCCCCACAATAAATGAACCTTATCACCTAATGGCATCTCGGTCCACCCTGTGATTTACTGAAAAAGCCCTTGCTAAATGTCACGGGCAGGCAGAATGCATGGGTGAGATAATTAGAGAAAAATGAATGATCCACAGATGGATTGGTCAGTCATCACTATTGCTGATCGCAAAACTCAGGGGTGTCTTAGAAACACCATCAAAGATTTCAAATACCATCCTCACTTTAGTCGATTCTCAAATGTAATAATTAGAAATGTAAAACTGCTGGCACTCACCTGCAGTCCCACTTTGTTAACATTATCCTGAATAATGTTTTATACTCTAAAACCACAACTTATATCTCACAACAGAGCTGTGAAACAAGTCAGCAAACATTTCACTGCTGCACACTACATTGCAGTAAAACTACTGTTTCTGTATCTTTTGATCTCAGTCTCAGCTTAAGCGATAAAATGTTGCTGCAATGATTTTTTTTTTTTTTTAAATCAAAATGCTGAGCAGGCAAAAATATTCACTAATTGAACACACACTTAAGAGCTGCTAGGTGACTTTAATGAAGAACACACAATTACTGTCAGTGTTTAATTCCATAGTTTGCATGTTATCATCCTCGTTAATAGTTATGAGGCAAGCAGAGTAGAGGGAAGGAGACATTAAAAGCTTCAAGAGTTGAGGTTGGACTTGAAATGTTGGAAGATGACCGTGAATGCCGTTGACAGTGAGAATGAGGACACCAGACCTTTAATTTAATTATGTCCGATTAAGTATAATTATCTTGGTGTGTGTGAGGAGGACTTGTAAATACGTGTCATTAAAATTAAACAACAGTAAGCAAGTTATGAATAACAGAGTCCTACCTTTCCCATCCATCCAGAAAAAAACAAGAAGGACATCAAAGTGCTGTGGCCTTGTCCTGCAGTGCTACGCAATGGGAAGCACTAGTGTTGATTTGCAAAAGCAAAGCATCAGCCACTCTAACTTCAATATACTCTAACTTCTGATTCTGATTCTGATTCTGATTCTGATTCTCATATGTCGAAACTTTCTGTTCACAGATTATGAAGGTGATAAGTGGGTAATTGTATGTATACTGCAAAGAGGTTTTAACAGTAATTGCCCACTAATTAACTCTCCAGGGGGAACACAAATGAAAATACATGAAATTAATGCAACTTTTGGCGCTATGTGTGATTGTAAGAGATGTAATCTCTATCTTGTGATATAGAGATTAGAACTCCAACCAAATACTTGAGCGCGTGTACGTTTTTGGGATGGAAACGCCCCGTAGAGCAGGGCTAAGTAGGCAATCACTCATTCTGAGTAACGGCAGAGGTGAAATGTAAGTAAACTCTGTAAATGTGCATGGCCACCCAAGTGCCAGATGCTGGGAGCTGGTGCCAACGTGGCATGTGAGTGACTCATTAAATCAGAAGAGTGGAATCCATTGGCCTTTCTCTGATGGCTCTGTCGCTCATTCAAACCAGCAGCACTTCTGCCGGAGACTTTCTTCGATCAGGGAAAGCAGCCAGCTGGGACAGTTCCCGATTCATTATTGGCATGAAAAATAAAAAAATAAAAAAAATAGAAAATAGCATTGAGAATAGGACCACGGGGGGCAGCTATGGTATTAGAGAAAGGAAAACAGTTTCCTGTAAGCAGCAGATTATGAAAACATTAAGCAACAATTACCGTAATGAGAGTTATTGAAGCGGCAAGGTAGCAGACAAGCTGTGTGCATCTGGTTGCTGCATCTGGCTGCAGTGGCAGAGCATCCAGAGGGGCAGGCGGGAAGGCGTTCATTTGTTATAGCCATTCCTTCCCTGTGGATGGAGAAATGGCATGTCAGTAATTGTCATGTACTGAAAATGATCTCAAAGGCTGCATGTTGATGCATGCACTGCCATGGATACTAAGTGATCTGTCAGAAATTTTGAAGATGTCATTTAGGGTGAATTGAAGGAATGGCTTTCAGTGAGCAATTTGCATCCCTCCCTCTGTGCGAAGAGATGAGCACATGATAGATATTATCAATTGCTGATAAGACTAAAATCTTCATCATTTATTTTGGCAAAAACAGCCATGGAGAGCAGCCAAACTGCACTCTGCATTGTAGCAATGCAGGAATGTCATAATCTCAGCTAATGCAGTCTAACTTTATTTGGACGATAATGCCTGCTGCTTTAAAGTCATGTTGATTGGGATTATGTTATCTAATACGCAACAAATGTGGATTTTGTACAGCTCATGCTTAATGTCATAACCCTTGATTAACTTATCATGGTCATTGTCAGTAGTATTTCAGTGTCTGCATACATTCAAGCACGGATGTAATGCTACTTGCTTTATAGTTCCAAGCCAGTCACTTCACCTCAACATCTGCAGTAGACAATTCAAATGACCTTTTCACCTAATTAAGATAATGCCATGCCATTCTATACTGTGGATATAATTAAAGAGACTAAAATGTTTTTTGTGCTTAGCAGCCATTCCCTCCTCTACACCTCCCATTGAAACCGTCTCTCCCCAGAGACAAGGCATTCCCATCTGTTGATACCATCAGGCTCCTCTGAATGGTTCTTATTATGCCCCTATCTTCAATACCGATTTTTAAGTCTGCAAATCATTGATTTAGTTATTTGAGAGGATCTCTACAATTCTCACCAAACACATAGACACCACCCTCTCTTATACAATGAATTGCACAGTGCATGTGATGATCACAATAAACTGACATTTTGCGTTTTATTCATTTTGTATTGCATTCATTCCCACTTCCAGGTTTGTCGCTGGCAATTTAGCGTACAATATTGAATTCTGCCCTCTCTGCACCCAGCGGCCCATTTAATCAGGGAGTGGGATTAAGGTGGAGCAGCCCAGCCCCAGACGAGACATACAGTAACGTGACTCTCTACTAGGGACTCAAGATGGATGGGCTGGGCTATAGTCTGGATGGAACGCCTCCATTGGGCCGTTTGGCCTGGTGGAGCCCATCAATCAGGGCGGCACCAGAGGTCTAGGCTGAGGCTGTGTAATGATGCGAGCAGCATGTGGCCAAGCCATCCCTGGCTGCTCAGGTGTAAGGGTCTGCCCTGTCCAACGGTCCTCTCAGCTCCTTCACCAATATCATCCATCATATGCCGCCCGGATTCACGGCATGCAACAGATTTCAGAGGGTTTGATTTGATAAGATAACTTCAGACTGAACTCAAGACAAAATGGAGCTCAAAATTGAACGCGTGATTGCCAATCCTCTTCATCATCTCAGAATCATTAAGTATTTTATTATCTCACTTTTTTAAAGCCCTGAGGTTTGACCTATGGTAGAAGTAAAACACCAAACAAACAATTAGCACCTGGCACCCTTTACAGTAGCCTGTTCTGGAAAAATAATTCATAGGTTGACTGATCCCTGACAAGCATCGTATTTAGATTTCTAAACTTTGAAATTTAAAGTAGTGCAGAGGTGAAGACCAGAGCGATCACGTTCTCTAATAGCAGTTATACAGGAAGTTACCATTAGCCACTTTTTATGTGCCCCATACTTACAGCAGTGTGGATGCTTCAATCTTTCTATAAAGTTCATTAAAGGACATATTTTATTGCACATTATGTGCTTTATACCCCGCACACAAACATATTATGCTCCTGGATGAAGGTGGTCTTATGAGTCCCATAAACCAGGCCTCATGAATATGATTGTAAAAGCTGCTGCTCGGTATGGACTCGCTGTGAGGAGAAGGTCATTTTGTGGGGAGCATACATGGCAAAAATGTATGCTTACAAAGATGTCTCTGGTTGAGTTTCCAGACTGCCGAAATACATCTGCTGCAGCCTAATAGACTTCTTTCCCCCACTGGAAACGATATCTGAGTTGGGTTTCAGTATGTTATGTGACTGAATTAAAGCAAACCCATTCTTTGGTCAAGGATTTGTTTGGTGCTGTCGTGAGGTGGGCAGCACTCTGCCCCCAGCGGCCCTGAAATTCCATTATAAGCTCAATAGTGCAATTATAATTCTTTGGTTTCATTGCCATTATAAATTGAGTGTACATGTGGCCCTACATGTAAAGGTAAATGAGCAGACAAGCAGCATATGTATCCTATTCTTGTCTCCTGCTTGTTCATTTAAATGCATGCAAACCCTTTTCTATTTGTATTTCTTTGGATGTGATAATGAAGCATGTTGAATCAACTAAGGATTTTCCATTTTTCTTATATAATCAATGCTCAATGATTTTTTTTTTTTTTGAAATGGCAGAATGAATGGCTGATAATTGCTTTTTGTTCTTTGCTGACTGTTACTAGGTTATGGAGGCATAGCAGCTCCTGATTAAACCTCAAATTGGATTTGAAAACTGGAATTTAAGATGTGAGGAGGGGCTTTATACAATGCATTTTATATGGATTTTAAATTCTGTTCTTTCTCCTGAATATCAGACAATCATTAAGAAGTATCCTTTATTTTATTAATTTGATATTGATTGTTTCATTTACACGAAGAGGGATTTCACACTCTTTTAAAACTGAATGAGTAATATCCCCTCAAATCCTTGTAAGCCTATAAACCCCACAGAAAGAATATTTCCTGATAGAGTTGCAGCACCTCCAGTGCCTATTTTTTCTATGTCACATCTTGTTAATCTCATCCATATTTGGGCATCTAATCAGTGAGACCTTACTGAGTGAACTTCATAATTAAAGAATGTATTATTATTCTGACTTTAATTACATAACTGCGTAACTTTGTTTTAATTAAAAAATACCCGTCCCCCAGTGGGAGCATAGTTTGACTGGCTTTTGTGTGCAAGGGTGTAAAAGCAATTTCTTACCCTGCACAAGCCTGATTGTTCTAAAGTTCACCAACCTAGATTTCAGGAAGTACTCCATGACCTTGAAAATAAGTGAATGACAATGATGGCCTTGTCTCTCTACCTATCACAGCATGCAAATTGGTAAAATGTATGCTCCATTACTGCTTGTAGTTGCTTCCAATCTCCTCACAGCGCTCCACATTTCCTATACTATGTCAAGGTATAAAAAGAGCTAATGCCCACTGTAATCTGGGGGTTAATGGGAGCCTTTTATAAGGGGTGGTGAGGGTGAACGTCCTTTTTGCAAAGAGAGGGTCAATGTCCAGAAATTATTAAGATGTGTTGCCAAGACATAATGGGGTTCCAGCACATTACATACACCTCTCTATGTCATTAGGTTTTGTCAGGCATAAAAACACTCATTTTACTAATATGGACAAACCATTTTTCATTGGCATGGTAATGATTGGGGAAAGGAGTGCAGTCCAATCAAGCCATCACTGTGTCATGAATGACCAGTCTCATTTACTGCACCACCATAGATGGCACTGTTGCACTACTGACAAGCTGACTGACAGCACGCTGATGTGCCAGTCATGGAGCACAGATTGTGGTGTCACTCTCGATCTGTGCATTTGCTGAAAAGCTGTGGTGCCAGATTAGCAGTTAAGCAATCAATATTGAAAAGCTATCAAACAAATAAAAGTCTCTGCTCATTTATGTGTTCACTTAGTTTTCCTGTAACAGACCAAATTCATCTAAATTTGTTGCAAGATCGTGCAGGGAATGGATATGTGAAGTTTTAATATAATGTAATTATAAGAATGTGAAACTTGAAAGTCTTTGTGATGTATTTTGCCTATGTAGGAGAAAAATGTTCAAATGAGTGGGAGTGACTGAGGCACTTTGTCTTCATTTCCAGTCGAGCGTCAGGTGCTTGTTTGCAGTGAATTATACATGGAAATATAAGGTGTCATTCACCTTGACAATCCTATTTTCTGCCCTGTCATTCCATCTGGGCGAGTTAAACATAGTTATATGCATGCCTGTATTATAGTATGCAGATTGTCATTTCAATCCCTGTTCCTGAGATATCAGCTGAATATACCAATTATTGGGAGGTTTTGAAAAAAAAGGGAGCCAAATCGAGAAATGTAATTAAAAACATTAGCCTGTTCTCCCATTGGAGTTGATATTATTTCTAGATAAAGCATGTCAATAATATCTTACTGAGGGAGCCTCATTTTTCCATGGTGTTTTATAAAACCTAATAAGATTAAGCATGTTGGTACTTATTGTAAAATGTATTAACACAGTAATTTCCATTAAATGAACACCATCGGTTTTGACTCTGATTTATACAATAACAGATTCATTCGAAATGGCTTTTGAGCCTTCATGGGTAAATACTAAGTGTCCATCTGTGGGCGTTAGGCTGCATCACTATGCTGTGGACATGAGAATTAGAGCTCAGTTTCAAAAGGATATAAGGCACCTCAACAAGCTTTCTATTGAGGCGAACAGCCTACATATGGCAGGGCACATAGGCCTTCACCGGGGCCGTGGGCCTGTCTGGTGGCTCTCCAATTTAACAAAGTGATGTTTTAATGAGCCTGGCAGAAATGCTATTCTCATTTGAGTTCCTCACCGAGAAAAAAAAAAAAAAGATCCAGAACACCTGGTACTGAATAAACGCAAGTTAATGGCATAACAACATACTAAAGCCTGCTGACAGAAAAAATGATCTCATTTTCCCATCACTTTGTTACAACCAATTCAAGCAGTAATTGTAACATTGAACCAAACCATTACATGCAATAATTGGCATTTCATTTTGGAAACAAAATAAGAGCATTAAACTGAATATTGATGTAATGGCATTCTGAATTATGCAATAAAAACATTGAGCAACCATCCCTTGCAGTCTGGGTGATAAGGATTACCTCTTTACCCTTGCTATAACAAGCATATCAAGCAGGCGACTTGGCTCCAGTGCTTTGACTCCTTTTAGAGTATCTCACCACTCTGATGTGCGCGATCACACAGAAGTGTGATGTGCAGATCAAGGATGCTCATACTCATATGCTGTGAGACTGGCCTCATTAAGGCCAGAAAGTTCTAGTTTGGAGACTTTATCCATGCCACAAACTGTCTATGGATCCTTCACTGAATCACATTTGCCGGAGCAAAGCATCACACTGTAAACATCAAAGCTACTTTAGAAGGAAGTTCCCTGCTATGATTAAGACACAGGCTCAAAGTGAATAAGATTAAATCATTTACTGTGAAGAGAAAAAAAGGGTTAATTTTCAATTTATGGTTTATTCTTGATATCTTTCGGTTTACTGAAGGTGTGTTTATCACTTGTTTAAAATGTAAAATAATTTGCTATGCAAAGAAACAAGTAATATAGGGCTCCTTTATTTTTTACCGGTCAAAAGCCTACTGTCTGGTCAATAAAATAGAAATTTATCAGCACACTATTCTGCACTGTCACTAGAAAAAGCCATAATGTGCATGGCAATGAGAGTGGAGATTGTAACCTTAATGGCTGATTCCTGAAATACATTTAAAAACACAACACTGCCTTCAAGAGCCAGAGAGCTGAACCCTTTCAGCCAGATGCCACTCTGTTTCTATTGTGTCTAAATGCTTTCACCGTAGAATAATATGTACATTTGTGGCTGTGGCTGTATTTCTTATTGATGTAAGAGTATGTGAAGCAACAGAAAATCTGAAACATGAAAAGGCTGCTCACAGCTAAAAATCAGTTAAAGCTAAAGGTAAACTACTTTTTATATTTTTATGTAAAAATGACTCATGTCAACATAGATGGGGTTTTGTACAATTGTTGGTTCTTTCACAAGTAAAAAAGATTTTTTTTTTTCAAAAAGAAAATGGCTGACCATATCTCCTCTTCAGTTTGAAGACACACGTGAAATAAAAAAAAAAGCCATTATGATGTCTTTTTTTTAAATATAATTTATTTTAGTGGGAGGTCACGCTCACAGGAAGCTTTGTCACTTCCGGCTACCGTCTCTGTCTGGATTAATTACACAGCGCGCAATTTGGGAAAGGTGTTAAAAATATATAGTTTTTTTCTGGCTCAACGGACGGAATGTTTTTTTTTTAATCCAGATGGTTGGAGGAGTCTTTGGAAAAACTCTGTGAGCAGCGGAAAGTGTTAGGTGATGCGGTTATCTGTGAGGAGAAAACACCCAACAGGTGCGCACAACACAACAAGCTGCGGGATGGTGACGTTACAAGTGAGAACAGTGGCTGCTTAATTATAACGCTAATTCTAAGTATTGTGTGCTCGTTTAACGGGATGGCAGATTGATTTATTTCTCTGCGTCCAGTTTTAAGATTAAAGGTCATCATGCAGCAAGCTGTGCAACTTTCAGCTGTTTGTGTTAAAGTTAGCTCGCTTCTGTGTTTACCTGATGCACCCAGTTATTGGCCTTCATCCTAAAGCGTGTGTTTAATGTTGCCCCCCTGTGTAGCTGAGGCCTGATTGGGGTCAGGATCTTGGAGACCAGGTATCAAGCTCTCATGGGTGAGTTTCTCTCAAATTCACATTCAGTGCCCTTTTAACATCAGATTCCTCTTCTAAACATTTTGTGCTCATCTCACACATGCTGCTTGCATGATGGTGTTATTTAACAATGGGAACAGGTTACAGCTGAGTGCAGTAGAATAATCGACGTCTGGTTTCTTGTTAAATTGAATTATTTTTGTTTATCGGTCTATAATTGTTGTAGGTGGAATTTAACTGACACATCTCAAGTGCAATGTCAGTTTAAGAATAGATGTTGTTCAGCTGTGTTCTTCCTCTTAATCACGTTGCATAATCTTTTTTATTGGAGCCAGTTCACCACTGTCAATCGTCTCTCTCCCAAAAATAACTCACTTCCATTATAAACCACACCAGCCTATATATCAGGTGCCAGTAAGAGATCCGATCCAGATACTGATTCAAAGAGTGTCTTGGGATTTCACTGATGACTTAAAATTATGGCAAAAATTCATTTGAGAGAGGATGAGTGAGCGCTGGTAATCTTGGTGTAGTAGAGAGCCAATTCCTTTATGTTTGTCACATGAACGGCTCACTACTTCCTGCACTAGAACAAAATGGTGCCAGTGATGGTGCCAGGTTCCTAAACTCCCACTCACAAATCACATTTTCTTTGTGTCAAAGTCTGCAGAATGTGGAGGGTGGGAGTACGGTATGAATAATATGACTTTGTCTGTTGTTACCCCTTGTTGAGATTAAAAGTTTTAACAAAGGGTGCGAGTAGTGGAAGATAATTTGTTATCATAGAGCCACTGTATGATTTAGTAATGTAAAACATAAAAGAATCAACTTAACCACGGATTTGGATTAGGTCTTTATCAGGCATTTTCAATGAGAAAAGGTGGCCAGGACATGATAATGCGATTTTTAAAGCACAGCCATTTTAATGAAATTCTAATTCCCTTATTGTACTGTAGATCTACATAATTGAAAACTCTGAAATAAAGAAACTCTTATTTCAAAATGCAAACATAAGTTTGACAGGCTGACGAAATAGAGAAATCTTGACTTCTTAGTCTGCTACTTAAATGTGGGTGCTCTGGAAAGGTCTTACCTATCACGTTAATGTCAAACAATGGATTATACAACATTACGGGGTGTCGGCGGTCATTTCAATACATCACAGAATTAATCAAATGTTTTCCTTTTGTAAGTCTGGGGAGATCTTGAATGTCTCTCCCTCAACTCGGAACAGAAGTTAATCAAATAAAGTGGGATTGTGCATATCAATCATCTTGTCTCTTTGAGAGTCCATGTTGACTGCCAGACCACATGTCATCATTCATTTTCAGCCAATTTACTTGATGAATAAACAGCCCGGCAGAGTGTTTGGCAACCATTTTACATTTACATAAATCTAATTTCAGGTGAAATATTCAAACGCTCACCTTTTACCCAAAGACAGCCTTCAGTCTGTATGTTGTGACTGGAACAACCGTCTCCAGCGAGTGCTCAGCAGAGGGGACTAAAGGGAGTTGGCAGGCTTTATTTAACTGCTCATATGCACAGGGGAACTTTAATTGCTCACTACCAAAGAAAGTTTAAAAACTCTACTGACGAGATCTGAGACACATTTCTGATTTTGTTCACTGTGATAAGTGGATAGCAGAAGGATGAGCATTAATTTAACTCGTAACCATAACGCTGTCATGCTTGTGATGGTGCTATGACTGTGTGCATATGTCAAATGGCTACAAAATTGCTGTGATACAGGGTTTGAAATTAGCACCCACCACGCAGTAAATTATTGCCTGTGTCAGGTAAAACCACCACTTTGGTGGACAGGGAAAATGTGCGACACATTTAGTCAGGTTAGTGTGTGATTGGTTATAGCTGCATATCTGAATGTCCCTCGCAACCGCTATATAAACTCAGTGCTGTTGGTCATGGAATAGTTTTTTATTTTGATTGATAAAGTTAACGGAATTTTAACCCCCACACACACTCTTAATACATCTTATCCATTACTGTATCAACACTGTCAGTGATCAATTTTGTCTGACAGTTGATTGATTTGTTAGCTACAACAGGTGGGTTTTCCAAAACAACCACTCTGCGTAGGATGTTGACGATACTGGAACCTGCCTTTGTCACGTTTCTACATTGTTTTCTGCATTGATGCCACCTACTGCTTTATCTTGGCGTAAGACGCTGAATAGTCACAACTATGCAGAGGACAGAACCAAAGCATTAATTTGCATTTTCTTTTGCTGATTTTTCTCGAGGCTTGGACTGCTACAGCCAGGTGATTCTGGTCCTGATGACTGTCAGAGGAGCACATTTAATTTGTAGTCACATTAGGCACTCTAAATTTTTATCTTCTGCGATTAATTTAAATGTTTTTGTGTAATATATCGAACACTGAATGACAACACTCTTTACATTAAATGATGTCTAGATGATCAAACTGTTCTTTCCTTTTTAGAGCACAGATTTCAAATATGGAAGATAACATTTCTCAGGAAATACAAAAATGGGTATGGATCACTTGGGGGGGGAAAAAGGCTGCCATTAATCGAAACATAAAATGAAAATAGAACCTTTTGTGTCCTTGAATTACTTCACATTTTCAGTAACTACATGTTTGATTGGCACCTAATATAGCCGACTTTATGCATAATGATATTCTGAGAGCTAAATCACCATAGTATATGAGCCTGTGAGTTTTAGCAATGAGTTGTATGATTAGAGCTGCGAGTAACATATTTCTAACTTTCAGTCAAGAGGAGAAAATGTAAAACAATAAAAAGCGGTCAAGAGAGAGTCGGACCAGTTGTGGAGTGAGAGCTAAAGTGTGTTCTGTTAACAAAAATGAGACCACTCATGAAAGCAAGCGCAGGGTTGTAGTGGGTGGTTAAAAATGACTCCCACTGAATTTTCACTGCATCACTGTGTGCAATACAAACACCAGCTGCTTCAGAAATATTACAGAGTACATGTAGGTGTGGGTAAAGCTATAGTTAAAGATATAGATCTGAATTTCAGACTGAGGCGATCAAAGGAAGACTAAGGAAAAGCCTGCAATCATATCATTTTTTTTTTAAGCACTAGTGACGAAAATACAAGTGAACATAGCAATTTGATTTCAAATGGCTGCACAGGATTGTAGCTATTGTTGCAACAGCAGCTCATCAACACCTATTTGATCCAAAGGACGGCTGAAATGCTTCTTTGCATCATGCGATGCATCCGGAAGCGTGGTTTTTAGTTAACTGTCAGATGATCTATAACTGTGCCATGCAACTGAACATTTGCTGTTTTGAAGATAACAGACATTAACAGCTATGTTTGAATCTCTCCACTGTGCAACTGTCTATTAATTGTGATTCAGCTGAATGTGCTTACATCAGTGCGTGGAATATTTACAAGTAATGATAACAGTCGCAGGGCAGGGAAAGCTAAAAGTGACAAAATGACTTTCAGAGATGACTGATATGGTAATCATAGGATGGCTTCAACGTTAATTGCCACAATGAGATCTGCTTTGTGACCGGGTTTGCTTCGTGTAAAATAGTGTCTTCAGTCTTCAATTTGTGCATTACCACTACTGGGGCTCCATATTCATCTTAGATTGCTTATATTACATGGCTGATTGACCATGACAGATCCTCTAGCTTTTAGATTATTTTGCTATGAGATGAAGCTGACATTTTGTCATGCCGTCCAATAAGCTTCTGCAGAGGTTTTGGTCTTCTGATTCAACTTTGCATTACTGCTTCTGATAAATGAAAAGAAATGTCCTCAATCTTAAAGTCACCTCCGAGCTCTAATATGGTCAGTTTTGTAGATTGCATGCAAGCCTGCGCTTTCAGATTGGCTGGCTTTTTATTTTTAGTACTTGTTTTGAGGTAGTGAGTGGCTGTAAGGCACAAACCGGTTGTAGACTTGACTGAGACTCAAATTGTCATTTCGAAAGTGACAAGGTGCTGATTTGCCCGCCTGGCACTGAGCGATTGGACATCACTGTTGACAAATGGGCAGTGGAACAAAACTGGCAGGATGCTAGGGAAGACAAAATGCCTTCAGCCAGAGGCTTTTTTCTATCTATTATCACAGCTGGACAACAGCTAGTTAAAATTCCTGAATTTACTGATAGTGTTATCATTTTGCTGGAAAGCACACCTTTTAGCAAATATGTATCTACTCTCCTAGCGTTGTATTTTCATTTGTCGTATGGCAAAGGCAAGTATGTGTCATGGTAAATATCTTTAAGTTTTGTAAATATAGAAATTGAAATTTCTGTTGTCTGAGGAAAGCAGTGCACATGTGAGGGGGGGGTCACTGGATCTCATTACAAAACAACAGTTGTAAGGGGATGAGAGGCAGATTACTGTCTTGCTGCAATGTTTCTCTAAAGCAAACTGGGGAGTGCATTGCATTCAGTCACTGCATGTACTGATGGCCACTACATACCTCTTTTCATTTTATCTTCCAGTGTTAAATTCATTCACAAACAAAAAAATTCAATTAAGGTTAAAATTGAGCATTAAAAATGTTGTCATCTGAAACAAAGATAAAAGTTAATTTATGTATTTGGGAATTTAAGTTCTAATGAATAAACTGTTTGTCTACATTCATGTTAGTTTTCTGTGTCCTCTATGTTGGGGCTAAGTGCTGCATTTCTGGCTATTTTTAGCATTGCTATTAATTGAAAAAAAAAAAAGTGCTTATCCGCTTATCCTTAAGAGTTGCAGGGGTGCTGGAGCCAATCCCTGCAGACGCTGGACTAGTGGCGGGGTACACCCTGTACAGGACTGACACATAGAAACAGACAACCATTCACACTCCTATTCACACTATGGGCAATTAACCTAACCTGCATGTCTTTGGACTGTGGGACGAGGCAGGTGTGCACGCAGAAAACCCATACAAGCATGGGAGAACGTGCACACTCCACACAACACCCAGTGTTAATGCATCCATCCATCCATCCATTGTCTATACCGCTTATCCTTAAGGGTCGCAGGGTGGCTGGAGCCAATCCCAGCTGACAACTAGGTGAGAGGTGGGGTACATCTTGGACTGGTCGCCAGTCAATCACAGGGCTGACACAGAGACAGACAACCATTCATGCTTACATTCACAGTACGGACAATTTAGAGCTACCTGCATGTCTTTAGACTGTAGGAGGAAGCTGCAGTAGAGGAACCCACACTAGCACATGAAGAACACGCACACTCCAGACCACAGCCTGCGTCAATACATGAAAAGTCTAAAACAAAAGTTAGTGAGTGATAGTATCTGTTCCAAATATTTGCAAAATACCATTAATATTACTTTTACTAACTATACTAAAATGGAAACTACAATGGTAAAACTCAAAATCTTAAGGAAAATGTATCTCAAACGATGCTACAATACAACTACAATAATCCTAATGTGCACCTCCCTGTGTGTAACAGAGGATGCATTAAAAATGCAGGTATCTCTCCAGTAAGTGTGCTGGCGACCAGCGACATTCACCTTGGCTGAGTCAGGCTCGTAGCCCACCAGACATAACTTTGGCAGACTGTGGTTTCTATCACATCATCCTGTTGAGAGCTAATGCATTATTCAATCCCTGCATTGCTTGAGAGTCAGAATAAGAGTAT
Organism: Pempheris klunzingeri; assembly: GCF_042242105.1. NCBI lineage: Eukaryota > Metazoa > Chordata > Actinopteri > Acropomatiformes > Pempheridae > Pempheris > Pempheris klunzingeri. The sequence goes on along the minus strand of NC_092015.1, from coordinate 5,982,237 downwards.
AACACCCATTCATACCCATTCGCCAAAGGTCTGATCAGATCCAGCTGCCTACCGTGAATTTTCAGAACTAATTCTGCAGACAGAACGTGACTAGGTATCCCTCCCAGGAAACTCTCACTGGATGTATTTTCAAGACTCATCTTGCAGTGGTAATGCAAAGTACCCCTGGCCCACTGCCTGTCTCTGCTTTTGCAGGAAAGCAATCTAATGAAAAAGGAAAGGAGAAAACATATGTTGAATTTCAGCTCCTTCTGAATCAAAACCAATCCCAGCTATTGCTACAGATAAGACTGAAGTTATAACTGAATTAGAGGTAAAATATATAAACATAAAATATAGACTCCAGATGGTTTGTATTTTCTATTATACACTATCAATTAATTTAGGTGCGGTAACAAGTTTTCAGATTATCACCTTTTTTTTTTTTTTTAATATGCAAAAGTGATGATTTGTTTGGTTGACTGTTCAAGTGACTTATTCCTGAAATTATGACTGACTGCTTAATTGATGTATTGATATTAGTTTCAACATTAGTATTGGTCTTTATTAGTTATTGGTAATGGAAAAAAAGATTGAAATGCATACACACAGAACAAAATCACAGAAGATTTCATTTTATAGTGAAATAAATTTCAATCCCGTCACTGACTGGCTGTCACGCTTTATTGTCTTGTCGACAGATAATAAGCAGCTGGATCCCTGCTGTGGATCTGACCACATTAGGTTTTCCTGACCCAACAGTGGCTCGCCTTTAAACTTGTGCGCATGTGGTAGCAGAACAGCTCACACCTCCCATTAGGTGAGAGGTGAGGAACCAATTACCTGAAGATATGTCTCAGGGCCAAAAATATCATTGTCAGCTTGTCACAATGTGAGAAATTGGGGTGGAAAAAGGGAATGGTGACAAGTCGCTAGGTAACATGACAGATTGTGTTATCTTTTAGTTTCTTCCCCAGATCTGATAGAACCGATGGTAGGATCCATAAGCACAGTATATAGGGTACTGTACTGTAACATCACTTAAAGGGATAGCTCAGATTTTTCTTGAAGTGGAGTTATTTGAGGTATTTATTTGTAGTTAGTGTATTGTTTATAGTAGATTGAGGTCAACATGCCCCCAGTTTAGAGGAACAGGCAGGAGTCCTGCATTTAATTTACTGCTGTGGACAAGGTCAGAAAGAAATGTATTTAAGCCAGTGAAAAATCACTTAGACTTTTCACTGCTTTACATTGTAGTCTCTGGCCTTTTCTGCCACCAGACTCCACTGACCAAAACAGTCATTTTTCCTTGCGGAACAAAGGAGTTCACTGTGCTACCGCTGCCCGATCAGTGAACCAACATGGTAGTTGGGATCGAAACACCAAAGTCACAACTAACTGATGGAGGTAGTGGTACACTAGCAACTCCCATGTTCTGCGAGGAAAATTACCATTACTAACATTACCTACTATTAATCAAAATGATTACCTTTTCCTCAACGGAGTCGGAGTCTGGTGGCTGGGAGAGAGAGACGGAGGGGTGTGGGGAGGCTTCAGTTTTGTTGAAAACGCCTGTCTGACTCCAATGTAAAGCAGTGAAAATATTCTAAATATAGCGTATGTAAGATGTCTAATTTTTTTTAGGTGAGCCTTTTTCTTCAGGTAGCTAAAATATGTTTTTCTGCTGCGCCTGTCCACGGCAGTGCATTTGCTTAGTGTGTGTGCTGGGACTCCTGGCTGCCCCTGGGGGCATGTTGACGACAATCTACTGTAAGTAATGCTGCATTCACATGGATTCAGGCAGAGGGTAGTTGGCAGATGGACAACACCTTCTGGACAGCACGAGAAAAACAAACTTCAGACTCAATGATGGACGTTGGCAAAATGAAATATGTTGCTGTGGTGCTGTCGTATTGTTTTCAAAAAAATTGAGCAAAATATATTAAATAAAAGTATTGTATGCATTGCATTATTATAATAGTATATTATGCATTGCTCCATGTTTGTTCCTTGTGTGAGCGAGCTACATAACATTTGGTTGTAAATTCCATCGCAGAGGACCGCAATAAGTTTGAATATTCAAACGGTAATGCTGTCTACCGTCACCGTTTCCAGTATTCTGTGTCGGCCTCACCTAATTTTTCAGTCCTGCTCTTGTCCACTAAAACGTCTGCCTAAATTTATGTGAATGTAGCATAATACACCAACAACGGATAAGTACCTCATGCAACCTTACTTTAAATAATCTGAATTATTATCCCTTTTAAGGCTTCTGTAAAAAGCTGTTGATCAATGAATGCTTGTTGCTCACTGCTCAGGACAGCCACTTCACTGGAAAGTAAGAGTTGGATGGGATGCAGCTGCCCTTGCAAGAGAACTACAGCAGGGTCAATGAATGGGAACAAGGTGCCATTGAACCAAGGTACTTCACTCTCATTATACCGTATTATCATGCTTCCTTATCGCACATAATGGGAATTCAGAGAACAGTAATTCACATTTCTATTGTTAAACATGCATTAACTGATAATTCAGGGTGGGAGCGGCACTTAGGAGTAGCAGATTCAAGTTGTAAACACATTACTAATGTGCCAAACTGCCAAACATGCTAGCAAATAGTTGCTTTTCTCACTCACTCGGCAAATACAGAGCAACACTAGTATTCATTTGGAATCTTTTGAATGTAAGTAAAAGTACTAACTCTCCTTTCACTGCTGTTTTTGTCTTCACGAGCACGATTTTTGTCTTCACGAACGCCTGAGAGGGTTATTTGACTCTTTAGTGTTCACATGGTGTTCACCGACTTTGTCTGTCTGAAGTTTTGTGCTGGGCAGGTACATACAGTGAGCTTTAATAGCATATTGTGTGCTGAAGACAGCGGTCTGTTGCTGCCAAAAAAGACTTTACACAAACAGTAAAGGTGTGGACCAGAAAACCAAAACAATGGGCTGAGAGACGGTGAGCTGCAGTGCAGTGATGAGGGGAGCTGCAGTGCCAGGTGGTAATTCACCTTGGGTTTATCACTATGAGCACCCCTTTTCACGTACAAGGTGTGTTATCGACTGTTGATATAGAAATATCGATTATAACTGCTTTAAAGGTTAGAGGTTAGAAAACGCTGTCCAGTTCTATTTGATGTTGTGCCGTGGCTTTCATAGGCCCACGAATAACTGACCTAACAAACAATATGAAGTAGTCTTGAGGTTTTTCGAAGTTATAATGCAACTTGACAACTTGAAGAAAATGTCAGATTGAATCAAATAGCAAGGGTTTCTCTCTAGTTGGACAATTTTGGACTGATGTTCAGCTATCATACCATCCGGAGGGAAATTCGTCGTAGAAGAGGCAGACATACCATTTCTCTGCTCACAGCAGCCTTAATAGACCATAATGCAATACAAGCACAAGACGGGATGATACAGTTTGAGTAAGAGATGGGACTTTTTCTCCACTGTAAAATTTAGATCTTTTGCTCTCACTATCACTGTCGCCATTGCTTTCACTATCACTCTTCCCACCTACACATAGCACCCGCAGCTGAAAGAAACAAGTTCTCAGGAGGTCGTCAATAGTCTGTAAAATGTACAAAATCGTGAATTGAAGGTTGAGTAAAAGTGGATATATCAAAAAAAAAATTACAGCAGTTCATCACAAAATAACACCTGAAATTCAGGGAACATCACATATTAGTGATGTATAACGGTGTGAGAGTATCTGAACATGGAATTATTTTTATACAGGGATAGCAACGGAAAACAGGTCAGCGAGACATGGTTGTCCGTTTGATAAATCAGATACCATAGAGTCTATTAATTCCTGATCTATTTTGTTCTTTTTACACAATAGACCTAGATTTATGAAGAAATATGATGATTGCAACCCTGGCTGTCAAAACCAAAAAGCAATGTCAGTAACAGGCTTATGCTGTACAGCAAGTAAAAACGATAAAGTCAAGAGTCTGTGTGGCCTTGGTGAATACCGAAAATGCTTTCTACTCCCACAGGCCCTCTTTTATTACTGTCAGTGTATTTAAAATATGCCCTGCAGTAAAGGAAAGAGATGACTTCACAGCTGCGTAACTGTGTGTACAATCAGTGTAAGTAGTAGTGATCTGCTCAGGTAACCGTTTCATTTTCACAGGACATAAACTGATAGCAACAGCTGAGACTGACAGCAGGATTTATATCCTGACACTGATATGTACATCATTCTGTATCAGTTTCCCATGAAATGGAACAGACCGATATGTCGGCAGCTGTGCAAAATCTACAAGAGCTGCACTTGTATTCTTGACGAGCAAATAGTGCTCTTCTTCAAAGGCAGAATAGTTTATTTACAGTTTACATCTTTATGACGTGAGATGAAGCAAAAAGAGAGGGGTGTCATGGACAGAGACATTGGGATGTAGACATTAAAATACAGGGTCCATTTGTCTTGTCACTAATGAACAGGACAGCCAATCTGTCATCTGTAATGACCCTCTCCCTTGTCTAAATAATAGTGTCATTGTAATGATGAAACTAATGTAATGTCAGAAAGTGTTTAATCTCTTGTCTGGTGTTGTTGCTGTATGCCTGTTAATGTGTGGTGCTTGAATCTCATCAGGTAAAATGTTGGGTATCAGTAATAAAAGCAGGAAAAGGAGGCTGTAAAACTGTTTTCATTCTTTATCAGTCTGGCTTGACTGTGTCACTAAATGTTTGAAATAATATAAGTAATTGCTTCGAGCGCAGTCATTTTAGCACCAATAGATAATTACTACATTCACTGTGAGAAATCTCTAAAACTACAGAAAAATATTGAAACTTGTCTGCCGCTTTTCACAAAAAAACCTGTTGGATGGAATTAACATCTGTTAATGTTTAGCAAGGGAGTGAACGCCAAGCATGACTAGTTTTTATATAGTATGTAGGGTTTAGTGTTGCAGTAAGAAGACAAGGAGGATATATAATTTTTTTTTTTTTTACCATGCTTGAAATACATCCCTTTTTTGTGGGAAGGGTGGAAGTCTATGTTTGTGATGTAGCTTATTTGCTTTGTATTTTTAAAACCAGTTCAAACAGTGCATTGGAGAAAATAGCTCCAACAAGAAGCAGCAGGGTTCAAATTCTGAGGAAATGGTACTGATTAGCACTGAGAAACTTGCAATACAACTGACACAAGATAAGGATTATCATTTGTTTCCTCATTGACAATTATGTCAAGTTACCACAATCAATTTCGCAATAGTCTGGGTGGGATATTTTAGAACGGGAGTGCACATCTGGGTCACCGATCTCAGCAGTTATATTGATGATTACAGAGCCAATATATGTAACCAGTGTCATTCATTCATCTCTCGTACTTGGCTAATGCTAATGGATTAGATTTTTTAACTCTCCCTTATATCAGTGAAACATTAGGCTGTTCTTTATTAAATCATTCTTAGAGCAGGAATGTGCAGAATTTGGAGTTGGCAGTGCTAAGGCAGTAAGATTTTCCACCCGGTTCCTCTGTTTGCTTTCACCAAGAACAGTAAAGCTACTCATCATGATTAATATTAACCATAGAGATGGAGAAACTGCACTTATTCAAGTAGTCATCTGCATTTGCTAAAAGCACTGCATTACATTAAGCAGTATCTCCTGCTTTTAAAAGAGGTTCTTGTACAGGGGAGAGCACTTCTGTCCACTGGCTATATTAAATGAACAGACTTTTGGTGGTTGTGCAAAATAATGAGTGCTTTGAGGCAGGCATATTTTATCATGCACTAGAAGACATTTAGATGCTCGAAGAACTGTCTCTCTATCAGTCTTGGTCAACGTCCTGTCACAGTGCATTTTTAGCTTCGCCAACTGGTCTGGCTTTGCTGACGTGGTCTTTGTTTTGGACTGCTATATCAAAAAGAGCAGGGGGTAGACTAATGCAGCTCCCTGATAGGTAAGCCTTCTAACCTCAGGACAATATAGTGGGGCATCACAATTCAAAGGGCCGCTCTACAGTCTGTACACAGTAATCTGTTCAGTCATGCGTCACTGTCACCCACATTCTCTGTGCCATCACATTTCTGTCTTGTCGTAAATACTTCAATCACAGCATGTCTTCCCCGGAGGAATAGCACTTTCGTGAACCAAAGTGGAGGCCAGGGCAGTTTCACATTCCAGCCAACAGCTCATCCATCAGATTGAGCAATAATGGCACCCTCTGTGTCCTTATTAAGAGCAGTTTTCATAAGGCAGAGGACTTGACTTTGTGTGTGAACAACAACAGTGTATCAAAGCGTTCAGCGCTGCATGGCATGTTCCCCGGGTGTCTTTAAAATCGATGTCAAATAAAGGACAATTCCAAAATATTTTTTTTATTTTTGTGCAGCTACTGCTAACCATAGACTGTATATAAAGATGGACATGACTTTATCCATTGGTCTGCACTGGAGTTGGTTTGAAGGCCAAAGATGAGGCTTATGGTTAGCGCCATCTTTCCAAAGGAGGAGTGTGTGGTGTTTGTTCTCACACTCTGGAAATGTGGGTGCCTCCCTAAGACCGAAGCAAAGGCAAGCTTACTGAAAACACCGATCAACAGCCTGCAAGGTAGCTTCCTTACTACAGCTAGCTACTTCTCTTCATAACATCAAACCAGTGTGCAGGTCATGTTAATAATATACAGTATTTTACCTTGGATTCAAGTAATGGCAGTGACTAAATGTAAGCTTGTAATAGAAGCTAATGTATTCAACTCTTGTGAGAACGTTCGTCTTTTAACAAAGTAATTCCCCCTATTTGCTGTTGCTGCCTGTACTTGCAGAAATACTTATGTGAGTATATTTATGGATACCGGCTCAGGAAACAGCCAACGTATGGTGCCAGTTTATTTTGAAGGACATTCTATGAGTCCTCTTGGTATTGTCACATAAAATATTTTTTTATTGCATGCCTCTTCACTGGAGTGTTGGCTTTGAACAGCTGCTACACAGTTCTACAGTGGCCATACCAATTCCAATTACCCAATATGAATAACATATGAAAAGGGATAAAAACTATGCATGGAGTAAAAAAAAATGTGCTTTAGAAACATTTTGTTAGAAATGCCTGTTATTAACATGCTCAGCATATATATATGGATACTGTACTGCAGCTTACAACCTTATTATCATAATGTCATATTAAACTACTGCAATCTGACTGGGTTGTGATGAACGGTGTGTGCATTATGTGATCAAGTTTTAATGGAGAAAAAAAGAGGCTATTTATCCCACACTGGTGAAATTCACTGTTATAGCAACAGAAAACAACATTTAGTCATTTTCATTAACCTTTGGACACATCAGTGAAACACAGTATTTTGCATCCACGGGTCTGTGGTGTAGGAGGCTGTGTTGACCAACTTCAATGAAAGAGCATCCATTAGCATCCACTGGTTCAGCTGGGTGGTAGTTGTTGCAAGTTTGACCCCTAAGTGGGTGAACAAGGTGATACTTGTTTTACATAATTTAATGCATGATTTTGTAAAATATTTTATGATTTAATTTCTTGTTCAGTAAAGTTGTCCACATTTCAAAGTTTAGTCCAGGATCTGTTACCAATAGTTCCTCTAGATAATTTGTTGACAACTATTCTATTATAAGTACAGTAGCTACACTATAATTTCTGAAACCACATTTAAGTATCTCTAAGACACTTGCAGTGATGAAGAAATGTAAAACTGGTTTGAACCTCTGTGCCAGACAGGACCGTAAAAAGGCTTGAATGTAGTGTGGTATGCATATGTTTTTATAATCGATAAGCAATGTTGGAGTTACCGAGAGATTATTCAAGTAAACACATCACAGGACAATGTAATTGTTACACAGCAGACAAAGGGATTGCCCTGTTCTGTCAAAAACATTGACATTAACTTTCATATTATGGGATTGTGGTTGCTGAAGAAAAGCCTTGTTAATGTAATGGTTATGCTATTCTATAAAATACCCATGAGCACTATAAGAGAGCCTAAATCTAGTGATTGAGACTATGATGACACATGGGGAAAAATTGTTAACTTAGTCATACTAATATACATCTGTCTCCTAGAAATCACAATTGCATACACTTAATTTACAACGGCAAATACATTTTGAGGGAGACGCAGTGTCGACAGCATTGTTTGCTATTAGCATGATGAGGAAAGGTTAGTAATTAATATACCTGGCAAGTTTTAAAAATGTGGATATTGGGCGTATCAGTAAAAATCTTCACTGACATATTTGTTGTCTGTACTTTCTTTCATATGTATTTCTATTCTGCCAAAATAGCTGAAATGATTAACTGTCCCTTATCTTATCCAGAGTGCTTTACTTCCAGGATGCAGTGGCCGTCAGTGGCATTGTACTTGAGGCTGCTTCCACAATGGCTTCAGCCTGAGTGTGTGTTAGTGGCTGCCTGCTGCTAACACCATATTTAGCTGACATAATTTGGGAACATTATAATTAAGCAATATTGTAGAGAAATGCATGTTGAATGAAACTTGAAATGACTTGGTGCCTTGAATCATCACTGCACTGTTCAACTTTATTATAAAAGGTTCTGCCTGACAGCATCAATGCATTATGTTTTGGCTCTTGCGTCAGAGCAGTGCGCTGCAGATGAATGGCTTTACATACACTGAAAGGTCATCTCGTCAGAGAAAAGATAGGACAGCACCGGGCAAAACTGTACTTTTACAAAAGGACAAATACAATTATTTGCATAGTCAAACTTAACAAATGTAGGAAGAAATCTTTGTCGACCCTAGGTTGTCAAGATGAGGACTGCATACATTATTAATCGAGTGAACAGTAGGTGATGGTTTTTTTTATTATATCAGCGCAGTCATCTGTCCCAGCCTCATTATTCAGAGTGCAAAACAAAGACGTTGCCCCTCTGTCACTGCTAAATTCAGAAGACATAAAACTGAAACGATGTCTTCGGAGGAGAGTAGGAGTGACTAGATGGTGATGGTAAGTGCTGTGCCAGAAGAAGCATTTGCGTCTCAGTCACTCCCCACTTTGACTGTGCTTCAGTGGGGTAACCTCCAAACAAAAAGAGAGTGATAAATCGCGGTGTGAAAATGTGACTCATTGGTGTAGTAGCTCCGCCATTAGATCACAGCATGAGATATGTCTGGCCACACCGAGAAATGATGTCACCCAAGGGTGCTACTGCCTTGCGTTATGCTAAATAGTCAAACCAATGAGTGCACCACATGTATAGTCATGCCTGCTCTGGTCATGGAAATAATTTCGGTTACTGGCATGAAACATTTAAAATGTAGTCCTATAAAAAGGAAGAAAAGAAAAGCTACTTTAAAGCTTGAGATAAATTGTAGATGTTCTTTCACTAAATGAGATTTTTTTTTTTTTTCCTGTCTTGATGCTTTTGTCCTCAGCCATCACATCCCATTACTCTCTCATTTGGCAGAGTGGTCAGATTAAAGGCTAGAGGTCACCTAGAGTAAGGGACTAACAGCAAATGGACACGAGTCCTTTACCTCAAATGACATTTTAATAAGATTTTGAGCTTGAAAAGGTATTTTTGTTGGTGCTGTACTACCCTTATGTAAAGTCTAGCTGTTGTCTCACTAACACTGGTGAGAGGATGTTGTGAGTTTTTGTCTGCAAAACCTGTCCTTGAAGAACTGCAACATTCAAAAATGTTACCTTCAAACTTTGACAAATTAGAATTTGCACAAAACAAACGCCCCAGCCAGATATTTAAATAAGTGATTTTCCACTTATTACAACTACATTAAGTGATCGTTTCCATTACAAACCTGATAATTAATCCACATAAATAATAGAGCCTATCCCCAGGCCAATAAATGCGTTGCTTCATCCACACTTGATAAACATGCACAGTCACAACTTGAGGGCCCATTTCCCTCCCCCGCAGTACTTAAGTCACTTTTCATTTTCCTCTGGGATTAAGTGGTTGGCAGTTTTATTTACATTAAATATTCTGGACCGCCGCACCAAACGGCCTCCAAAACACACATTCTCTTTCTTTACATGCTTTTGGTCTTTACTAGGTAAACAAAAAACACTTTGACTTCCCTTGTGGCCTTTATGAACAGACGAATAAATGAAGTTAATTAAAGTAAGTCGTCCGTACTCTCTGTTTGGAAAATGACTTATTGTTTGCTTGTTTACATGCTTCAGGGAGTTTTTTCTACAAACGGGTAGAATTCTACATCTACAGAGATATTGCAATTACAATGTAAGGAGGGGCGGGGGGGCGGCTCCAGTTTGTAATGCTTGTTTATTTCCTTTATGTCCATTAAATCTGAAAAATGTGGTGATTTAATCTTGTGTGGTTGACAAAAAAAAATCCACCTTTTAGCATATATTTCCCATTGTCAGCCAATCCGTATTGACATATATTTGCATCTTAATGGTGAGGACAATCCATTGATTAACATATGCAGCTTTCTGATTCTGAAGCATTATATCATTAACTGGTTTAAGGGTAGTAAGAAAGTTTAAAAGAGACAACAGATGATCTTAGTTGTGTCTCTTTGGACAAAATTTGATTAAAGAGGTTCCCCATGCTCTGTTAATATCCTCTTTGACTGATAGCTTGCACAGCAGACGGCAGCTTAGTAAGGCAAAGCCTCTTATTTTCTTGTGAATTGCTTGCTCTAGAATTGATAACCTGCATTAAAATTCATTAGACCGCTAACAACGTGAACATTTGCATAAATTAGTTGTTTTCCTTTCATTTATGTTTGACCAGCATTGCCTGTTGGAATGCAAAAGCACAGCCGCAAACATTTGCATTGCGTTTTAGGATGCTTTGCACAAAATATATGCTGTGGGCTAACTGTTCTTTAGGCAGGTTTCATAGATATGTTAAAGGTAAGACAATAGGGTATGTGATTTGTGTATTAGTGCGTGTGCGGTGTGGTGGTGATTCTCAGTATTTGAAGATGACAAATTAGTTTCTACGATCTGTGGCAGTTTCAGTGAAGCAAACATGCAGTTCACTGAAGCTAAAAGCAGATACATGTAATGTATTGATTCCAGTTGATCAACTACAGTACAGAGTAATAAATCCCTGTAAAAACTGTCTCACTCACTATTTATCTAAATTTTTCAAAAAATTCAAATCAGTAGCGGTGTTCAAAGTAGCAAAATGATGGCACCCACATTGTATAATTTTCTGTTTGTACAAAACAGTGATTTTTACCAGGGGCTCTTGACACAGCTGGTTAAAATTTCACACCAGTCTTTGCCTCAGCTGTGCACCCTTGGATGTAAAAACTCGATATGCATGGATTCAGCCGAAAAGGTTGCTGTGACCTTGTCCACCGTCAGATCTGGTTCATCCCGTGCTACTGATGTTAATGTTAATCTTGTGCTGATATTAAGATTAGAGAAGGTATTAATCCTCTAATAACTAATACGTCCCTCCATATGTTCTATTTACCAGCCTGATTTCAGTCTAAAAGCTGCATTACAGCATGCACGCTTCTGAGTGGCACATTTTCCACTAACTTCTTTTTAGACAGCTGCTCTTTACAAACCCATTTTTAACAGCATCTCAGGGATAATCTGGTGTTGCTTACAAGTCATACTTGAATCCCATAAATTCAAATCCTGCTGTACTTCACCTTGTTTTCATGTATGAAACAGAATTGCACTGGAGTTGTTCAGCACTAGTTCTCCTGATCATTGTAATATCCTGAGTTGTCAATCCTCCATTTGCTTATAATCTCATGAAGGTCCTTCTGTTGTCATAAAGTCCATTTTTATTCCATGAGGCATAAGTGAAGCAGAAAATGAAACAGCCAGCACTGTACTGCTTTTATGGAATGTACTGTATACACAAATCTTAAGCTTATAATAGAGGAATATACCAGTATATACACTTTATTCTACATTCTTCTAATTCAGTCCTCATTTGATCTTGCATTTTTCATCATTGCAGTGTGAAAATGCCCCCTCTGACAAATTAATTTCAAAATGTGAACTGTAAAATTCCTTTAAAGGCCCAAGCTAAAAAAAAAGTTCAATATGTAGGCCACATGCCTCTAAACTGCAGGAATCCGTAAGGGCAGCTTAGTGACCCGCGTCCGTATCAACATCTCTTATCGTCTGTTATTGCTACTTTTGTCCTTGGAAATTTAGGTGATGACATCTTTTTGTGAAGGTATTGTTTTTCTTGTCGTTGGATAGATGACGGTGGACAAAAACAGAAAATGTGTGTAGAGGGAGAGGATGGAATGCATCAAGGATCCCCCGCTTACATGACGAGGCGTTTACATGGGCATGTGTGCTAGATAACTAGGCCACTGTGTCCCTGTCTTTCTTTCCTATAGCAGCATATGATGTTATAACAGGGCTTTACTATATGTTGGAAAATTGCATCCTTTACATAACACTGACAGATCACTGGAGTGCAGCATGTGTCAGTAGAGAGAAGCAAGTATAAAAATGGCTCGCGACATCTTACGATATATTAAGTTCTATGAATTTGTCTTGTTTGCTCCGACATTTAATCACGTCTGTTACATGTTGTAATGAAACACTTGTCACTTTACAGTCAATTTTCATAATTTTCTGTTCTATTATATAAAATAACCTGCAGCACAAAGATAGCCTTATACAACACTGGTGTTATTATTGTGCCTTAGCTTGTTTACTTAAAGTGCATCAAATGATTGACACGCTTTAATCCATGCATGCTTAACTGTCTCAAACACGCCTACTTCTGCTGGCAGGAGCTTCTAAGCAAAGCTCTCACACGAGAATTGAAAATGCATATGTAATAAAAATAGTTTTGGACATCATCATTTCTGTGAACAATGAGCATGAACATCTTGTTTGTCTCTGTGCTTTTTGTTTACGTATCAATTCCCTCAGAGAAAACTCGATGAATAAATTCAATTTCATTATCTTATTAATAAAGTCATGTTTTCATTCTTACAGTACATATGGACCAAAACTGAAGAGAGTGCTACTCATTACTTTTGTTAATGGCACCTCAGCGCTAATTGAAACAAGAAGCCCAGCACTGCTGTTCTCTTTGGGTGGGGCTGTTAATGTTATTTGAGGAGAGCAGAGTGAAGGACTCACACAATCGCTGTGATTAGCTTTCATTATTCTAAAAGCTGAACTAGCATGTATTAAAGCCTTCGTAAATGCTGCTGTGTTGAACTCCTCACTCAGTCATTTTTTTAACGTTAGGAAAATAGCTCTGCAATTTTTCATTCTGTTAAGTAGTCATTCTTTATTTATGAAACACTCTAGCTCCAACAAGTATTTATTTGTATTTAGCATTTGCATTTTACTCTTTTTGAGTTAATTACAATGACAGAAACATGACAGAATTTGACACGTATAATGGATGGACATACCTACGTATTTTGAAATCAATCAGGACTCTTGTTGTAAAGTTGGACCATATTCCTGCACCACATTTTATTTCTTTTGTTTGGTAGTACTTATTTTTAAATTTCACATGTTGGCTAGAGCTAGCTTAACATACTTGGATGTGGACTTTCACAAACAGTAACATTTAACGTACCAGTGTCTGCATTTGTATCTGTTTGGTGTGCAGACATAGCACTTTTGAAAGAAGGCATCCTGTCAGCCACTTCTTGCCACATGACATGCAGCGAAGATTTCCTCCGAGCTTTTTCATTGGCTACCGTTAGATGCACTATGCAATGTAAATTCATTGCAGCAGCATCTTGAGGTCGTTTGAGCAGATGCTTATGTAAAGTGCAAAGGACCCTGCTGATGCAATAAGTATTTACTGAAGCACAGAACCACTAACCAAATTTGCTCTCTGCTGGAAATGCAATATGTAACAGTTGTCATTTCCAATTACTCAGACTGAGTAGGTGGCAGGTGATTGACCCTGTAAACATATTTGTGCCTGAAGATGTGTGAAACCAGCCAAAAACAATGATAATGGACAGCCTGTTGTGGTCTGCTTCTCTCTCTGATGCTTGAGCTGCATGGGAAATGATATGTGCTCGTGTGGTACGTAGTTATTATCCTCAACTGATCCTACTAGAATGGGAAAGATTTTTCTTAGTTATGTCTAGTATGCTTAGTGAATGTTTTATTGTAGCCAATCTTATGCCTGAGATACAGGGAATCCCTTGTGAACCTACACTAATATGAGGACTAAAAGTAATAATATTGGTATGTGTGAAAGTATTTGTGCAAGCAGATCTTACTAACATATTGGAAGGATGAATCAGGGTACCAAAAACAGTTTATGTCTTTGGCAACGATAAACAGAGTGCGTCTGTTCTGGCAGTGAATCACTAGGTTTTGTTTTCTGCTTTCAGAAATTAGAAAATGTTTTTGGTTTTAATAATGCTGTAACCTAGAGAGTGCAGACTTACTGCAGACCTAACCATTTAAAAAGGCCTGCTTCAAGGAATTATATTAGATTCTAGTAAAAATGGAGAATTTTCTAAATCAAAAATCTAATAATGGTGACCTAATGTATGGGATATTTCAGTAGTATTGTTTTGGGAATCAAACACATCACACCCCCCAAAAAACCTTTATCCATAAAGGAAAGGGACATGGCTTGGAATTATTGGAAATAATTTATTGAAATAACTCCCTGCTTTTGTTTGTTTGTTCTTGGCTAGACAAACTTGCATATCTAAATAATCATATCTAAATAAAAACAAAAATGATCAGTCTCACCCATCATGTTTGTGAAATAGATGTGCAGATGCTACTGAAATCTGTGATCTCCTGCATCAAATAATGTGCAACAATTATTTTGTGCAGTGTGCTCAGCCCTGAGCCCTCCTTATAGATAATTTATCAGTTCAAATGCTTTTTCGTCAGCCAAGAGTTGTGTCTGTGTGCACACAAGTAAACGAGTGCATTCTCAGATACTATTGGCTTTCACACTGTGAAGTTTCCTGATTGCTATCAGGAAACTTGGTGCTCTAATTGATTTGGATCAATTACAGCTGACTCCTGGTTGTCATCAAGAAGAAAAGATCAATATTCTAACTCGTGCCAAGAGAGGGCAAACACATTTTACACAAACTGTCCTTCAGATGTGAAGTATGGCCATGCAGAAGTTAGTTATATGCTTATCAAATCTACACCTAAACGACTGCAGTTTAAAAAAAAAAAAATTATGTAGGTCATTTAAAACGTTTTTTTTTTTTTTTACCTCTGAGGTGTTATAAATAGCTAATTTGTTTCCATTTTATTTGTTAGTCACATTCATTTCAAGTTAAAAGGACCTAATGTTCTTCAGAAAGACACAGCACTGGCAGATTATTTGGAAGTTAATTAGCAATGCTTGTTAGAGTGCCAGCTCAAGAGGTCACAAATCTCCCAAAACTGCTTTAGCTCCAACAACAAATGGAAATGAGCAGTTGTCAGACTAGAACCTTGGAAGCTATGACCCTAAGTTTAAACTAGATGAGGATAATGCAGTACACAACATCAAATAGCATCCATTATAGGTCATGCAGATGGATATCAGAGCGCCGTGCAAGTGTGCTAAAAAAGACCTTGAATATAACATTTTGTAATGATTTACTCTCTGTGTAAGCAGTCATCTGTGCTCTGTAGATGAACATCAAAAAGACAAAACTGCGATTTACTACTGTACCATGCTGGGGATGACTAACCACCAACACATCACAGATCCTAACTGCTGGGACCATAGCAGAGGCATGGTCAAATTGTACACAGCACCATTTACTCAGGAACCAAGCAACACTTTAATCCAAGCAGCACATACAAGTCATATGTGCCAAGTCACCGGGCTGTCAGCAGATCCCAACAAACACCAGTAACAGTTAGCGTTTGATGTAAGCTGTGGTCTTCTCATATACGCACATAGTTCCAACCTGCTTCATACAAATGCTGCTTGGCTGTTTTGTGTCTCACACAGCCACACAGCCGCCTTCCGATCTGATTTGCCCAAAATGACACAGATGTTAGTCACAGATGTTCCACAAACCCCTTGTAACTATGACGGAGGTCTGTACTATCATAGACATTTCTCACCTTTGATGTAAGCTAAGCTTAGCAGATAGGCTAAGCTGTTTCACTCGCTTCCAAATTCTGTGCTAAGATAGATAACACACACTGGACCTATGTAACATGCCAAATTAATCTTCCAAAATGTTTGTGTGCTTTTTTTACGGTAATTGTTCAGTTGTCTTTATCTGGTCCAATTAGATACATAGATCTGAAAGGAATAAACAGCAAGGGTGAGTACACAAGGGCAAGTAACCTACAATGAATTGTCTGCATGTGAGTAATAATTATTGTTGCAGTGTTTCCCCATTGGGCTCTTAACTGTGTGGCACATGCATCAGATTGGAGGGAAAACCAACAGCAGGGATTATTTAGGCCTAAAAATATATATATATATATATATATAACATGCTATTTTCTTTATGGCATTACTATGCATATAAACATGTTTATAGAGGGGAGAGAAGGACCCTATGATGATAGTAATTTGCTAATGCCAATGTCACAATAATCTGTTTGCACTAATGGGAGAGCATTATAGAAAATAGTAATCTTCCAAATTACATTTGAACAAAGCAACTTGTCTGCAATAAAAACACTATTTCGTGATTCACCATAGCGAAGTTTAGCAGTTTAGCAGTTTATTTAGCAATAGTAGTTTATATTTATATGTTTTTATATTTTATTCTATCCTCTTCTCTTTTTTTTACTCTTTGGCATTCAGTGTGGATGGCAAAGTAAGATTTTCATTGTACAGGGAAACCCGTTTCTGCATTGTACACTTGACAATAAACGCTTTGAATCTTGAATGAATCTTTGAATCTCTGAAATTTGTTTACCAAATTAATTTATTTCTTGAACTTAAAATGCTTTACAATAAAAGTAAATACAGTTCAAAACACAAGTTATAAAACAAAAGACAATCATTTAAATAATTACTACAATATAGTCAGTATTCATTAAGTATAGGTCCTTTTACATTGTCTCATGTTGGCATTTGTAGAATTTTCAGTGGACACTGAGCTAATTTACAGAAATGCAGTAGTGTGAGAATGAAAATTATTACTTTCAATCTTACAAATCAGTAAAATCATCACACACTTACTGGGCAGTAGATTTAAATTCAAGATGTGAGTTCCCCAACTAGTGAACATGCTCTTATACTCTCTCTCTCACTCTTATATGCCAACACAAAGACATACACACTCACTCATAGATACAAACCTCTCACACTCTTATGCAGACAAGCATTCAGTTTAGAGAATAACAGCTACAACAAGGTTTCTATTAGAAATACTGACATAGTGTAATGCACTTCATATATCCTGCAAACAAAACAAATAAAGAAATGAAAGAGGTGGAAAACTAAGCCATTGTACCAGAAAGAGACGTGTAATGAGGCTCTACATTTTCAGAGTTTGACGCAGAACTGTGTTCAGAATATTCTTGGGTTTCAGCATAAAGTGACACTGCTATTTGACCATCTTGATTAAGCAAAGGCCACTCTTTTTTTATTTTATTTTTTAGGTTCCATTGTGATGAGCTAAGCAAGCAAGAGCCAATTAGGTAACAAGCTGTAACAACAGTAACAGTACAGACATTGAAATGTGCTGGAGTCAACAGTTTCAATAGAAACTATGAACACTGTCCACAGCGATGTCTGTGGATAATACTGAGTAACAAAGATAATATATCTGAAAAGAAACTTTGCCATTATGTTTTTCAAAAAATGTTGGTTTAGGTTCATTCTTTGTGTCCTTAGTCAAGTGTGCAAATATTAAAACTGCAGCTGTGTTGGCAGAGTAAAAGCTTAGATATGTTTTCTTTGCTGCTTTCTTTCTATTCACTGTGATTGTGTCAGTTTGTTACAGCCATTACACTATTCGATCCCAATCAATTTGCAAATTAATTGAGATTAATGTTCTAGGCATAGTCACTGTATTAAAACACAGAGGACATTTTCATTGATAGAGAACTTTGGATCTTTGAGTGGTCATTAACTAGTCCTCTGTTTTGCACATGCCTACGACTATTTCTCTTATTTCTCTTCTCACTACAGGCAAACGGGGAACTGAAACCTGAACGGCTGACTTATTGATCATGTTGCTCGCACTGTGAATGCATTGTAAAATTACATTGTAAGGGAAATCATATTTTTTTTTCTGTTTCTGTTGCTTCAGCAAAAGAAGAAAATAAGTATTTTCATCCTAATAAGAAATTCACGTGTGTCATGTTGAGTACCACACAGGCAAATAGCCCCTTTATTGCAGAATCCAAGTGCAAATTGCATGCTTCAGCTTTAAGACGCATGCATTATAAAATGCCCTTTAAAACCGGTACTTTCCCTGATCCGATGTGAGAATGAAAAGCTTTGCTGACATGCTGTTGACAATTCATGTGTATCTAGCAACTGTGTTAGTAGCTATTCTGAGTGTCCAAATGGCACTCTATATTTACAGTGGCAGCCACTCACAATTGCTGCTACCAACCGACGGGGCGTGTTGGAGTTGGGGCACTGCGTTCACTGTGTTATCGTCGTACTGATTTTCAGCAGGGGCCCGGCGAGGATCCGGCATCGGTCTCCCAGGGCCTTATCATGGACCAACTCTAGGTGGCTGCATCAGTATGTCACACTTAAAGTTTTAGATATGTATATACAGTAATTTGGGAGAGTGAGTATTTATAATATTGATTTTCCGTACTCACATTTGAAGGTATTTTTTAAGCAATCATTGACCCACTATGTAAAAACACTGGTTTTTACCTCTGTTATTTGTTGTATTTGCTGTTGTTACACTAGTAATGAAACATCAATGTAACAGTATTTGTCAGTAATAATAATGATTTAAGTCCACGATTCCCTGTCATATTAAGCATTCATTTTGGAATACAGTCTTATAATAAATGACAAAATAGGTGTAAAGCAGACCTCATTACTTAGTTACAGTGACGTGAGGGCTGTCAATGACACTACTCCCTTGATTTTATGTGGTCTCACTGTATTTTCTGCCTACAATACAGATACAGGGCTTTGAAGACCTTCAGTATTCAAATACTTTACAGTTATGCAATCCTGTCTATGATGGCAAAGAGTGTACTTGGGTATAGTTGTATTTATTTGATCTATTATATATAGATAAATATATAAACCAGTCCAAATAGCCTTTAAAACACAAACTCACAAGTAAATCTTAAATTGGACTTGACAGTGAGGTGAATTCTGACCACAGAGGCCAAATAATTGACATTAATGTGTAACAAATTAGAGTTTCAACACAAATTGACCTTCTCTGAAAAACGTAGAACTCACTTGACACTTTTATTTACCCTGTTGTACCTAATTCAGAGCAATGAGGGAGCTGAATAGACCACACTCATCCACCTGTATCATAGAATATATATAGTATTATCAAACTCACTTACATGATCATTTTGACTACATTATGGGTAGTGGCAGTTTAGTAGGCTAATTATTCAGTAATGCCCTCAACTCAAGAAAATCCTAATTGTAATTGATGCTTACATATGAGACTGAAATGCATGGCAAACCTCAAGTGAAAGTGGCTGCACTAATGAAAAGGAAACTAAGGCAGCCACATCAGCTATTGAGTTTCACACTGACTCTGCAAATTACAATGGGACAGTTGCACCGTTGCTCTGTAACACACACAAAAAATAAATTAAAACTATAGGGCTCCGGTTTTGATGCCGCAAGCTACAACAGAATTCAAATTTGCTAATTTAACAAGTGGAGTCTTGCGTTGTTGTACCACAGAGCCATAGAGAGGTGGACGCAGCGGATGGTGTGTGTTCAGAACACAGGAGACCTAACTTTTACTCTCTAATGAAATTCCCTGAATAAAATTAGAGGTTAACTAGTTTCTACAAATGACCTCCAGGGGAAATAACCTATTCATGCAAGCCTTAGATATCCTGGAGACATAACTTTCCTCTTCACACAAATGTGGTTTGCTCGTAGTAATGAATTCACAGAAAACAATCACCTGATCCTGCTGTTTCCATCATTCCTATGGCGCTAGTAGGTCTATCCTAGATACCAAATTCAGAGGTTGTTTCTGAGCATATCGGCTATCTCTTGGTTTAATAAAGGGCATTCATTTTTAAGGATACTTTTCCCAGAATTGCGACAACAAAAGCTATTCATACTTACACACTTTCACATGGAGAGACTCACTTTGACTCCATCACACCCACCTGTCTGTACCCGCAAGGTAACACACAGGTGCAGTCAGCTGTGGGTGTGCTGGAAGAAGTTTTCAGGTCCGTTACTTGAGCAAAAATACTCCTTCAACTTCTGCATTCTAAACTTTACCAACCAAAATTGTGGAAATTTAATGAAATTAGGTAGATCGTTCAGAGGTTATTCTTGCAAACAGACTCACCACCTCTAACAGTTCAGAGAGCTGTCAGGTGATGAGTAACACAGGAATAGGCATCACTCCTCACTGATCATTCTCATTATTTCATACCATTTCTGTAAACAAGCCGAAGTGTATTGATCTTCAAAGCTGATGGTACGATAGGAAGTACTATATTTGGTAAGAGAAACAACTTGTGGACAAGCTTGTCTAAACATGTCCTATCTATCTGCTTCAGGTCAGCATCACCTTACAGTCAGCTGGATGTCGGTGTCACCTCACAGTGAGATGAAAGGTACTTAACGTAGCAACAGTTTTTCATTTCTTTCATTTCCTCCACATCTCACTAAGAAAAACTTAAGTATTGTAGCAAAATGTACTCAAAAGTACTCATAGTGCAGAAAATGTTCATCAGTGTTTTACTGTTATATATGTTTTCTGGATTGGTGTTACTGCTGCATCAACGTTTGTTGCATTTCGCTGCTATAGATGTTTAGGTTTGTGCTCATTTTAACTACTTTATACACTGTTGCGTAGTTTAATCTACAGCAATACGTCATGTTTGAGGCGTTGCCGTTCTGTGAGAACCACATCTCTCTAAAAAGTCTCAAAACCTTTCATGAGAAAAACAGCATGTTGTCAGCTTTGTTACGATGCATTTTCCAGCTAATCCAAGAGTGTTTTCCACAGTTCATTTAGTTTAAAAAGGAGGAGAAGTCTCTCAGCTCATAAAGGAACACGTCATTCTTCAGTTCTTCAGACACAAAATCACCACATGGCATATACATGGATTTCACTGGGCAGAAAGGGAAGATGCATTTTAGTCTGAAAAAGTAACTAAAGCTGTCAGACAAATTCAGTACAGTAGAAAGTACAATATTTATATTCATCTTTTAATTTACAATATGTATCCAAGATGTAGTGAAATAGAAGTATAAAGTTAGAGAAAATGGAAATACTCAATATACAAGCAATTGTACATTGTTACATTCCATCAGTGGTGCTGCTGTGTAGTTACTGCTGCCACTGAAAGATATAATGATGTAACTGACTTAACGTGTATTTTAATTGATTTGAATTATTTTGTGTTATAAAATGTTAGAAAATTGTGTATCATATGTTGCAGCGTAGCCTAAAAAATATAGATATTTGTAAGCCGTGTTGTCCAGCCCTATTTACCACGATCTGTAACATCTGTAACGAACATTTTCCTCGTCTCATAGTGACTAATAAGAAAAAAATCTCATGAAAAATGGCAAGATTTGCAGAAGGACATTTGTGTGGAGTAACGGTGACAAGAAGAACATTCCCTTGAGCTCATTTGCTGCTGAGTTAGGAATGCATTTCAGTTTCTTTCCATTGTGCTCCTTTGTATTCAGTGCTCCTGCTGGTTCAGCCAAGCTGCACACACACCAAATGTACTGCATCATCTCAGGTTGACTAAGTCAACATTTTGACATGGCAATGTTCTCAGGTTTCTATGTTAAAACAGACCATGTATGTGGGTCATTGTATCCTGTCTGATTTAGAGTTAGAAAAAAAAGAGTTGGAAAAAAAAAACATATCAATGTAGTTGTTTGCTCTTTGCACCAATTAAGAAAACACTCCCGGGCTCCTAATATGAGGGGATGAGATATTGCTGTTTATTTGGAGCAAATTTGGTGGCTTTGCTTTTTGTACATGCAGCAGTGGATTCCTTGTAGCTGTCTTTAAAGATAAAAAATGCAAGACTAATTAAAAGTAATCAGCTTTGACTGACTGGTAAATGGATAACCCACAGAAACCTGTGAGGTGGGGCACATACTGGACAATGGGGCAGCTAGTTTTACTATCACAGAGCAGCTTTTAGGATGGGCTCACTGGCGGGGTCGTTATGGAGCCTTGTTGCCGCTTACCGCTGGAGGGTTGGTGCCTCCCTTGTTTAACTGCTGTCCCAAGCTTGTGATACTTTTCAGAAATGTTTGGAATTTGTGTTAGTAATTGTAGTGTGAAAAATAATTTGTTACGTTGGGCTAGTCAAGATGGAAATTAGGGTTGATAGTGCAAGCTGTCCTCTGAGAAATTTCTGTCAAGTGTGTGTCAATCTTAAGCTAAAACTATTGGTTGGAATTGTAGGTAAAGTGGCTTTTCCTTTCAGTATAACTTCCAGTTCTCACTTTGGTTGTAATGATTCCGTGTTTTGAAAGCAATCATTCATGTAGCCCTGTCTTTTTAAAAATCAGGGTTTTATATAAAAGCAAAGAATAATCTGCGATTTGAGGCAAATATAGTTACATTTCTTTCAGATATATAATAGTCTAGCTACAATTCTTACTGCAGGAGTTCATTGGTAATGTGTCAAATGACGTCAGTTGCACAATCTCCATAATTATAGGAACAATCGAATGTGAGGTAGTTAAGCATCCTTTTTCATCCATCCACTTTCTGTGTCAGAATACAAAATCCACGGGGTATTATTAACAAAGGGTCATGTGCACAGTCTGTCTCTATTGACATCATCTGTAGGGCTGCAGTCCTCCCACTCAATGCCACTTTTCAGCCCCAAGAATTATGTCCACGTTCTACAATGCTCATAATTTATTTCATGTGTCACTTTCTATTCAGTATAACTACCTCGTGATATGCTGCTTTAGTGCACCACTGGACAGTCACTACATCTTGTCTGCAGTTGCAGTCATGGTGTATGTCATGCTGCCTGAATGTACTTAGTGATTGAATATTGAATGTGTAATTGTAGAGTGATTTGAATGTACCTCCCGAGCATATATTGCATATATCATGCAAGGCCATTTTATGTTGCAGTATATGAAAGTATTAATGTATATATGTATTCTGTTGAATGCAGAAACTCACTGCGAGTTGTTTCTGCACAAAAGTTAATGAGACACATTCTTGAACATGAACTATTTTCATTAAAAGTGAAGTGCAAATTTAATTCTACCATTGTCATGTGGGCAAACCTATTGGGTATTTTTACACTTACAAAATAATATTTAAGATATTACAGAATACTATATCAAAGGTTATATGAAAGTGCAGAACTTACATTTATGTAAATTTTTTTGAAAGTTTTCATGACTTATAATCTTATCAACAGTATAAAAATCTTTGCAACACTAGTCTTTCAAAAGAGCTTTGTGCCTGCACACTATGAATATAACACACACAGGGGGTCCATTATATTAGGTCTGCAAAAAGATTAATGATATGATAAGTTAGTATTTCAACTCATAAAATAATCATTAATTGGGAACTGGGATCAGTACTAGTGTTTCAGTGTTCTATTCTAGATACTACCTTGCATGGATCCAGCTGATAAAAAGTTCTTTATCTTTTTTTTTTTTTCTCTGTAGTAATTTTTAAATTCTTTCACAGTCACTATTATGGTGTACAAACCAAAGGAAAACTAAACTAACAATTCAGGATATCGGAAAAAAAAAAAATCTTTTTTATGTCAGGGTCACATGACTGTGCTCCCCAGGCATCTGCAAGGTTAACTTTCTCATTTGGCAGATTATGATTAAAATCTGTTTATTTTAACGAGGAATTTTTGGATTATTGAGTGAATGAAGTAATTGATGTACTACAGTTCTTCAGTTGTGAAGTAATTATTCCATTATTGCCAACACGACTAAATCTGTGTTAGTGCCTCTCAGCATAGTGCACTGAATTCACACCTTTCCCTGTGGAACGTTGTGCTGGAGAATACTCTGGATCCAGGTGCTGTTCATGTTGGTACCTCAGGGATGATGTATTTTTGGACACACATCCTTTTGTATGGCTAGAGCCTTGAATGTCCTTCAACTTGCTGGATGCTTTGCTGCTGATGTTCCGCTGGAAAAGGCTGACTGATCGAGAGGATACGTTGATGAGTTTGGCCTCTTTATCTCAGGATGAGCCTACATGTAACATTAGCTCCAACAAGGTCACAGCTACAAGTATAGAGGGGAACTTTCTCATCATCCATCATTTGTACACGCCAGTGCTGCTGAAACATTTCCTTCCATGCTGTCATCCTCTCTCATAACAGCTGTTTGAAGTCGAGAGAAGCGAAGAAATTAAAGTTGTTGCTCTTGTATTCCTTAAAGGATAATTTATGTATTTTTAATGACAGCCAAACAAAACGCCACAGAACTATGTAAGATACGCCAGCTAACTACGTCCCTGCCCTCTGAATATCTGTCTGGTTTGGTTTTCAATCATTCAAAATGTTAGGAGAAGATGGGGGAAGGTATACAAATTGCTAAACTGCTGAGCAAATAATAAACAACCAGAATAGTTCAAACAATATGTATTAGACATAATGACAAACAGAATCCAAAATTATAAAACCAAACCAAAGATTGTGTGCGTGTATGCATGCGTGTGTAAATATAGTGAGCAAGATAGAACACAACTATATAAATGTTGTATTTATCTCTTGTCCTCCAGTGGACAAAACAGCATGCAGTTTACTTAGCTGGGCACAGTTAAGCTCAGATACAGATCAAATTCGTTCCCGTTTTTCATCTGGATTTGTGTTTGGATAACAAAAGACACCAAAACTCTCCTGTGATATCCGACCCCCACATGACATTATTGGCTGTGATCACATAAGAGTTTTGCTAACCTGTAAACCAGTGAAATCAGATACTTTGCTTGTGGCGGATTTCAGTTCCTGTAACTTAAGCCAAGCACGATGGATTTGTCTGCCCTCTTTACTGTAATGCACCTTGCCTACTGTAAAAATCAGTAGAAAATGTTTGTAGAATTAAGAAATATCTCTTACCCAATCCCCATTAAAAAAAAAAAGTGTTTTATTTTAGTTTGGTGAAATTGTGTTCTTATTCCTGACAAGCCAGTTTACTTGGGGGACTTGGTGACGTCTAGGTGTGAGTACTTACTGCAACCGAAGTTCAAATGCCATTTCCTACATGCTCAAACAAAAGTAAATGACACAGAGGTTGAATAAATAGCTCAGACCATGCCTGGTGTGAACACAGCAAGAGAAGGCAAACAAATGGTTTGTGTTTAGTCTAAAGCAAAACATCAGGCAGTCTGGTTCATCTGATGTTGTATAGTACATCTGCATTTGAAGGTGCCAGAAACACTTCACCAACAGTAAAAGCCATTTTGAATAGA
Source organism: Pempheris klunzingeri (assembly GCF_042242105.1). NCBI lineage: Eukaryota > Metazoa > Chordata > Actinopteri > Acropomatiformes > Pempheridae > Pempheris > Pempheris klunzingeri. Next base: position 5,956,791 of record NC_092015.1, on the reverse strand, counting down.
GTTGCCCTTCTCACACCGGAAAGTTTACCTCGGCGTACTATTGTGAAATAATATGCTGCACATGGCATTCTGTTACTGGATATGTTCATGGAAGTAATTACATTGGTAATCATCACTCACAGGCAGACCATAGGCAGAGACATGAAAACAATTCCTTTGGTTTTATGTTACCCTGCCCGGTAAAACCCTCTGGTAGGTCATATGAATGGACTACTAATAGCCATATACACTGCTGTAGAGTAATTCATCTTGAAGTTATCAAAGATCTGAGTAAGCTTTGATATGAGAATCTGTGAATAAACATTTCCAGACTGTCTCATCTGTTGGGAAAATGACTGATAAACAATTCAAAACAAAGAACATTTTAGACAGTTATCATAACCTTACATGTAGTGGCTACGTGTTCGACTGAGACTAAATTTGCAGCAATGGCTGTTTTTCATGTAAATCTATACAAAAAGTAAACAGTCAGCTCTAATAAAGCCCTCAGTAGCTTTTATTCTGCAGCACAGAGCACATACAGTTATGGTGACACGGCTATGACAATTTTGTTGACAACACTGAATGCAGAATTGTAGCTTCAGAGAACCTTGTGATATCGAGGATAAACACTGTATTTTCTATTTAATAATTCATGAGCCTAACCGTAAACAAATGACTTAAGGCAAAGTGATGATGCATGTTTAAATTCCCTCATGAAGTGATTTTTTTTTTACTTTGCCATTGTACGTGGAGGACACAGAACCGCGAGCTGATACATGTGTTTTATTACCAGGGAGATGGAATATTTATTGACCTATCGGTGAATTCAATTGTCTCTGAGGTGGGGAGAAGGAGCGGAGATATTGTTGTGTATCTTCAGTGCATGTCTGACAGTGCGTAAACAGTAACGGTGCTGCAAAATGAAATGCCTCGCTAGCCAACACCAACCAGGTCTATTCTCATTTTTGCCAGAAGAACCGGCTCATAATGAGATTAGATACTGCGGCTTTTGAAGACATCTTGAGTTTCATTTTTATTTATCAATCATGCATGAGGTCGCAGAGATAAGACCAAGGGCAGCAAGGCTCCCTGGCAGAGGGACTCCCATTAATACTTCTACACTGATCTGTCTTTCACACTCACGCCAGCTATGCACCACTTCGCTGCAGTGGCTGCACAGTGTGAGGCTGAGGCTGTCAACAGAGTAACCGTGGTATTATATTTATGCAGCAGAATCCATTAACATGCATAATATTGTGATATTTTCCAAGAAAGGTTCATATTAAATGAATGCCAGATTAAATTGCTACACTATTTTTTTTTAAATGAAAAAGACAAAAAATATTGTAGATTGTTAGATTAACTATTATTTGGTTACTTTGCTTACTCGCTCTGCTTACTTTGTTTAACCAAATGTTTGTAACAAAAATAAATACCAAGATCATTGAGTTAGACCAACATGGTTGTGTGGCATAGTTCTTCAGGAAGGGTTATACTTTCTTGAAAGTTATAGTAATGTTAGCTGAACAAACATAACAAGGGCAGCTCATTGGCCACATCAGTGTACAGAATGGGGGACAGTTGGCCTGGCCCAAATCCTGACAGGTTTTAACCTTCTGTGGCAGGAGGAAGCCCACTTTCCATGACACAGACAGCCAGCCGGTCTGAACAGACGGTAATGTGTGCATACATTTAAAATATGTAATTACTTGCAGATTAATCTCCCGAGCTTGGCAGCAAAGATTGCAAATGTTGTATGAACTTTGATGATTTTCTTAGATTTGACCTCCAGACAATACACTGCTCACCTCACCTGCTTGTGGACTTGAAATATGCCACATGCACAGACACTAAATAACTCCGACTACATTATAATTGAGTGCATATGGCAGTCAGTTGATGTAGTGGCTTTTAGCTTAGTATTAGCACAAGCACTTGACATTCTCTGATGAATCTAAACGTACAGAGGGCTTTACATTTACTTAGTTGCATAATATCTGAAATAATTTGAGTACAGAGCACACGTCACCAGTCTAGTGACAGGGAACTGGCTGCCACCAGAAACACTCACTGATGCTAATATACCCTTATATCCATACATACAGAAGTTTCAAACTTCTCCAAAGTATAAGGAATGACTTGTTTAGGTATTTTTGTTATGTATAATATATTTTTTTTTTCACCGGCCTTCGAGTCTCACACAATGACAGCAACTCCATCAGAGCTGAATGAAGTTTCAGAGGTGAGGGGCCTCAATTGTGAGCAAGGCCTGTCTCTACTTTTCCTCAAGCAATTTCACCACTCGATTGAAGACACCTCTTCTGTTTTTCTGAAGGCTGGAAGGTTTTACCCACCATCTATTTCCACACCGTCAGTATCTCCACAATCCACTCCCCCCCCTTCCTCATGTTCTCTGTTTTTCTCTGTATCTCTCTCACACTCAATCTCTCTCCATCCCACTTTCTCTCCTATTTTTGTGCTTCGGAAATCACTGATGTGTCTACAACCAACCACAGACACTGCTGGTGATTATCCTAAACCCCTGGAAACAGAAAATCTCACAATGGATTCTAGTTTCACATGAGATTAAAGGTTCTCTATACAACATTTGTTTTGGTCTGAGATGATGAAAATCCCATATAGCGAACCCTTAAGCTATATATGGGTCCAGGCCTTAGAAAATCCTACTCAGTAGACAATAGTGACGCCACAGCAAAATGACCCTCAGATGCATACAATTATACACACATAATAATATTATGCAAATGCCCTCTGTTGTGCTGAAATGAAGATACAGCAGAATGTGCAGGAAGAGAGGATTGGGCATAATTCAGAGATGGGAAGGTGGGCACCCTTTGCAGTTTTATAATACAGTTATAGTCCAGTAAAAGTATAGATTCGACACGTGAACCTGTAGCAACCAATTTTGTCTCGACATCGATCAGTCGTGACCTGAACCTCACAAACAAGAACAACCTTTCATGTGACCTCAGCATTTCCAGAAACCTCTCTCTTATAGCCACATTTTCATGGCTGTCCCTTTTGCTCCTAGCCCTTTAACATGCTGTATAAATAGAAATCCTTAAACGTGGGCAAACAGTAGATCATCAAGACAAAGGTTGAAAAATCCATTTTCTGTCCCTTAATTACATTTTGCCTCCGCTCTCATATATTTATTTCTCCTTCTTTGCTCTGTGCATGTCTGTTTGGTCAGTTTAATAAACCATGGACTCTCCCTGACCTACAAGAACATGAAGCACTGAATATATTCCCACTGATCTACTTTGCATAGAAAATAATTAAAAACTAGTGCTCTCTTTTTTCACATTTAATTTGCCTTTTAACTCTCTGAAGAGTTCTGCAATGCACTTAACCAAAAAGAGCACTTAATTCCATGGTTTTCATAGACGAGTACTTACTGTAGTATTTTGTCACCTCTGTCAATCAGAGGAGAGTTAAAAGGGTTGTAGCACTTGCTATCAACAACTTGATGAAGATGAACTTGATGTGCGAGTAATTTTCTGTATCAAGGGACCAAGTAACAGTTTTTCACTCAGTCTCCCTCCGGCCCATCAGTCTGCTTTCCATGCCCATTTTCCTGCTGGCTAATGTAGACTTTCAATTTGTGGATTCAGAAATTGTCCACTGACAACTGATCAGATTGGAGAGCTTGTTGTATTTAAAGAAATATAGCTGGTGGAGAGAAACGGCAGTTGTGCATGAAGCTACATGGTGACTTACCCATAATGCCTAGTCTCTGCAAATATGCACATTTTAGATCAACCTCTAAAAATTTGATATCTCACTGTTTCAATTGCATTAATGATTGGTAATATGGGGTGAAGGGGTCACAGCCAGTCACAGCTGTGTCCTGAGTACATTAAACTAAACTTAAATTAAAGTTCCCCTAACCAGTGTAGTTTCAATAAAGCAGCAAAGTGAAGAGCATGGACACACACAGTTTGTGACATTTTTATTTGCAACCAAGTTATTATTTTCTTTTTTAGCATAAGGGATTAATGTCTGACATTTTCAGATAAATGTTCAATTTGCAACTCTTTGTTGGCAATTTATGTAACACAATATTTAAGTAACTTACATCCTGTCAAAATCCTCTGCCACAGCAATGTGCTGGCTTTTCTAACAGCTGCTTGCTTTTCTTAAGCAAATATAGGGATGAATAAAGAACAGGGTAGTTAGTATGAGATTTGATAGCCACCCAAGCTGAAAAGAAAACAGAAACAGCACCATGGTTGAAAGCTCAAATTTCAGAAAAAAAGACAAGATGTCAACCACATTGATAATTTATTATCAAATATGTTGCCTGTATGGAGTACAAAACCAGACTTTTATATATTTCCACTTTAGGTTAGTGTGTTTTTCTGTTTTAATATCTTAAACATAAAACTGCCCCTGATGTTGCATGATTTAAAGGGCTAACACACAGCACAGGCTTTACGCCATTCATATTTTCTTTATAGCCCGAGATTATTTGTGTTTCTTAGAGGTAGATTTAAACCATCTTAAATCAGAGCATTTATTATTCCAGCTGTTGGGAAAGGGCAGGTTCGGACTGTCTGTCTCCACCAAAATGTTTTCTCAGCTGCTCTCTCTGCATTACTCACGCCTCCCCAGGCAGTGGACAAGAGGCAGGACCTACCCCCTCTGTCAGGACGAGCCCCCGGCTTCCACCCGCGGGAACCTCTCGGATTCAGGGAGCTTATTAAACGGGTTTAAAGGATGTTGTATTTTCTGTCTGAGGCTAAAATAGTCTTGCGCTCTCCTTGTGTGTTTGTTAACCTCACGACTGACACAGTTTGTCGGGTAGAGCCACCCTCCTCATGAGAGTTTGACCTTATCGTGCTGTTTTTTTTTTTTTTTTTCTCTTCCTCTTTTTCAGGGAGGAAATGAACTTGTGACACCATGGGGTTTTTCTTAAGGGTAACTGCTGCAGCGAAAGTGCTTGTGTATTGGATATAGTTTTATTTCTGTCATTTGTGCTTCCTCAACATTTTTTAAGCAGTGGGTGAAAGCTATGGCAATAGCCTGTTATCAATAGCAGAGCTTTGTGTGTGTTCTTATTGTCCTAGTGCCAGAATTACACTTTTATTGGCTGTTAAATGAAAGAGATATTTTGGATCTCTGTGAAGGGAAATATCATCCATGTCTGCTAATATTCCCGTTTTATAGTGTGTCTTTAGTTTTGCAGTCATTCAGTGGCAATCACAATTCTTTACTCAACTTATCAGCATTTAAAAACGTGCACAAGCTCTTATCGTATGAACACTATTTCAGCACTTTAATTGGTTGCAGCTTCCACACATTTTTGACAGTAATATGTGCAGCTCAGTTTATGGCCAAGTAATTTACACCTTAAAGAAATACGTGACCCTCTTTCCAAATGATGCTCTGATGCTTTCATCAATATCACACAGCATTTAGATTTGCAGAAACTGACAGAAAAGGTTTGAAAACAATTTCCTGGAGATGCATGCTGTTGACAAAAAGACATCCTGAGAATGGCTGTAATCACTCCACTACACGGGGATGGACCCTGTTTGTGAGAAGATAGCAGGACCATCCAATTCCCTGCAGCCTTTTGTTAGAGTGGAAGGATTACAATAGTGTTTAACATATTCACACATAAGTGATATTGTTAAAAAATAATCTAGGCATTCTTCTGAAGCCCCCACTCAGCAATCTTGAATAAATATAGAGTATAAAACACAGTGTTTTTGCACACATGTTCACATTATCAGCACAGGACAGTATAGGTACCCCATGTTGCTTTCCAAACGTATTTTGATGATACAAGTGTTGTTAGTGTTTTGAAAAATCTATCTACAATACTCAGCTTTGTAAAACTTCTAAGCACTGATATAAATGAAAAAAAGATACGAATCAAGCTAAATTTCATAATAGAGCTGACACTTTAGTGAGGTGCAATTAGAATTTCAAAGATGCACTGATAGATTTCTTGGTTTCAACACTCATCATCATCCAACAATACAAAATTAGGCTAAATTTTAATTTGTTAGCAAAATGCATTATAGAAAGTATTTACCTCTGAACTGCAATTCAAAGTTCAACAGCTCATTTTCACTTTGTTCATGGACGGCTGTGAAATCACTTGAGAAAATACCCTGGCAAACATTCTTTACTAAAAGTCACCGCAGAGTTACTGAATGATGCACGAAAGAAATTTACGATACAAGGCCACTATGTTGATCTTTGAGAATGCTATTCAAGGGTACCAACATTTGTACTTGGACAGTAAATGAAAGATGTCTGACTATGCTGAAACAACAGGAGTTGCCTCTTTTAAAGCCAATATTATATTTTCAGGGTCAGAGTGAAATACTTTTTTTTGTGGTGTACCTGTTCATCCAAAATGACACCAAAGAAAGACTGGATGTATCAACATTGTTGCTGATACATCTCCTACAACCCAATGAAAGCACGCCTTCTGTTTCACTTTCTGTCTGTAACAAGATTAAAAGGTAAACCTGACCAACTTCACTATTAAAAGAATACCCTTCTCTTCTTCCATTATGAGAAACCTGAGGCAGATACCGCCCTATTTCAGATTGATATGGCTGGTTGATATGTCATGTGGGTATGGGATTGGAGTGTCAATGACTTACTTCTTTTCATTTTCTAACTTCAATTATTGACACCTTTGTGAGATGTTAGAAGAGAGACAGGAGAAGTACAGTGGATGAGTCAACCCTTTGAAATTGAGATTTTCTTCAATTAAAGAATGGGACAGTGCCTCCTTTACACATCTGTACCTATCACGTACACTTGGAAATCTCAATATTCACTTTCATGACACGGTGGCTGTCATGTGCTTCCTTCAACAAATTGCTTTGCTGACTGTACAGCACAACCCTTGCCATTCATCCTTTGCTATTAGACTCTTATAGCAGGATTTTCAGTTTAGACAGCCTACTCTGGGGCTGTAAGATCAATTCAGACATCAGTGATATGAGCGTTTCATGAACCAAGAAATACAACACACCCTCTATTAGACAGGGAATATTCACCCACAGTAATGAATGTGTGTTTCAAAAGCAATGCATGTAAGGTACTGTGCAGATTATTGCATTTATCATATTACATTTATATTTTGTGCATTTAGTTTATACAAACATCCACATTTTGGTACACCATCATTAGCAACCCACCATAATGAGGGCAGAGGTCAGAGACAATTATTATTTTTTATCACAGCAAGGAACGGAGGACAGTATTGAAGAGGTGGAGAGAAGGATGCAATTTTAGTGCAGTTCAGAGAGCAGCCTAACCTATAATCCAGGAGTCAAGTTTATTACTATGGTGGCCACAGGACCTACACTAGGGGATAATTACCCTGCGTTATTCTGGTAGCACTGATCATTATTTTTGTTTCTTTATAGCGGCCTGAGTCACTAAAGATGGTAGAACTATTGGGAAGCTCTTCATTATACTATTATTTGGCCTTTGCATTTGTGTCCCCACAGTCTAGACTACAAACAAATGTAATGGGTCTTTTCCCCTGTGGCTTTGGAACAGCCTGCTGGAGGAATCTCACTGGGCAAATTAATATCTAAAAGTCATTTTTGTATATGTGGGCTATTTATTTATTCATATGTTTAGTCTTCATAATGTTGGAATGATTTTATGAATGCCTTAACCAGATTTTTTTTTAATCCAGTCTACTGTTTCATTCATAATACTATTTCACTGTGTTCTTCTAGTTTTGCTTTTTTTTTTTTTTAATACTTTCTGCGTATGATGTTTAAAATTGTTCTGCTTGGTCTTTAGTGTGTGATAGGGACACTGCAACATTTTTAAAGTCAGTGATATTTCTATCAGTTGTACAAGTACAGTGGTATTAACATCAGTCGTGGCTGTAGTGCTTGTATAAAAACCTAGTAGTACTAGAAATAGTACTGGGAGCATTGATAGTAGCACTATTAGTGACAGTTATTGGTTTGGTCTAGACCTGCTCTTCATGTAAAGCGTCTTGAGATAACTCTGTTGTGAATTGGCGCCATATTAATAAAGATTGATTGATTGATTGAGTTATGGCAGTAGTAGTAATGTACTTTATTAAATCCTGTTGGGGTATGCTAATAGAGAATGTTGGGATGGGAAAATGGTCAAAGAGAAGCACCGTTCAGCAAAATCTACCTTAGTTGTGTTCATTTTCAGCATGACTTTACATTCATTAGGTACAACAACATTATTGCTGTAATCAGTTAAGACTGAAAGACACACGTATAATCTGCCTAAAGACACTGTGTGAACGACACATCCCCTACATGCCATCTTCAAAGAGGTTTGCGTCGCACACTGGTCCCTTACAGACGGACACTACGGGAGATAGCGCACCACACATCCGACATACAACGGTCATGCTGTCTTACCAACAGTGACGACTCCTGGTGTGATTGATCAGGTGTGTGGTTCCGTTGGCGGGACAGCCTCTGTAACAAGGTGGTGTGCATGGTGTGTCATGTAACCTCCCAGCCATTATCTCGCAGCCAGTTCAGAGGACCTTGCTGTAACCCAAGTGGCTCTTTTGACCTGAGGCACTCGGCCTGCCAGTGCCCAGCTCCCATTTGGAAATTAGTCACTCTGACAGGTGGGGGGATGGATGTCCGTGATCCTGGCCAGATTCATACGCTTTTTCACCTCCATCTATCATCACCCACGGCTCCTTTTGTCTCAAACTCCCTCCTTCACCATTCCA